>NC_138768.1:112388232-112785732 GCF_965119305.1 Pelophylax lessonae
TTGGTGAGCCAATCACACAAGAAGGAAATGATGTTTCTGGGGTGTGGTCAGTATACATTCTGTGTACAGATTACCTCCAGGTAGCCATATTGCATTGCATTTTCAGAAAATTACAACAGCTGCAGATTGAAAAGGAAAGGTAATTTTTAATAACATTCAATTACAATATGATTTGTGTCGCAATTGTATACGCTATTTTGTTTTTTCTTTATTTACATTTTTTTCCCCACTAAAGCATAGTTACCTTTTAAGCATTGACAAAAAAAAAAATGAAAGCTAATTGGTTTCTATGCAGAGTTGCACCCAATTTTGCACTCTCGAGTTTTAGTAAATTATCCCCTATTTGTAAAGCAATTGCCTGCATTTATCCTTTTTATGTAGCTGAAGAGTCTTTCCTTGACTAACCCCTTGGCGTTGGCCCCTTACGGGCCTTTAAGGGGTTTCAGATGTCGGGAGGTGGGGCAGTGTTTATGATTGGCTGTGATTGACTGTCACTGCTTGTTATGAGGAGCTTTCCGAGTTACCACCATTTTAGCAATTAGAGTGACAGTCACTGTAGCACAGGGAACTTTTTTGAAGAGACCATGTGGCACTTTTTCCTTCTGAGTTGAATCTGGCCTTGTGCACAAGGCTTGTCCCCAGTTGTAGGCAAGGCTCTTCCTAAGCTGTCTAAATTCTGATGCCTCCTGGTAGAGATGGGGTTGCACTAGTCTGGCCGAGGGCTGGGCTCCGAAAGAAGCCTGTGGTGTATGTGCCCCTCGGGTGGCAGACCAGGGGTGCCGAAATACACACTGGGTATGGGGCACTTTGAGTTCATTGGCACCAAGGTCACTGCACCATGTCACGCTTTTTTTTGCACCTGCCTCAAGGCCTGGGCCTTTTGGCTGTGACCAGAGGAATTTCTGATTTCTGGCCCGAAAGGCACCATGGCACTTTGCATTTATCCCTTTTAATTTAATCCTGTTTTTAAGTTTAATTGTCATGTTTGTCACTTTTTGCACGGTATACTTTGACTGCACGATTAGTAGGGTGTAGGTCCTTGGGCCTGCCCTGAAAGTTATGGGAGGCAGTGGACATGGCCTTCTGGCTTGGTTCGCCCTTTCTCATGGGGTCTCTCTTCAGGGGAGCCCCACCTAGTACTTGGGGTTGGTCTGTTTTGGCAGACCTCACAGAGAATGGGTTGGGCCAGTGAATACCTCAGTCCCTGTGAGGAGCCTTGCACCCCGGGGGACCAGGGTAAGGGTCGTTCCTCTTCGGAGGAGGTGCCTGTGTACATTCTGTGCACTTTTTTGTGTTCTCCTGTTTTGTGTGTGCACTTTTTTTTTGCACCGGGTGTTAGTCTGAGTGTTTCACACACCATGGACTTAAAAAATAAATAAATAAAATTACAGGTGAAAATATCGGTTTTGCTAAGTGAGACAGTTCTGCTGCACACCAACACATTAGGTAGCATAACACATATCTCTGAGATGGCTACACACAATGGCACCCAATGCACTAAGCCAGGTAATAGACCTGATTTGAAGTGCACTGTGATGTACAATAATGCACTAGTTGAGAAGAAGGGTCAGGTCCGGTTTTGAGTGCACTGGGCTGCCAGAACCCAACCCATGTTAACACGCAGCATAATTTGAATTAACAATCGTGCAGTGAAGCACTTCACAACAAAGGTGTGATGGAACCGTTATAAAGGAAATTTTGTTGCTTAAAGAGGAAGTAAACCCTCCTCAGGAAGTTGTACCTATAGGTAAGCCTATGATAAGGCTTACCTATAGGTACTGTAAATATCTCCTAAACATGTACGGTTTAGGAGATATTTACCTTTAATGCAGCCAGTGACGTCACTGGCGCATGCGCTCTGAAGGAACGGCTGATCGTGCCGTTCCTTCAGAGCCCCGTGCCGTGACCGTCGGCTCCCGCGCGCGTGCGCGGGAGTGACGTCACCGCGGCTCCGGCCAATCAGATGGCCGGATGCCGCGATCCCGGAAGACGGGCGACTGAACATGTCGCCCATCATACAGGTAAGAGAGCGGCACGGCGGGGGCTCGTTCTAAGGTAAGTATTTCATAATGAGCTAGTATGCGATGCATACTAGCTCATTATGTCTTTCTCTTGCAGGTTGTAAAAAAAAAAAAAAAATTCTGAACGAGTTTACAACCTCTTTAACTGGTTTAAACTTGGCTTACAATATTATGACAACATTTAAATAGCCTCCTGTGACATGACTGTTTCAATGGAATAGTGCTGACTCTCTGAGCTGTTTTTTAAGCTTTTTTTGTTTCAGAAAATAATTGCTAACTTTATTTACTGCTAGTGCAATGAGGAGGTAAAGCAAAATAGTGAAATATTAATCCACGTCTGATTTAGTTGGTGTGGGAATTTATTTTATAAAGATACTGAAAGTAAATCATTGTCTAGATGTCTCATTACTAATGTGGTAGACCTGCTCTCAGCAATAGAGAAAAGTACAGAGGTCTGCAACGACTATTCCAATCATACAATATTATATATACATTTTTTTTTGTTTTCTAATAATATAATACTGTATATAGAATTTGTTCAACAAGCTTTATAAACATATATGATCAGAACTATATTTGTCATAATGGCACTTTGGGTCAGGACCTAGGGCAGCATGGTTAGATGGGAAACAGCAACTCATAGTTCACTAAAATTCATTTTCCTCTCTATTTTGTTTATCTGTTGTGGCCCTGGGGGCAGCCATGGGGGGGGGGGGGCAACCAATACACAGATGAGAGGCCCGGGTTTCCCCAGGGGACTAATGGCCAAGCAGTACCTGGAGGAGCGTGGCTGTCCTATCTTTCTCTATGCATTCATTCACAACAGAAGAGTCGGCAGCTGCTGCTCTCTGTTATTTTGCTCATATTGGGCTCTTTACTGCCACTTGTGGCTGCTTCCTGCATGTGCACTCCTCATGTGAGTGCTGCTTATACTGTGTTCTGGATCATGATGGTTGCAGCTCCTCTGAGTCTTGGGGACATGTGTCAGCTTTGTTGAAACAAGCTGGGACTATGAAGACCTAATTTACAAGTAGGGTCCATGTGTATGTAAGTGAGTGGAGGAACTGTTTGTGTACAAGGGGCCAGAGTTGTGTGTGGTGTGTGTTTGTGCGTGCTGTGTGGTGTGTGTGGTGTGTGTGTGTCAGAGTGTGCAATGATGTGAGGGGGAGCTGAGTGCGTACAGGTTGGGGGGGGGGGGGGCTGCTTGCAGGACTGTGGAATGGCCAGTAGGTGGATTTGGTGGAATGGCCAGTGGGTTGGCCCTGGGAAATATTGGTGGTAAGGCCCGGGAAGAGGAGGGGCCTAAAGCTGTGTAAGGAGCCCCAACATTTCTGATGGCTGCCATGGTGGCCACCACTGGCTAAATTTAGCAAAAGAAAAAAAAACTATTGGATAAAAGGGGTGCATAGTGTTTTAGAAGAGACTCTTCATTGTTCCAGAGACAAGATCTCTTTTCCTCCACTGGTTCGTACAGTTAGCTGTGAATATAATGTAGACAATATGCTTATTTTATTGTACATCTAAACAGCCATTTTTTTAAAATGATTTCCAGAAATATGGATATTGGTGTATGATAATTAACTCTGGATTGAATGTTACTTTATCTAATTGCAGTCTTTGCATGAGTATTTGATGTGCCTGCCAGTACCCAGTTGCTCCCAAATATTATACAGAGTTACAGGTCGTTCAAGTGAAACTGGGACTTTTAATTTTGCAGGTAAAAAAAAAAGGGAGTGTGGCGGTACTACCCCTAGTAGTAAGTGGCAAATGTGTCCTATTACTGATAGGCAGCGCGCATGTTGTGGGGCAGTCCAGAGACCGGTAATCAAGATGGCAGACAACAGTGTTAGTTCATGCTGGGAACAGCGTGTGGTGATGAAGTTTCTTGTGAATGAAGGTGTAAATCCCACAAATATCTACAGAAGACTTGAAGCACAGTACAGTGATGATACATTCAGCTGCAGTATGACATTTGAATGGTGTAAATGTTTCAAAGATGGCCGTACTTCTGACAGTGATGATCCAGGCTGTAGTGGTTTTGTAATTTTTGCTACATGCTTTGTGTTAGAAATATCTTATAAATTGACAACTTTGTGTAAAAAGAAATAGGTTTTCATTTTCTTTCCACATTTTCCAACATTTGTAGAAAAAAATGACATGTTCAAAAGACTCATTATGCCTCATAGAATATAGGTTGGGGTGTTTACTTTCCAGCCAGCCGGTTTGACTTGAACGCCCCTCGTATAAAAGACTGTAATAGCTAAGCTGGGTAATAGATGAGCTGGGTACCAAGCAGACAACAGATCTAACACCAAGATAAGAAAAGATGGCTACACTGAAATGTAGAACTACCCCCGTATGGATTGTAGATGACTGGGTTCCTACTCCTGTACAGCCAGGCAAGTAGCATTTACAGCTTTCATCCAGGCACAAGGAACAGTCTTTGAGCTTTGTTTTTATGTTTTATTAGCGGTAAAAACTTGAATGGGGAAATGGAATTATGGAATGCCCAACTTGATAGCAATAAAAACCAGGAACAACTTCTTCCCTACGTACAATTCCAGATTTGATTCTTCTCTCCCAGACACGGACAGTCTCTATGTGAAAATATGCAATAGCCCCTTAAGGATTAGGAACTCTAAGTCCCTTTTGGAAGTAGAACAAAGTAATGTAAACTGCATTCTGGAGTACCTCCAACTCTCCTTTAGACACTGATCCCAGCTCAATCATCTGCAGGAAATACCAGCTCACCTGGCTGCTTCTTCACCAGTCTGCCCGACTGACTCTTCACCAGTCTACCCAACTGCTCAAGAGATTTCCCAGGGCAAGGTTAAGAAAGATTTAGGCACACCGCTATCTTCCAGAGAGACCTGCTACCTAAGGCAGTCTCTCCCCTTGTAGGTCCCTGAACATGCTGTAGTACTCACACTGCCCTCCTTACTCCTGCTGCCTCTAAGAGAAGACTCCCTCCAAACTGCTCCTGTTGTCAGGATCCTCCAAGGCCAGCCCAAGCCCCAACCGCCAGACTAGGGGGTTCGCTTCAAGGGCGACCGACAGTCCCCTCAGCCCTCCATCTCCATCTTCTACCTGACATCTCCTTGCCAGAATGACTCATCCATACTTATTGGCTGGCTTAACCTCCTGCCAGGCTCACTGCCTGGGGATTGGCTAAGCTCCCCTGAGTATGCAGGTCAACCCTCCTAGCCTCTGCCCTCCAGCTTCCAAAACATTCTCCAACTTTCAAGAACCAGAGGGAGGTACCAGAGTCCTGTCTACACAAGGTATTAAGCCCTGAACTCAAGTAAACCGAGCTAGCTGGTAAGTGTGTTGGGAAATCTTTGTTTGTGATGTGTGTTGCCCTTTCAAGGTTTACGTTACTGCAAAGGCAAGTTAGAGGTTGGGGTAGTTGCCACTTTTTTGTACAGTTGTTTGAATTGGATGCAGGGACACACTGGATGCCTTCAGCTTTAATTGTGCTTTTGCTGGGCGTCCTGTGTGTCCCTTTAAGGAGGGGTGCGCCCCCTCCAGGAAAACCTGCCCTTCATCTATCCACTGTATATACTGTATGTGCTCCAACTTGGGAGACTGTGAAAAAGATAGTGTTAGGACCCTAGTGTGCAGAGAAGGCACTACGGCTTATGCATATATTTGCAAATGTGTGCAAACTAAACCTGAATTGTTAGACGGTCAATTTGGTTGTATTGCAGGCTATCGGGTAAGTGTGAGAAATATTTATTTGCTGCCTTAAAAAACTACACTAAAACTTGGTTCACACCTACAGGTGCGATTAAGCGGGGGCATGTTTATTTTCCACGCATTCCAACGCATTGCATGTAGGGCAGACCATTCATTTCAATAGGCTACCCTACAAATGAGAAATTCTGATAAGAAGTCCCAGATGCATAACACTGAACCACACGGTGTCACAGCAAACGTGGCAGATTTGCAGATACGTGGGGTAGGAAAGGGCATGATTTTACAGAAGTTCTCGACATGCAGTAGAGTGAACCTAGCCTTAAGCCTAAGTACTGAAAAAATGTGGGTCCATACAGACATTAGTTGTCTGAATTTCTTAGCATATCATTAGCCTAAAAACTGCAGGTGCACTTTAACTTTTGGGAGAAGTCTGACCCAGTGGCTAAATGTACTTTTCTGCAAACAGGAAAATATAAAATAATATTAAAAAGGTAATAAAAATCTCATAGTTATGATCTATATGAGCAAAGAGGAAATTAAACACTTTAGAACTGAGATGGGAAATCGAGCTAGTTTGTTTGACTTTAAATGGGTTTTCCACATTCCTTTGCTTTGTACACTCGTGGAACTAAATGGGACATAGACACAGGATGTGATCTTCTGCTAAAAAAAAAACTTGGACATCAGTGTTCCAGCTTAACCAAATGGATATGTTCTCATTTCCACCGCTACAAAGTCTGATCGATTGAGTATTTCTAATGAAAGATGCCAAAGATTACACTTCATTCAGTCCACGTTTTTTTTAAAACATTAATGATGTATTTTCTATAACTGCATACCATTATTTTATCTGTCTGCCTTTAAAAGTCATTACTTTTCCTTGCTAACTTTATAAATTCAATCATTATCCCTGACATTTTTGGCCACAAATTCGCATTAGGCTATTTTTTCTAGACAGCTGCTTTTATTTTGGCTTGTCACACATCATTTACCTACAATGAACTGAAAAAAGAGATGCAGTATATGTTGAATGATTCAGGGAGTGTCCATTAAAAAAAAAAAAAAAAAAAACGTCCAGCCTTTATAAATCAATCAAATAAGGTTGTTACACAATGCAAGATCTACAAAAAAAATAAAAAAATCAATCAGCTTTTAAAGATCAATCGCATAAGGTTTTTATATTCAAGATCTACAAAAATATTTATTTTTTAAAATAAGCATCCTCTGGAGGATCACTTTTTATCACTTAAAGTGATCTTAGAACCACTTTAAGGCCCATTTACACAATTGTTGCCGAAATGATGCATGCACCTTTTTGGTGCATTCTGGTGCATTAGGCAGGCCATTAAAATAATTTTCTGCCTTAGTGCAATGCATATTAACATGTAGAGCAATGTGAATGTACACAGGTGATCTAAAGTACAGCAATAGACTGAATAAACTTGAAAAAAAAATATGTTGAAAAATAACATTTTCAAATTATCTTTAGCTGTATCTGTCATTACTTTTAATAAATTTTATACTTTTAAAGTATTTTGTGTGATCTCTCTTTGCACATGTAGCACTGCCCCCTTGAGGACTGCTGGATAACACACTCTCGGGTCCCCCTGGGTTACCATTAGCAACATTGGCATTCACAAATGAACACTTTACTTCTTGGCTCAGTCAATGATCAGTCCAGGGGTATGTAGTTGTTTTTGTTTTTTTATTTTAAATAGGGATGGGAGAAGGGAAGAGTGGGATACTCCAGATCAAACTTTTCACAATGGATGAGGACTCCTGTCTGAAGATGCAGCCAGGCTGCAGATTCACCTTGCCACTAGATGAATTTGGGATAAGTCTCTGTATAAACGACTTGTTTGGGAAGATTATCTTCATGATACACTCCTAGTATCCCCTTTCACTCAACAGATTGACACCTGTCCTCTGACTATCCTACACCGGGGTGGCCCCCCTCAGGCCAGGCCCTTAGACACGTTCCCCTGTACTCAAGATACTGTTTTTTGAGGGTCTCCAGAGTCGCTACCCCTCCAGTCAGTTCTCCTGGACCTCTGGGTTCAGTTCCTTTCCTCTGGTCCCCAGGCCGACTGCCTGTGGCAACGTGCCACTGCTACAGAGGAGGAGGCAGCCGCCACTCTCCCTCCGGGACTCTGCTCACCAGCCAAAGACCCCACAGCACATGTACCCCTGGCTTATATACAGTATCTCATAATGCACCGAGACAGCTAGTCTCTACCAATCACCAGGACTGTATCAAAGCCTGTGTACCCATTGGTCAGGTTTCCTCCCACCGTCCAACATGACTCCCTATTGAACCAGCGTGAAACACTATCTAGACCCAATGAATCACACACTGAGCACACTGAGCAGATCTAACTCACAGATCCTGCTCTCTGGTAAGCAGAAAGCAATATAGATTTTCCTGCTGCTTCTTTGATAGGCAGACAGAGCCAAAACTATACTCTCTCACTAGCAGCTACCTAGGAGGGTGCTACACACAACCCCAAAAACGTGACAAAACACTTGGTACCAGAAGAGTGGGGTGTTTGATTTGTGTAAACAAGAGATATAAATATGATGCAGAATTGTGCTAGATTGTTTGTGCTATGTTTAATGTTGCGTTCTTGTATTGTAAGTAATAGCACATTCATAAAGCATAGGAAATATATCAGATACTTAGCTGGCTTATTTGAGATGCATTTAGGTGATCAGATGCAAGCCGATTTTTGTTTTGGTACCCCTGACTGGACACCGGCTTGTAATTTTGTTTTTGTTTGATAAATTGGGCTAGAGACTGATATACAAATATAACTGTTGTATCTTCAGGAAGCCTCAATTTGTAATAGTAATAGCATGACCAATGTAGAATAGATGTCCCCAACCTGTTGTGCTGTTTACCGCCAAAACTCCACCCCAACTCCATATCCACTTTCGCTTTAACCTAAATGAATGAGACCACACCGTGCTTGGAGTTAATTGGCCACCGCAGCCCTGCGGGACCTGTGCACTAATAGGCCTCCAGCCGCCGCACTGGCTCGGAGACAACCCACTCCCCGCAGTGCCACCATTTTAAATTCCATTTAAACTGACATTAAATGGAATGCACCATAGGGACACATACCAACGATGAGTCCCAACCATACCCTTATCCTAAACTGTTCACCTCCCCCGCCAGCAAAGACCAACAAAAACGCCAAGCTGCCATGACAAGCATAAATACCCCCGAAAAGGACAGAAAGCACAAAAGACAGACAGCAAAACATCACAACTTGTATAAAACACAGGGAGGGTGGGTGGGAAGCTTCTTCTTTCGTCCGTTGATCTTCACTGACCTCCAAACTTAGAGACCACCCCTCCTAACTGTACCTCAAACCCCACCCAAACATAGTCCACCAATCCCTGAATCCCCCCAAACCAAAACATACTTTATTTAACTCCTACCTACCCTGTCTCCCCTCTTCACCTGGTCATGTCTGCCCTGCGCTATTTTTTTTTTTTTTTTCGCTTCGGGCCTTACTTGACCAATGTAGAATAGATTTCCCCAACCTGTTGTGCTGTTTACCGCCAAAACTCCACCCCAACTCCATATCCACTTTCCCTTTAACCTAAATGAATGAGACCACACCGTGCTTGGAGTTAATTGGCCACAGCAGCCCTTTTATTAACCCTTTAAACTTAAAATTAACATAAGGAGAAAAAACATTCCTTAAAACAGAAACAAATCAGTCGTTAAGCCTGTTGGTCTTTGAGGCACCCCCCAAATAATTCCAAATCCTGCACTGCGGGACCTGTGCCCTAATAGGCCTCCAGCCGCGGCACCGGCTCGGAGACAACCCACTCCCCGCAGTGCCACCATTTTAAATTCCATTTAAACTGACATTAAATGGAATGCACCATAGGGACACATACCAACGATGAGTCCCAACCATACCCTTATCCTAAACTGTTCACCAGCAAAGACCAACAAAAACGCCACCAGCACCCAAGGGTGAAACCTTACCCTTGAGTGCCCCTCCAAACCCTCAAGGCTCGCTGGATCCCATCTTGCAACCCCAGGGCCCACAAATCTGTACCCACCGCATTGAGGTGAACGCCGTCACCCCGCAGATACCGCCAGGTGTCTACCTCCAATTCCAAGTGGCGGACCAACAACCCCCCATTCCGACAAACAAAACGCCCCACTTCCTTATTTAACTTGATCCGAGCCTTATTGAGACGCTCGACCGACCTGGCCATACGCCAGGAAGTGCGGGCCACCATATCGGACCAAACTATGAGCAGCGACGGAAAAGCCGTGCGCAGCCGAAGGAAATCCAGTTTAATGTCCCTAATCAAGGCCCGCGTGGACCTGACCCCCAAATTGTTGCCCCCAGCATGCAGCACCAAAACATCCAGCTGCCTGTCCAGCCGGGAGAAATGATGAACTTCCGGGACCCTGCCCCACGTCATCCCGGACACCCCCAGCCACCTGACACAAGCCTCCTGACGAGAGAAACCCAGCTGTCTACCATTAGGACGCACATCAGCTCTCCAGGCTCCCCAAAAAACATACGAGTGTCCCAGAATTCAAACGAGGCAGGGGTCCAAACCTGAAAGAAAAGGAACAAAACACCACCAATAATCAACCAACCAGCCGGGCCCCCCAGCCATAACACCACAAACACGTATCTTAACTACACCAACAGCTGTGGACGCACGTACAACAAGAACCTCCTGGACTCCCAGCGCCCGATGCGTTTTACCGCATCCTCATCCAACCCCCAGCGTGCGGCCTCCGTGGCTGCCCCAATTCGAAAGGAATGAGATGCAAACCTACTGGCATCCAAACCCAAAGAGCGCACACATTTTCTAAACACGGAGATGAATTGAAAACGCGACAACGAAGACCCGTCAGCGTGCATCAAAAAGGAACCAGGCTTCGCAGGGCGCAGTGCCCTGTACGCCTGAACCGTGCCCACCGGACACAGCGGCGACGTCGGCACCGCGAACAACCGTACCCGAACCCCTCTACCAGTCTGGTCCGTTTTCTATCTGCGAAGGAGGATGGTGACCCCTTCCTGACTGCAAGAGAAATCCTGATCCAATAAGCCCCCCGACACTGTCCGAGATGGGCTGACCAACTCCCCCACGCGGAAAGCCCCGAAAAAAGCGAGAGAAAAGGCCGTCGTGAACAACGAAACCTCATAACCAGAGGCGCAGTGCACCCCCAACTGAATATGCACGTCATGTAACAGAGCGAAGGACACCGGGCGCCTGGCGTCCCTGCGCCGGTGCGCCCTGGAGTATCCCTTCAATGCCTGCCGAACCAAAAATTCCTTCGTAAAGTCCCGACAACCTAAGAGTTTAAACAAGAAGCCCAAGCCGGACAACTTGCGTGACACCGCGGAAGCTGACGAGCCCCTCTCGAAATGGTTGGAAATAAAGGAAAGCAACACCCACCTGACATCCGGACCCAGAAGATCCACCGCCGCCACCCGCAACACCTCCAGCCACTTCAACCATGCCTTAGAATATGCTGACCACGTGGACTCACTCACCAACCTCCTGATCCATCCAGTGAGGACCCCAAGGCAATCCCCCACAGCCACTCTGGACACGGGACCCCGCGTTGCTCCGCTGCCGGTGCCAACTCCCGGAATCTGTCCCACTTCTTTTGTCCGTTGATCTTCACTGACCTCCAAACTTAGAGACCACCCCTCCTAACTGTACCTCAAACCCCACCCAAACATAGTCCACCAATCCCTGAATCCCCCCAAACCAAAACATACTTTATTTAACTCCTACCTACCCTGTCTCCCCTCTTCACCTGGTCATGTCTGCCCTGCGCTATTTTTTTTTTTTTTTTTCGCTTCGGGCCTTGCTTTGGTCTCTGGACTGTAGAACTTTCAGAGCAATGAGACTTGTTTGAATATCGAAAACGATGAGCTGATTGCTCAGATTGTAAAGCTGCAGTAACGTAAGATGTGTGTGTGTGTCTGAATAGTTCTTGGCTAGCTAATGTTGACGACATGTTGCTTGTATGAAGATGTTAAATGCTTGTTTTATTGTCTTTATTAAATGACAATGGGGGTTATTTACTAAAGGCAAACATACTGTGCACTACGAGTGCACTTGGAAGTGGTCGCTGTAGATCTGAGGGGGACATGCAAGGAAAATAAAAAACAGCATTTTTGCTTGCTCATGATTGGATGATAGAAATCAGCAGAGCTTCCCCTCATTTCAAATCTTGCCCTCAGATCTATAGGGACTCCACTTCCAAGTGCACTTGTAGTGCACATTGGATTTGCCTGTAGTAAATCAATCCTGTTGCTATCTGAATAAAGACAGAAAGGTAACGCTAAGTATGGCTGATTTGTAACATAAGTTTTGTTACTTATGGTTGAGGGTCTATGTGAGTTTAACATTGGAAAAGTTAGGAAATTAAACTGAAGAAAAAGTTCTGTAGTTGTAAACAAGAAAAGTGAGAAATACAGAAGGGTTATATTGTAGATACTGAAACTGAGAAAATGGCTTAGGCTCGGTTCACACTGATGCGATGCGGGAAGGCTGCGAATTCGCAGCCTGTTCCCGCATCGCACACGCACCCCCGGCAGTTCACACTGCCATATGCGATCCGCTGGGGGTGTCAATGTAATCTTAACGACACCCCCAGTTTGATCGCATATCGCAGTGCGATCGTGCAGTTCGCACAGGATCGGATCGCACAAGTGTGAACCGCTGTGCGATCCGATCCTGATGCGGCAGCAAAAATGCCTCCTGTGCGTGTTTGCTGCGGGTGCGATGCGAATTTAGCCATACAAACTGTATGGCTAAACTCGCACCGCACAGCTGATCGCATGTCATGTCGAAGCAGTGCGCTCCGACATGACATGCGAACCCCGCACACGCAGTAGTGTGAACCAGGGCTATGAGAAAAGTGAGCCTTTAACAGAAAAAAACAATTTGTAGCAGAGATAGCTGCAGTCTTTGCATGTCTGTGTGGCTGCCCAGATTCCTCCCCCTCCCTTACATGCCCTGTGTGTGTCTGTGTAAAAAAGGGAGAAAGATATGGAGAGACTATTACGGACATTGCACCCTTTTTAACCCCTTCCTTAAAAGATTGTGCCTGTATGTGAAGCAGGACACATGAACATCTAAGAAATTAATAATATGTTAAATTTGATGTTTAAATGTGGGTGATGGTTTTGTAAGGCAAAGGAAATGTTTAATTATGTTGTTCTTGCAGAAATAAAATCCTAGTTTAAATGGTTAGTTTTTGGCATGTAACTCTAGGATTTATTGAAAACAAAGAAGAACAATAGCTGATTGTGGCCAACACCCTTTAAATTACTAAAAGGTAGCCATGATTATTATAATTATTTAAATATTTAGTTCTTCATTGCAGCCTACTGGGCATGGAAAGAGAGGAGGCTCCATCCACTGAGAAAAGTGGTGTGGCTTTCCTTAATGGAAGTCATTTGAACAAGATAGCTGACTAGACAAGTTCTGTATAACATATTACTTTGTACTGTATAACTTTGTATACTTTGTATAACTTATTAAACTTTTAAAACTTTGTATACTTTGTTCTGTATAACATGTTACTTTTTACATGTACTTTGTACTGTCCTTATTGGTGATTGTATTGAAGTGTGATACTGTATAATACAACACTAATGATCATTTACAAGTTTTTTTGTTAATACAGAAGGAGCCAGATCTGTTCCTAGAAGTTTCAAAGATCTGTATAGGATTGAACAAGAAGTTGAAATAGAAAAATCAATATGGATTTAGTGACGTATAATCTTTGTGCACAATGATGAACACACTTTAAATGTTATCCTGAATGTAATTTCAACCATGGTGAATTATTGACAACTTCTGATGGACCTCTGTTAATGAAAATCCACCTGGTGATAGATAATTAATTCATTCATTTATTCATATGAGCTCATTTACTATGGGTGCACTCTCATTTAACAACATGGCTATATGTTTTGTCTGGAAAGTTTTGAATATGTCTTTTGTACTAACCATTGGTTTATTTCTAGGTGGGAAATGTAATGATTACCCACTAAGATCTTTCATTTTGTTTAGTTTCTAGATAGTGCTAAACAGCATCAATCCACTCTTCTGATATGGTTTGATGTCCAAGAACTAAAGACAAAGATTACAGCATACATTGACAACTTGCATTGTCTTTGTTGTTAATATTTTCTTTGTTTATATGAATATAATGACAGTTTTTGTTAGAACTGATTGTAAATAAAGCAGCTAATAATTTTAAAGCTGCGTGATGGCTATTGAAGTTTTTGTCTCTGATTAAATTGAATCTGAAACAATAGAAAAAAATACTAGTGTTTGATCAATTGTAATATTGTATTACATTTGGAATGATTTACATATTTTTAATGATTTGGAGGGTATAAGAATACCCAAAAATGTACACTAAATGTGGTTGTATTTCTTCCTGTGCTGTTCCAGTTTCCTGTGTGTATTTAGCTGGATTATAGCACCATGTACTTTGGTATATTCTGCCATAATCGTTGTAGTGGCCTGTAAGGCAGAACCACTTTTTGAGTGCTCAAACATTTTGAAAATAGAATCCACAGGATGTGCATAGTACAGGAAGAGAAAAGGTTACACTAGTTTAAAGGTTTAAACTTAGGTTTTTACATGAATGATGGTTTGAATTCAAGCCAATCATATCATTCATTATGGAAAAGGTAATTTCATAATTGTTGGTTTAATTATGATTACTGCAATAGTCGCAAATTTTAAAGCAAGTCCTTTAAAATAAGGTGCTGTAAATATTGATATATACATTGTTATATATGACACTCAGCGATCCTTTGGCCACCACGTTTGATACACTTGAATACATTTTCTTGGTAAACGTAAATTGAGTTTTCCTCAATTCTACCCGATTACTTGGGTTTAGGACTGGCATGTAGAGTATGGTGACTCAATATGTATAGGTCATATGTGCGCACATAAACAGGCAAAAAATTTGGGGGAGCATACCCATGTATTTCCAAAGCTGCTGCAGCTATGAACCAAAAGACATGTATATTAAAAAAGAATAGCGCGCAAATGCAAAAGAAATTACTACCAAATCTGAAGAGAGTCCATAAATAAAAATGGGGGTTTGGTCCCACCATATGGCCATATCGTGCTCAAGCCCACTACTGCGTCACACACCTGTACTCAATCAGTGTCCACCATCAAGTGGATATAGGAGGAGTCCCCTGTAGTGCATTTGCACATCTCTCCCAGCAAGGAGTATTATCTCCAAGGGTTAGAAAGGCTGGATTCATCTCTTTTTCATGGATAGTGTAGGACCCACTGATAATGGGGTACTTTGACGCAGTAGTGGGCTTGAGCACGATATGGCCATATGGTGGGACCAAACCCCCATTTTTATTTATGGACTCTCTTCAGATTTGGTAGTAATTTCTTTTGCATTTGCGCGCTATTCTTTTTTAATATACATGTCTTTTGGTTCATAGCTGCAGCAGCTTTGGAAATACATGGGTATGCTCCCCCAAATTTTTTGCCTGTTTATTATGTATTCGGTCTGACCAGACTATCGAGGTTGAGCAGCCCTCCCCACCCCCCACACACACATGTACTCAATCAGTTTCCACCATCAAGTGGATATAGGAGGAGTCCCCTGTAGTGCATTTGCACATCTCTCCCAGCAAGGAGTATTATCTCCAAGGGTTAGAAAGGCTGGATTCATCTCTTTTTCATGGATAGTGTAGGACCCACTGATAATGGGCTACTTTGACGCAGTAGTGGGCTTGAGCACGATATGGCCATATGGTGGGACCAAACCCCCATTTTTATTTACGGACTCTCTTCAGATTTGGTAGTAATTTCTTTTGCATTTGCGCGCTATTCTTTTTTAATATATGTGCGCACATACTGGGGTCAGTGTAGACCAGAGCCAGTTAGCCTGCCAGAATGTCTTTAGACTGTGGGAGGAGACTGGAGTACACAAAGGAAATGTGCAAGTAGTTTGAAGTTGGGCATATAGCTAAACACAGTTTAGTTTAGATACAGATTAGTGGGTGATGTTCATGTACCAATATTTCAACCTGAACGAATAAAGATGAGTTTTTCTTTTAGTGTTAGGCTAGGTCGCTATGGATCATGGATTTAGCTCATCAGAAATCTATGAGGGGCTATATGGGCATTGTTGTTAGTTATGAAATGTTTGACTGACAGTCTTGGTAACAAACCTGTCTTGACTTCAACCACAAACATATTAGAGAAATCAGATAAATGCTTTTGAGAGCATAAACTGTCTAAAAAGACTTGAGATAGACACTGATCAGCAGCTGAACTGTTGGTGCAAGTTCCACCTGTTCTGGTAGTCAATTACCTGAACTGTTCTATCCGCTATCATGGTCAAGTACCTGAACTGTTTTATCTGCTCTGATGGTCAAGTGCCTGAACTGTCTGTAAAGTTCCAGCTACCATGTGGTTATGTGCCTGTACGTCTATGACTTGTGATCTGCAATAGTCCGGAGGATATGGACTTTGTATTTTATAGTTCTACAGCGTTGCAATTGTTGTGCTGCAGCGATCTGCTCACCGGATGTCTAAGACTCTGCTGTCCATCACTAGGTATGGAGGACTTTGACAAGTTTCTATGCTTTAAAACTCTTGGAGTTAAATAAAGTTTGATGTTAATCTGTCAGTCCATCATATAGGTTTTTAATTTTTTTAATTTTTTGAACTTTTGATATTTTTATATTTTTCAGCCCTAACATAGCCAAATGAGATTGTCTGTGCAGGTAAATCAGACAGGAAAAGGAAAGTAGATATCCTCAATTTAAGGTAAACCGGGGGTGGGAGATAACTTTAATTATTCTTTTTGAAAAACATGTAAAATTATGTAAAGTTGGAGGCATTATATGATGTTTGTGAGCCAGGGGTGTAGTGATGGGGAAACTGTATATTTTATATTTCCTCACTAATGCATTCTAGGCCTCCAAATCCTGGTCAAGGAGCCTCTCCGTCAAGATCAAAGGAACAACTATGAGTCCTTCCACAAATGCTAGGGTGCTAGGGGTAACCCTGGACTCTGCACTGTCCTTTCAGGCCCACATCCAATTCCTATCCAAATCATGCTGCCTTAACCCCCCGCAACATCTCTAGAATACGCCCCTTTTTAACCAACGACACCACCAAGCTTTTAATTATCTCCCTGGTTAGCTCTCGCCTCGACTACCACAACTCCCTCCTCATTGGATTCCCTTTACATAGTCTATCTTACCTTCAGTCTATAATGAATGCTGCTGCAAGATTTATCAACCTTACCAACCTTTCAGTGTCCTCCACCCCTCTCTGCCAATCCCTTCACTGGCTTCCACTCACCCAACAAATAAAATTGAAAGCACTAACATAAGTTTATAATGCCATCCACAACTCTGCCCCCAGCTACATCACTAAACTGATCTCAAAATATCAACCAAGCCGCTTTGTTCGGTCAACCCAAGACCTCCTGCTCTCCAGCTCCCTTGTCACCTCCTCCCATGCTCACCACCAGGATTTCTCCAGTGCTTCTCCCATTCTTTGGAACTCTCTACCCCAATCTTTCCCACTGTCCCCTAATCTATCCATCTTTAGACAATCCCTAAAAACCCTTCTCTTTAAAGAAGCCTATCCGGCTTCTAACTAATGCACTGTTTCACTTTCTCCATCAGCTCCTCCCCCACAGCTATTACCTTTTGTATCAATTGACCCTCCCTTTTAGATTGTAAGCTCTAACGAGCAGGGATTTATGATTTTCTTTTGTACCAAATTGTATTGTAACTGCAATGTCTTCCTTCATTTTGTTAAGTGCTGCACAAACTGTTAGCGCTAGATAAATCCTGTATAATAATAATAATAATAATAATAAAAAGGAGCCATATAAGACATAAGCATAGTTCTAGTGTACAGGAATGTTATTGTTAACTGGTCAAGTCCTTGAGGGGTCATATCGCAAAGGGAGTTGGCTTGGGGTGGTATATTCCTTATACACAAGTCTAAATACCACTACCCAAACTGCTAAGTGCTTAGTCCCATCTCCAGGGCAGAATCAGGTAACATGCAAACATTTGGTTTGATTTCTTGTCCACACCTTAAAGGGGGACTCTGTGGAAACAAGCAACTTTAGTTAAGTATTCTTGTTATATTTTCTTTATCTTTATCTCTATGTGTCATTACTTTTGATAAATGTAATACTTATAAGTATTCGTGTGATCTTTCTTTGCACATATTAAACACAACCCCAAAAGCGTGACAAAACAACAGCCCGCCTGAATGGCAAGCGTCATGTCTGGAGGAAACAAGGCACCACTCATCAACTAGCCAATACCATCCCTACAGTGAAGCATGGTGATGGCAGCACTATGCTGTGGGGATGTTTTTCAATGGCAGGAACCAGGAAACTAGTCAGGATCGAGGGAAGGATGAATGCAGCAATGTACAGAGACATCTTTGATGAAAACCTGCTGAGGAGCGCTATGAACCTCAGACTGGGGCAAAGGTTTAACTTCCAACAGGACAACGACCCTAAGCATACAGCCAAGATAACAAAGGAGTAGTTATGGGACAACTCTGTAAATGTACTTGAGTGGCCCTGCCAGAACCCAGACTTAAACTCGATTCTACATCTCTGGAGAGATCTGAAAATGGCTGTGCACCCATGCTCTCCATCCAACCTGATGGAGCTTGAGGTGTCTTGCAAAGAAGAATGGGAGAAATTGCTCAAAAATAGGTGTGCCAAGCTTGTAGCCTCATACTCAATAAGACTTGAGACTGTAATTGGTGCAAAGGTGTTTCAACAAAGTATTGAGCAAAGGCTGTGAATACTTATGTACATGTCATTTTTTTTTTCCAATAAATTTGCAAAGATTTCAAACAAACTTCTTTTACGTTTTCATTATGGGGTATTGTTTGTAGAATTTTCAGGAAAATAGTGAATTTATTCCATTTTGGAATAAGGCTGTAACATAACAAAATGTGGAAAAAGTGAAGAGCTGTGAATACTTTCTGGATGCACTGTAAATTCCTTCTGAAAGTTAAAATTCTTCCCAACTAAAAATGCAAAAATACCCCATCTTTACAGTCCAAATCCCCCTCCCAGCACATATCTTTTTTTTTCCCATATAAAGGTTTATTGAAAAAGCTTGTAATTAGGGTTGAGCGGACACCTAGATGTCCGTGTTCGACGGGTTCGGCCGAACTTTAAAAAAAAGTCCGGGTCCGTGTCCCGGACTTTTACCGAACTTTTCCCGAACACCGAACCCCATTGAAGTCAATGGGGACCCGAACTTTAAGGCACTAAAATGGCTCTAAAACACCAAAGGAAAGGGCTAGAGTGCTGCAAATGGCAGCAAAACGTAATTAAGAGCATGGCAAGTGCTCTGCAAACAAATGTGGATAGGGAAATAACTTAAAACAACAAAAAAAAACAGAAAAATAAAACAATGTTCTTCTTCATCTCTGAAGGACGAGGCCCATATGGAGTAGGAGGGAGGTTGAGGTGGTGGTGGATGTGGCGGTGACATAGGCGTGCGCACAGGGTGTGCTGGGTGTGCCTGGGCACACCCTAATCACCTAGGGCACATAGCATTGCCAGTGAGGAGATGGGAAAGATCTCCCTGGGACCTGCTCTGCTCTATTTCTCCTTGCCTACAGGTACATGGCCCCGATACATTACTCTCCCTGCTGGCAAACACATGCATGTGTATTTCAACTTTGGGGTGCACACCTTAATGCAATAGGCTGCGCACACCTATGGGCGGTGTAGGTGGAAGCGGCGGTGGAGGAGGACCAGGGCCGGATTAACAGCATCATGGGCTTGGTGCTGAGGATTTTGAAGGGCCTTAAGGGCCGTGCCTTGCCATGCACCCAGAGGAGGAAGGGTGCAGCCATGCATGCCTAATTCAACATGGGATGCTGTCTCTGAAGCCCATAAACACATCCATGCATCGCCAACTGTCCCTCCTTGTCCGGCCTTCACGCTGTGTGGGGAGGTTCTGAGGGTGCTGCCTGGGGAAGCGAGCATAGAAGCCAGACTTCTGTGTTTACAAGTGACAGAAGAGCGGTAACAGTGAATATGGCCAACCCGGGGCCTATATAAAAGGTAGGGGCCTGGAGCTGCAGCTCCAATAGCCCCTACATTAATCTGGCCCTGAGGAGGAGGACGAGGTAGCCAACACTGCTTCTTTTCAAAAATTTTAAATGAGGGTACACCCCAAAAGAGTGAGAAAGAGCAAAAATGGAACAATGGGTGGGTAAGGTCGGTATCCATTGCTATTCTGCATAAGGTACGGAAAAGTCCCGTGGGATCCATGCCTGGTTCATTTTAATGAACGTGAGCTTGTCCACATTGTCTCTGGACAGGCGGCTGCGCTTGTCTGTTATAACGCCCCCAGCCGTGCTAAATACCCGTTCAGATAATACACTGGCTGCAGGGCACGCCAGCACCTCCAAGGCGTAAAGGGCAAGCTCAGGCCATGTGCCCAATTTGGAGACCCAGAAGTTGAAGGGGGCAGACCCGTCATTCACTACATGTAGGCGTGTGCACACATACTGCTCCACCATGTTGGTAAAATGCTGCCTCCTGCTAAGACGTTCCATCTGAGCTGCTGGTGCTGCTGTTTGTTGTGGCGTGCTGACAAAGCTTTTCCACATTTCGGCCATGCTAACCCTGCCTTCTGAGGTGCTGGCGGTGCCCTGGTTGCGTTGGCGACCTCCTCCTCCTCCTCCTCTGCCTTGTGCTTCCACTGTGGCCCCGCTGTCAGATGGGAATGCCAGCAGCATGGCGTCTACCAGCGTGCGCTTGTACTCGCGCATCTTGCGATCGCGCTCCAGTGAGTGAATTAAGGACGGTACGTTGTCCTTGTAACGGGGATCCAGCAGCGTGGCCACCCAGTAATCAGCACAAGTTAGAATGTGGGCAACTCGGCGGTCGTTGTGGAGACACTGCAGCATGTAATCGCTCATGTGTGCCAGGCTGCCCAGAGGCAACGAAAGGCTGTCCTCTGTGGGAGGTGTATCGTCCGTGTCCTCTGTATCCCCCCAGCCACGCACCAGTGATGGCCATGAGCTGGCCTGGGTGCCACCCTGCTGTGAACATGGTTCCATCTCCTCCTCCAGCTCCTCCTCCTCCTCATCCTCCTCATCCTCCAGAACTGTGCCCCTGCTGGACAATTGCGTCCCTGGCGTTTGCGTGTGCAGGAACCCACCCTCGGAGCCCCTTGCGAATGACTGCCCTGAAAGCCTTGGAAATGTTACCTCTTCATCCTCCTCCTCCTCCTCATCCTGTGCCACATCCTCTTCCATCATCGCCCGAATTGTTTTTTCAAGGAGGCATAGAAGTGGGATAGTTAAGCTGAGAACGGCGTCATTGCCACTGGCCATGTTGGTGGAGTACTCAAAACAGCGCAACAAGGCACACAGGTCTCGCATGGAGGCCCAGTTATTGGTGGTGAAGTGGTGCTGTTCCGCAGAGCGACTCACGCGTGCGTGCTGCAGCTGAAACTCCACTATGGCCTGCTGCTGCTCGCACAGTCTTTCCAGCATGTGCAAGGTGGAGTTCCACCTTGTGGGCACGTCACATATGAGGCGGTGAGCGGGAAGGCCGAAGTTACGCTGCAGCGCTGCCAGGCGAGCAGCAGCAGGGTGAGAACGCCGAAAGTGCGCACAAACGGCCCGCACTTTCTGCAGCAGCTCTGACATATCGGGGTAGTTTTTAAGGAACCTCTGCACCACCAAATTCAGCACATGCGCCAGGCAAGGGATGTGCGTCAAACCGGCTAGGCCCAGAGCTGCTATGAGATTTCGCCCGTTATCGCACACCACCAGGCCGGGCTTGAGGCTCGCTGGCAGCAACCACTCATTTGTCTGCTGTTCCATGCTCCTCCACAACTCCTGCGCGGTGTGTGGTTTGTCCCCCAAACAGGCAAGTTGTAAAACTGCCTGCTGTCGTTTACCCCTGGCCGTGCTGAAGTTGGTGGTGAAGGTGTTACGCTGTCCGGATGAGGAGGCGGTAGAGGATGAGGAAGCGGAGTAGGAGGAGTTAGGAACAGGAGGCAAACTGAAGCGCCCTGCAATCCTTGGTGGTGGAAGGACATGCGCCAAATTGCTATCCGCCTCAGGCCCATCCGCCACTGCATTTACCCAGTGTGCCGTTAGGGAGATATAACGCCCCTGACCGTGCTTACTGGTCCACGTATCCGTAGTTAGGTGGACCTTGGCACAGATGGCGTTGCGCAGTGCACACCTGATATTTTCCCCCACTTGGTTGTGCAGGGAAGGGATGGCTTGCCTGGAAAAGTAGTGGCGGCTGGGCACGACGTACTGTGGGACAGCCACCGACATAAGGTTTTTAAAACTGTGCGTCTCCACCAGACGGAATGACAGCATTTCAAAGGCCAATAATTTTGAAATGCTGGCATTCAGGGCCAGGGATCGCGGGTGGGTAGGGGGGTACTTCCTCTTCCTCTCAAGTGTTTGGGAGATGGAAAGCTGAACGCTTCCACGGGACATTGTGGAGATGGTTGTTGGTGACCCAGGTGGTGGTGTTGCTGACAGATCGTCTGTTTGCGGGGTGGCAGGTGCCGGTATCACTACAGATGTGGCTGGAGCGGCCGAGACTGCAGCAGAAGAGGAAGCAGGATGAGCCAGAGACGTTTCTTGGTTTTGAAGGTGTGTACTCCACTGCAGCTCGTGCTTTGCACTTAGATGCCTGATCATGCAGGTTGTGCTCAGGTTGAGAAGGTTTATGCCTCGCTTCAAGCTCTGATTGCACAGGGTGCAAACCACTCGTGTCCTGTCATCAGCACATTTTCTAAAGAACTTCCACGCTAGAGAACTCCTTTGAGCTGACTTTGGTGCGCTCGTTCCCTTGCTGCGTTGGGCAGTAGCGGGCGTAGTGTCTAGGGCACGGCCGCTCCGCTTCTGCACCCTGCTCCCTCTTCTGCTGTGCTGGTGGCTCTGTGCGACCACCGCCTCTTCCTCCAAACTACTCAGGTCACCTGCATGACGTTCATTCCATGTGGGGTCGAGGACCTCATCGTCCTCCACATCATCTTCCACCCAGTCTTCACCCCTGCCCTCCTTGTCGGTCTCCACAATGCTGAACGCCGCAGCAGTTGGCACCTGCGTTTCGTCATCATCGGAGACGTGCTGCGATGATCCTTGCATGTACTCATCTTGAGAAATAAGTGGTTGGGCATCGCTGCACTCAATCTCTTCCACTTCTGGGGCAGGGCTAGGTGGATGGCCCTGGGAAACCCTGCTGACAGAGTCCTCAAAAAGAATAAGAGACTGCTGTATGGCTTGGGGCTCAGACTGCTGGCCTGATTTGCAAGGGGGTGAGGTGAAAGACGGTTGGACATTGGCTGCAGGTGCCAACTCTGACCTTTCTGCAGTAGACTGGGTGGGAGACAATGTGAAGGAACTGGAGGCACTGTCAGCAGCAAACCAATCTACTATCGCCTCAACTTGTTCTGGCCTCATCACTTCTAGGGGCGTTTGATGCCCTACCAAATACTGATGCAGGTTCTGTCGCCTACTCACACTTGAGGAAGGTGTTTCACTTGTGCGTGTAGCTGGCACAGATCGACCACGTCCTCTCCTTGCAACAGGAGCTCTACCAGCAGCACCACGACCCAGGCCACGGCCCTTATTTGACGGTCTCCTCATATTTCTGTAATTTAAGATCTTGCCCTAGAAAGGTTTTTATTGAATAGCGGAATAGGAAATATGATCCAAAAAAGTGTATGTATCTCGCACGTACAAAACCACACTAGGCCCCAATTACTATTGTTTCTACCCCTAAAAGGATGGATGAGGAGTAGGAGGAGTATGGAACAGACAGCACCCTCAAATCTTCAGAAGTATGAGATGAACCCCAAAAACTTGGAAAGGTGGATCTCACACGTACCGACACAGACTATCCCGCAATTCAATTGATCCTCAAAGGTTTTTATTGAATAGCGGAATAGGAAATATGATCAAAAAAAGTGTATGTATCTCGCACGTACACAACCACACTAGGCCCCAATTACTATTGTTTGTACCCCTAAAAGGATGGATGAGGAGTAGGAGGAGGAGTATGGAACAGGCAGCACCCTCAAATCTTCAGAAGTATGAGATGAACCCCAAAAACTTGGAAAGGTGGATCTCACACGTACCGACACAGACTATCCCGCAATTCAATTGATCCTCAAAGGTTTTTATTGAATAGCGGAATAGGAAATATGATCAAAAAAAGTGTATGTATCTCGCACGTACACAACCACACTAGGCCCCAATTACTATTGTTTGTACCCCTAAAAGGATGGTTGAGCAGTAGGAGCAGGAGTATGGAACAGGCAGCACCCTCAAATCTTCAGAAGTATGAGATGAACCCCAACAACTTGGAAAGGTGGATCTCACACGTACCGACACAGACTATCTCGCAATTGAATTGATCCCCAAAGGTTTTAATTGAATAGCGGAATAGAAAATATGATCAAAAAGAAAGTGTATGTATCTCGCACGTACACCACCACACTAGGCCCCAACTACTATTGTTTGTACCCCTAAAAGGATGGTTGAGCAGTAGGAGGAGGAGTATGGAACAGGCAGCACCCTCAAATCTTCAGAAGTATGAGATGAACCCCAAAAACTTGGAAAGGTGGATCTCTCTCACACGTACCAACACAGACTATCCCCCAATTTAACTGATCCCCAAAGGTTTTTGATTAAATAGCGGAATAGAAAATATGATCCAAAAAAAGTGTATGTATATCACACGTACACAACCACACTAGGCCCCAATTACTATTGTTTGTACCCCTAAAAGGCTAGATGAGGAGTAGGGGGGGTATGGAACAGGCAGCACCCTCAAACCTTCAGAAGTATGAGATGAACCCCAACAACTTGGAAAGGTGGATCTCTCTCACACGTACCAACACAGACTATCCCCCAATTTAACTGATCCCCAAAGGTTTTTGATTAAATAGCGGAATAGAAAATATGATCCAAAAAAAGTGTATGTATATCACAC
Source organism: Pelophylax lessonae (assembly GCF_965119305.1). Classification (NCBI taxonomy): domain Eukaryota; kingdom Metazoa; phylum Chordata; class Amphibia; order Anura; family Ranidae; genus Pelophylax; species Pelophylax lessonae. Next base: position 112,412,986 of record NC_138768.1, read on the forward strand.
GTACACAACCACACTAGGCCCCAATTACTATTGTTTGTACCCCTAAAAGGCTAGATGAGGAGTAGGGGGAGTATGGAACAGGCAGCACCCTCAAACCTTCAGAAGTATGAGATGAACCCCAACAACTTGGAAAGGTGGATCTCTCTCACACGTACCAACACAGACTATCCCCCAATTTAACTGATCCCCAAAGGTTTTTGATTAAATAGCGGAATAGAAAATATGATCCAAAAAAAGTGTATGTATATCACACGTACACAACCACACTAGGCCCCAATTACTATTGTTTGTACCCCTAAAAGGCTAGATGAGGAGTAGGGGGAGTATGGAACAGGCAGCACCCTCAAACCTTCAGAAGTATGAGATGAACCCCAACAACTTGGAAAGGTGGATCTCTCTCACACGTACCAACACAGACTATCCCCCAATTTAACTGATCCCCAAAGGTTTTTGATTAAATAGCGGAATAGAAAATATGATCCAAAAAAAGTGTATGTATATCACACGTACACAACCACACTAGGCCCCAATTACTATTGTTTGTACCCCTAAAAGGCTAGATGAGGAGTAGGGGGAGTATGGAACAGGCAGCACCCTCAAATCTTCAGAAGTATGAGATTGTGTTCACTGTACCCCACAAAGATTGAGTTCACTGCACCCCACAATGATTGTGTTCACTGCACCCCACAAAGATTGTGTTCACTGCACCTCACAAAGATTGTGTTCACTGTACCCCCCAAAGATTGTGTTCACTGCACCCCACAAAGATTCTGTTCACTGTACCCCACAAAGATTGTGTTCACTGCACCCTAAAAGGATGTTGTTCACTGCACCCCACAAAGATTGTGTTCACTGCACCCTAAAAGGATGTTGTTCACTGCACCCCAAAAAGATTGTGTTCACTGTACCCCCCCAAAGATTGTGTTCACTGCACCCCACAAAGATTGTGTTCACTGCACCCCAAAAAGATTGTGTTCACTGTACCCCCCAAAGATTGTGTTCACTGCACCCCAAAAAGATTGTGTTCACTGTACCCCCCAAAGATTGTGTTCACTGCACCCCACAAAGATTCTGTTCACTGTACCCCACAAAGATTGTGTTCACTGCACCCCAAAAAGATTGTGTTCACTGTACCCCCCCAAAGATTGTGTTCACTGCACCCCACAAAGATTCTGTTCACTGCACCCCACAAAGGATTTTGTTCACTGCACCCCAAAAAGATTGTGTTCACTGCACCCCAAAAAGGATTTTGATCACTGCACCCCAAAAAGGATGTTGTTCACTGCACCCCAAAAATGATTTTGTTCACTCCACCCCAAAAAGATTGTGTTCACTGCACCCCACAAAGATTGTGTTCACTGCACCCCAAAAAGGTTGTGTTCACTGTACCCCCCAAAGATTGTGTTCACTGCACCCCACAAAGATTCTGTTCACTGTACCCCACAAAGATTGTGTTCACTGCACCCCAAAAAGATTGTGTTCACTGCACCCCAAAAAGGATGTTGTTCACTGCACCCCAAAAAGGATGTTGTTCACTCCACCCCAAAAAGATTGTGTTCACTGCACCCCACAAAGATTGTGTTCACTGCACCCCAAAAAGATTGTGTTCACTGCACCCCAAAAATGATTTTGTTCACTGCACCCCAAAAAGGATTTTGTTCACTGCACCCCAAAAAGGATGTTGTTCACTCCACCCCAAAAAGATTGTGTTCACTGCACCCCAAAAAGATTGTGTTCACTGCACCCCACAAAGGATTTTGTTCACTGCACCCCAAAAAGATTGTGTTCACTGCACCCCAAAAAGGATGTTGTTCACTGCACCCCAAAAAGGATTTTGTTCACTGCACCCCAAAAAGATTGTGTTCACTGCACCCCACAAAGGATTTTGTTCACTGCACCCCACAAAGATTGTGTTCACTGCACACCAAAAAGGATTGTGTTCACTGCACCCCAAAAAGATTTTGTTCACTGCACCCCAAAAAGATTGTGTTCACTGCAGCCCAAAAAGATTGTGTTCACTGCAGCCCAAAAAGATTGTGTTCACTGCAGCCCAAAAAGATTGTGTTCACTGCAGCCCAAAAAGATTGTGTTCACTGCAGCTCACACACAGAAAAATGGATGTGGATCACTGACACCTGCCTATCTCCAATCCCACACCACACAGCAATATCGATTGTAGTTTGTAGAACACAGTTTCCCTAAAATTCAGCAGACTCTGTCCCTAACAGGATTGAGAAGAGATCGTAGATCAGGATTGAGTGCAGATTCACCCCACCCCCCACACAGCAATATCGATTGTAGTTTGTAGAAGACACTGACCCTATAATTCAGCAGACTCTATCCCTAAAATGCCTACAACTCGCCCTGCCTAAACACTCCAACCTGTCCCTCAATTCTATCCGGACACAAATGGTTTTTTCCTGCCTATCTTTCCCTAATCAGCAGCCAGCACATTGATGTGTGCTCTGTCCCTTAGCTAAGCAGCAGAATGACGCTGCTGCGGCGGCTGCCTCGAACTTATAAAGACTTGGTCACATGCTTCAGACGGCCAATCACAGCTACTAAGACATTTGCAGGCATGGCTGGGATGGCTTAAGGCACACCAGTTAAACGATTGTTGATTGGCTGTTGAAAGCCCGCCATGAAAAGAGCGCCAAAGCATGCAAAACCCGGAAATAAAACGACCGAACACGGATTTTTACCCGAACATACAGTAAAGTGTCCGTGTCCGTGTTCGGGTAAAAAAAATCCAATTATTCGGTACGAACACGAATAATACAGTCCGTGTTCGCTCAACACTACTTGTAATACAACAACATGAACAAATATCAAACATAGTACATTATCACACTGGGAATGTAATATATCCAGTAACTCGTAGTAATAAGATTAACTTATATAGACTGACATGAGAAAAGGGAGAAACCAAAATAGTCAGTAATAACAATTGACTGAGAGCTATTGCTGCAGCGTGACAAACACCCCTCAGTAGTGTATGTGGTCAAGTCTTGGCAGCATGACTAGCGAAACCTCAAGATTCTCTAAAGAACAGAACTTGGTGAGGAACCCCAGATTCCTTTCATCTGGCTTCAATGGCTCTTTACAAGTGTCAATGTGGTTCGTTTCGGTTAGTCAGTTATATATTGGTGAGAGAGGGTCTGTCAACGATCAGTTGCACATACGTCAAGGGCGTGTATTCCATCTTCAAAGGTAGTTGGTGCGGTGGTCTATCCAGCGTGATATAGTCAGAAGGAAGGTGTGTATGTATAGAAACATAGCAGGAAGAAAAGAAGGTGGGGGAGGGAAGAGAGGAAGGGGGAAGGAAGAAAAAGAAAGCGGAGTTAGACGTTAGGATGAGGGGATGCAGATTTAGGGGGAGGGATGTGGGGAAGTACTCAAGGCGTAATAAAGCAAGGGGTGGGGGAAGGGGGTGAGAACAATGAAAGGAAAGAGGAGGGGGGTCTCCTCGATTGGCCCCCATAGATGTTGTAGGGGGTGTGCGTGTCAGATACTTGTGGAACCATAGGGAAACGTGCAAGGGACCTCCCTCCATCAATCTCTATTGGGGGGGGGGGTCCTCTTGCAGTAGGTGGTATTTATGTATCCAGGATAGTTATGGGTTTCTAATTGTAATCAGTTAGTGTGCGGTTTCATGGGTGTTGGCTCTTCTCAGAGTAGCGTATTCATCTGCACAACACATATCTTTGCCTCATAATGCCACCTTCCAGCTCAAATCCCCCAAATCCCCCAAAATCACCCCTCCTAGCACCCCCCTCCTAGCATAAATTCTCCCTCCAAATCCCCCCCCCCAAAAAAAAAACATCCCCCATCCTCTTAGTACAACTCCCTCCAGATTACCCAGCACAAATACCTGCCCCCCTCCCCCTCAGTTCTCCCCTCTTAGCACAAATCTTCCCAAATTCTACCCCTAAGACATCTGTCCCCCCCCCCCTTTTTTCTACCTTCATGCACAAATTCTCCCCATTACCCTTCCCTTCACAGCACAGACAGCTCCCTCTTTTCAAACTTTAAGGAGTAGAGAGGAGGCATGGGCTGCAACCCCAGGCCACCCCTCCCCTTGTACATATAGCTGCTGCAAGTCCAGACAGGAGAAGTGTCAGCAGAGAGAGCTGAGATAACAGTGCTCGCCCATACAGCAGATAACACAGAATCCTCTTAGATTGGACGGTATACCGTTTGATTACCTATCCCCTACCTCCTCCAAGGACTGCTCATCTCCTAGAAATGTGGGTAAGAGGCAGGTAATCAAACCACGTACTGTGTGATCTGAGAGGATCCTGTGAAATCTGCTGTATGAAGGAGCGCTCCACTGACAGAAGCAGGGAGAGCACAGAAAGCCCACACCTCCTCCCAGCTCTCTTCTTGCTGACAATTCTCCTGTCCAGACTTGCAGCGGGTTTGGCCACAATGTTCATGGGGGGGGGGGTGGCATAACTGAAATCTGGGGAGACACAATTGAAATCTGGGGGGGTCACAGCCCACCCTAGCACCCACCTAGATCTGGCCATGTACAGAGGGGCACCCCTCTAGTAAGGGTGCCTGTAGGCACATTCCTACATTGCCTAATGGGAAATCTGGCCCTGGCTATGCCCAAAACATCTTTTCCCTGGCTTCTAATTCTTTTTTTCTCTCTTTTGTGTACACTGTATGTCACGCGCCCTTTTCTCAGCATGCTAAGAATACAGCTGGATGCTGGGACATAACCCCTGTGTGAATGCACATAATCGGAGGTAGTCCAATAACCGAAGAGACATTTTGCAGGACCTGGAAGAAGAAACAACAAGATCCTGGGCTCATCATCATTGGAGAACAGCCCAGTAACAAGTAATGATCTGTGAACTATACAATATGTCAAAAACAACTACCACTGCGAACTAATGATCCTGGAGCATTAATGTTAGGGTTACAAGGAAGGATAGTCCAAGGTTTAGCATTAAAACTACAGGAAGGATTGGGGTTCAGGTTACAGGGACGGTTAGTGTAAGGTTTAGTGTTAGAGTTATAAAGGGAATTAGTGTTAGGGTTAATGTGAGAATTACAGGGAGAGTTAATGCAAGGGAGGATTAGAGTAGAGTAGTTGGTCTATATTGGGAACTTTGCACATACAAATTATTAGCATTGCTCTCTCAATGCTGAAATGGGCTACTCCATATCTGTGTAGTCAGTTACGGAGCATGATTAAGTAATGCTTTACATGCTGTTCTCTGTCGAAGGCAGCTCCCTAATGAGCATTTAACACATATTCTCTGCATTACATAAAGCACCAAGTAAGACCTACGTAGTAGTCTACCATAGCCCAAAAAGGCTACCAACTAGAAATCCAGAATGCACATGTGTTTTAACTAAATAGCTTCCTTATAGTGCTTCAGAAATAAACTCTCAGATGGCCAGCTGATACCACTTTCTGTTCTAGAACAAAAATTGTGAGATTAACTTTGACACTTGAAAGTCCACATTGACAAGAAAGAAAAAAAAACACAGAGTAGTGCTTACAAATGGTAAGCATCGAGCAAGAATGGTACTCAGGCAAGATTTTCAGGTTGGAGACAGAAGCCACCATTTTTATATATGGCCTCTTAACTCTAAGCCACTGATATATACTGGGTCAGAGAAATGATAAAAAATAATTGCTACCTCTGCTAGTTTATTCTTCTTCCAGATTAAATTTTAATAAATACTGTAGTGCACAAATTCCCCCATGTTGAATGTTGTTGACTGAACGTTAATACATTTCTGTTAAAATCGGGGGATTATTTTTAGGTTTCTATTTTTCTAATAAATATGTTAAATGGTCTGTGTAATATGACGAGGATCTTTATTAGGTGAGGCTTGTTGCTATGACCATCCAGCTGTACTAAGTAGATATCAGTGAGTGGTGTTGCCATCTGATTCTACCATTGAACCCACATAGTCAGAGTCCACAGGTTGATATTGGGTATTTTTGGTAAGAGGTGATTTATTGACCTATTACTTTGCTTGTAGTTGTTCAGTATGTAGTTTCATATCTCATGCATATCTTAACAGCAGCTATACAAGATCCACAGCTGAATCTGGTTATTCATTTTCCACTGTTTTATCTTATAATACCCTTCTCATTACTTAATTGTAATTCAGTGTATACAAGGCTCCTTATGAAAAACAAGTCACACAGCTAGGAATGCAAGCGGCTGGATTACAAGTAAATGAGACCAAAGCACATTAGTGAATACTTGAGATGATTGGGTATCGAATGCACAGATGGAAATTCCATGCAATAGCAAAGCCTTATAGATGGTCTGAAGAACTGTCATTATCTCCAGAGTGCTGCAGACCATGATTGTAATCGTTTGTTAGCCCCATATTCATTGTTCGAAAACATTTTTTTACAAATCATCACTGAATAACTACAATTATTTTTCTATTACTAAAACAGTAGATATGGAAAAATTGATCAAACTTAAAAAATAACGATTAGGGATCAGCTTCAGGTTCGGGGTTGAACATGGGTTTTGTCCAAACTACCACAACTTCAATCCTCCTATTGCTGATATTTTCAAATCACAATTCAGGAGAGCTATGGGACTGTAGGAGGAGCAGCATGCAGGGTCCTTAGGACTTTTATGACTCAGTATAATGTGGGCTTCTCGCAAAGATGTGGGTAGGGAGCAATTAGACACAGATTGTACAAAGACGCTAATTTAGGAGCCAGAAAATCCACGTGAGCTTTGAAAGATTCTATGGGGAGACCATCAGGTCCAGGGGTCCTACTATTAGGAAAGGAGGTAATGGCTAATAGCACCTCCTCTGGGGTCATTTCTTTCATAAGCATATGCCTCTCTGAGTCTGACAACCAGCCTAGAGCTAGAAGGGCATGGGAAGAGGGGTTAAAGTCAGACTGCAGTGGAGAGGTATAGAGGTTAGTGCCGTATGTGGTCAATTCCATCAGAATCCCACTCTCGGAGGTGATCATAGAGCCAGCCAGTGTACAGAAATTGGTAAGAGGTCAATCATGGTGCACCAGCATGACAAAGAATCTACTATTTTTGTTCTCTTGCTCAAAAAAAATGTTGTTTGTGTCTATGAAGATCTGACTTAGAGATCTCAGCTAAATGTAAATTGAGTTCTCTCCTAGCAGACATAAGATGTGCAAAATTATAAAAAAAAAAAAAAAAGAAATATACTGACCCGTGGTGAAGGCCTTGAAGGCATCCCGGATTAGTCCTAGAGAAGACGACCTCACATTAACATCCCAATATTCTTGGAGACAAGCCAAAAGTGAAGATTTTTAGAGCATTTGATAGGTTTTGGTACCTTTATTTAAAGTGTTACTAAACCGAGGACCCTGCATTCACTACATCTGGTCTCCCACAGTACACAGAATATGGACATACAAATATTTTAGTAAATATAAACTGCTAAATACCTTTTCTCATCAGCAGTATAGAGCAGTCTTGTGAGTTCTTTCAGTGTCTGGTTTAAGCTTGTAGGAGGAGTTTTAATTCCACTCTGACTGTACTAAAAGACTGCAGGACCCCTGCCGCTCTGTCTTGACAGTGCTGATTGGCCCTGTGCCTATTACATGCACCCTCCCAAGAAAAAAAAACTCTCTAGCAATGCACACCAAACTGAGCATGTGCAGAGTGACTCCGAAGATTCTCTATCAGCAAATGGATTGGGGACAGTGGAAGAAGGGGGTGGCAATCAGAGACGATAGGATCAAGAAGCCTTTTTTTACACAATGCAGAGGATTAACCCCTTAGGTTCCACAGTGAGTATAACAAGCCTGCTTTACTACATATACAGACTGATTTTACTGTTGTGGGTTTAGTAATACTTTAACCTTCCTAGCGGTATTCCCGAGCGTGACTCGGGGTTAGAATTTAAAGCCAAAAGTGGTAACGCTAGGAAGATCGCTGGATCCTGGTAGAGGTTTTACTTACCTTTTCTCCGGGATCCAGCGATGTATCCCAGCGGTGTGCGGCGGCGGAGCTTCCTCCCGATCGTCTGCGAGCCCCGGCTTCCGTCTCCTGCGACGTGACGTTCGCAGGGGGGGGTGGAACCGGCGGCAAATTCAACTGTAAAACACACCAAACACACTGATACAATTCAAAATAAAAAAAAATTCACATTACATTGCCCCCCAGTGCCCTTTCCTGCAGTTTTATTGTACTTTTTATGTAAATATATATATATATATACACACAGTATATATATATATATATATATATATATATATATATATATATATATATATATATATACGTAATTCTTGTGAATGAGCAGCCCAAACCAACTGTATACATTATATATATATATATATATATATATATATATATATACATAATATATGTATATATATATATATATAATAAATGTATAGAGTTGGTTTGGGCTGCTTATTCACAAGAATTACATGCAAAATAATGGTACCGCTTTCAACACCTAAAATTGAAAAGAATCATACCGCCAGGGAGGTTAAAGTATAACTAAAGGCAATTTTTTATTTTAGTTTTGGATAGAATGTAGAGGGATTAGAAAGTTTGTCAGGTTTTGATTGCTGTCTGTACCCCCGTTAGGTAGATTCCCCCTCTATATTTGTCATATTTACCATTTTCATATTTACCAATTAAAATTGAAAATAAATGAAAATCCCAAATTTTGGGTTGACCCCAGAAAAGATTTAGATGGGAAATCTTCCAGTGGGGACACTAGTTCTGGTGAACTGTGGGCCCCCGAAGAATGCCATTGATTTGTAGGGATTTTCACTTCCTGTTTAGTAATGGGACAGGAAGTAAAGGTAAATCTCTGCAATGGGACACAGATGGCAGAAAAATATCTGAGAGGGATTACACCCTCCCTTAGTCTTAGTCTAAATGAGAAAAAAAAAACAAGTTCCTCAAGCGCTGGTATTACTGGCATGAATTCACGTTCTCTGCAGATTACAAGGACTTGATTGTTAAGGCGGATGGGACGTGGGGGTTGGCCATCCCCCCCCTGCCACCTCCCTTTACCCACCCTTCTTTTCTTCGTTCTGTTCTCTTTTACTATCATTACTGTCCTTCGCAATCTCCTTCTTTTCTAACCCCCTCAGACTCTATCTCCTTTCCTGCTCCTTCCATTAGCAATAAGCCCATCTCCTGGGCACGAAACCTGATTCCACCTCCCCGGGGGCATACGTGTAGACGACTTCTTCAATAGACGCCACAGTGGTTGCTAACAACCTGGATATTTCTTCCCAGTTCCCGTTTGCCGGCCATATGATGGATGCCGGTGGGAGCGGAGGATTCTCCAGAGTTGTCTTGCTACTCTACCATTATTTTACCACTCATTTTGCCTTTTACCACGGTGGCCCCAGTGTAGTAGCCTCATTCGGTTCTTGATTTCTCAGGTGTATTATTCCAGTTCAACGAGTACTCTTATGTTCAGTTTAATGTGGTCTCTGTATGGCGGGGATACATTTATCCTCCTTGTATTATCCATTTTCATTTTATATACATTTGTATATTTGCTTATTGAGTACTGTTTCTTTTTTTTTTGTACATTATATTTGTTCTATTGTATGCCTTCATGTTTCCATAAATAAAGAATTTCTAAAAAAAAAAAAAATGAAATAAAGCAGAGTTCCGGCCTCAAAAACGACTTTGGGCCATCCGCTTGCTGACATTCACCTGCAAAAGAAATGGATAGTCCCGATTTTTTTTTTATTTACTTACCTTGTTTTTGAAGAAAGTATACTTACCTTCCTTCTACTTCCTCCCTCTGTGGCCGCCGTCACTTCCTGCTTGCGTTGACTCCTGGGAGCTGAGCGTCATCGCTCCCAGGAGTCAATGCGCCTGCACCGGCCGCGCTCGTCAGTTCCGGTGCAGGGGCATCATTCCCTGCTAAACATCTTCTGGGCATGCCCAGAAGTCCAGGGTCGGTGCAGGGCATTCTGGGACAAAAAGGACACAGAAGAGGACGCCCTGGCTTCAGCTGCCCACCCCTGAGATGGGAGCGCTGGATAAGAAATTTTCAAGGTAAGTATTTTTTCTAAAAGGTAAGTGCGACCCGGGAGTTCAGAGGCTATCCATTATGAAATGTACTAGCCCTGACTGTCCCTGGGGTATTTTTATTGAAAAAAAGTTTACGAGGCCGGAACTCTGCTTTAAGCTTCAACTATATTGTACAGCATGGGGGGGATTTACTAAAACTAGGGAACAAATAATCAATTAAGCTTTGGCAAACAAGCTGATTGGTCACTATGCACAGCTGCACCAGATACTGTGTGCACTCATTTTAGTAACTCTACCCCTATATGCCCATAAATGCATACTGTATACAGCCAGTGTTTCCTGCTTAATAATATACACTATATTGCCAAAAGTATTGGGACACCTGCCTTTACACGCACATGAATTTTATTGGCATCCCAGTTTTAGTCCGTAGGGTTCAATATTGAGTTGGTCCATCCTTTGCAGCTATAAAGCTTAATTTTTCTGGGAAGGCTGTCCACAAGGTTTAGGAGTGTGTCTATGGGATTGTTTGACCATTCTCCCAGAAGCGCATATGTAAGGTCATGCACTGATGTTGGATGAGAAGGCCTAGCTTGAAGCCTCCGCTCTAATTCATCCCAAAGGTGTACTTTCAGGTTGAGGTCAGGACTCTGTGCAGGCCAGTCAAGTGCCTCCACCCCAAACACGCTCATCCATGTCTTTATGGACCTTGATTTGGGCTTTATGGATCTTGCTTTGTGTTGCATCATTTTATTCATAGCCTGATTCACTTCTAATACCCGGGTTTAAGGAATTAAAAAAAAAAGTAGAAACTTGCTTGGTTATGATATTGTGGATAGTTGAAATGAGAATAGTATATTCTTAAATTTGTAAAACAGGCTGCCCATACATAATTCTATTTATTCATTACAGCAATTGCCCTTTTCTCATCCTTTATCACTGATTCCTGGAAACAAACTATTCATGAGTCGTGTTTTAAATAAAGCAAATTAACTGATTTGATCCAGTTAAATAGTAAATTCCTAATTCACAGTGAAAAGAAGGAATGGTGCTTTAATGCAGATCCACACCCTCTACTATCCATAGTTGCATTGATGTGTTCAATAGTCCACCATGGAGAAGCTACATTTTCCACATGCTTGCATTTATTAACGCTAAACATCGAAGGCATGGTGGCCTTGATGTGTAAATACAATTATAATTTTTTTTATTGCTAGTGTCACCCTACAGCCACACATCACATTCAGACTTTTAGATTCCTGCTGTCAAAATGGAAGAATGTGATTGGTGGAAGATACATGATGTGAAATGTCACCATTTCTATATTGAGACGAGGTCATGTGTTCACAAATCTTTGCAATTTCAAAGAGTCATAAGGGTTTCCAATTTTTCCATTTGAAGTTAAAAATCACTTAATAACATAGTGACAGCGGGGACAACACATACATAGCATTTTAGAAAAGCTGATTATTCTATCTGTCAGCAATTTCACAACGTATTTCTTGCAATGATCACTTTCTGTATATAGTGTAGCTGTGTGATTGACAGCTACCTGGGCAGAGACAGGGATTCCGGGACTGGTGAGTAAAGATGTCCCGAACTATTCGCCGGCGAACAGTTCCTGGCGAACATCGATTGTTCGCGTTCTCCTCGGCGGGCGAACATATGCGATGTTCGGTCCGCCCCCTATACATCTTCATTCAGCAATTTATGTCCACTGAACAATTTATCGGTCATTACATGATGGCACGATCGTTTGCTCTCACGGCCGAGTGTTCGTTTTCTTTTTAAAATGAGTTTGAACAATTTTTCGTATAGTTTATGGCCAGCATTAGTCTTCATCAGTGCTGTGGAATGGAAACACAACAAACCTTTCTATACCTTAATTTAGGCTGTGGAAGAAAGGGTTCAACCTTAACCTGCGGGGGAAACTTCACATGATAGCAGGCTGCTAAACCAACCAGCTGCAGCTGTGGAATTCCTCGCCCTACAGCCATGTGTAATAAAGAGGCGGGGATCCTTGTGAAATCTTTGACCTAATAAGTCCACATAGCCATATTTGGACAATGTAATTGATCAAATATGGCCATATGCTCATATTAAGTCAACTATTTCGTTAGCATCCTTGCTCCTTTGTTAAATGCAACTGTGGGGTTGGGGAATTCCACAGCTGAAGCTAATTGTTACAGTGGCTTGCTATCGTGTCACAGCTTTATGCAGGTTTGCTCCAAACTCAGTTTAGCTCAAACCTTAGCTCATCCTTGCTAATCACAAGGTCTATCGGGTGAGATGTGGAGCCCCCAGGCAAACGTGTACACACACATAATTTTTTTTTCTTGCTGCTAACAATTATAACGTCTCAAATGGGATGTAATTATGATTATATATAAGAAGTAGCAGCATGGAGAACAATTTAAAAAACACCACTACATAACAAAATGTTCTGCTGCAAAATACATATAAATTTTCTCCAAACCTGGGCTGGCAATGAGTTTTACTGCTGCTGTCATCTGATGAATGAGTCCTTTGGGCCCAAAACTGTGAAGTCAGGCATACTGTAGAGAAGAAACCTTGTTTTACTAGTAGCCTCAAGTCATATGTGAAATAAGGTCCCCTTTAAAATATATATATATGATTAGAAGCTTAAATTAAACATGCGTTCACTAAATTTAAAACAATGTCCTTCACAACTTCACTTCATAAAATCTATGCCTAGCAGATAATCCATCCATCACATGTTCTCTTGCTACTTCCTCATTGTTACAACTATCATATTGAAAAATCTTTGCTGTAGTTCTGATAACACAGATAAAGCCAACATTGAAACCAGTAATACCCCTTTCACACTTGTGCGACTTGTCCTGCGACTTGGGACTGCAAAGTCTCATGACAAGTTGCACTCCATGATTTCCAATGAGTTCCATTCATATCTGTGCAACTTCAAGTCGCAGCAACTTTAAAGTAGTATAATATTAAAATAAGTTGCGCTAAAAATTGAAACATATAGTGAAATAGTCCATATAAATGTCCAATAATAAACGTGAAGTGAAGTAACTTGTGCAGGTACCGCTTACCAGAAGCTGAATATAAAAAAGCCAAATAGTGAAAGATGACTCCAACTGTCCTCAGGGAGTATAACACAGTGGACCTCTCGGTTCTGATGTAGATCTCCTCAGTGGGACGTTATATGAAATAGAGAAAGGTAAACGCCATAGCGTAAAACCAAAAACAAAAATGGAAATAACACCCAAAGTGATGAGGAACACCAAGGTTCCCGTGCTGGAAAGTGTAAATAGTGGATAGGTGTGGATGAGATGAATCACAATCACCACCAGACTCAATAGGTACCTCTTACCAGATAGTAATAAGTGATAGCCAGAAGGTAGTTCAGACACCTCCCCCAGTAGGACTGCCGCTTACCAGAAAGACACTAATGGAGAGCATAGGAAAAAAGGGTCCCAATCGTGCAGACCAGAAGGGGCGACAATAAGTGTGAATACCCTTACCGACTCCGGGTAGTATAATAAGCAGGCAAGACGTTCAAATGAAAACCTCCGCTGTAACCTCCACCGTGGGCTCAGGATGCAGTTGGAAGAATTACCCAGGGAACACAGAGGAAGACGCCATAGCATAAAACCCAACGATTGTTTATTGTATAAAAAGAAAGGCACTTACAAACATCAGAGGACAGGTGCATAAATTGGAGAGGGATAGCAGCCCCCGACCAGACGGCTCCGCTCGCCCGTCCTTCGTGGACAAATACGTGAAGGTGACGTCAGCACGCCGTGACCTAAAGTCTTCAGCGGAGGTTACAGCGGAGGTTTTCATTTGAACGTCTTGCCTGCTTATTATACTACCCGGAGTCAGTAAGGGTATTCACACTTATTGTTGCCCCTTCTGGTCTGCACGATTGGGACCCTTTTTTCCTATGCTCTCCATTAGTGTCTTTCTGGTAAGCGGAAGTCCTACTGGGGGAGGTGTCTGAACTACCTTCTGGCTATCACTTATTACTATCTGGTAAGAGGTACCTATTGAGTCTGGTGGTGATTGTGATTCATCTCATCCACACCTATCCACTATTTACACTTTCCAGCACGGGAACCTTGGTGTTCCTCATCACTTTGGGTGTTATTTCCATTTTTGTTTTTGGTTTTACGCTATGGCGTTTGCCTTTCTCTATTTCATATAACGTTCCACTGAGGAGATCTACATCGGAACCGAGAGGTCCACTGTGTTATACTCCCTGAGGACAGTTGGAGTCACCTTTCACTATTTGGCTTTTTTATATTCAGCTTCTGGTAAGCGGTACCTGCACAAGTTACTTCACTTCACGTTTATTATTGGACATTTATATGGACTATTTCACTATATGTTTCAATTTTTAGCGCAACTTATTTTAATATTGTTTTTTTGGGGTGTCGGTCCCACTTGAAGTTGCTGTTTTTTTGTTATTCTTTTTTTGAATTAGCGCAGTTTTTTTCTATTTTTTTTAAACTTTAAAGTAGTCCCTGCACTACTTTAGTCCAACCTTGATGCGTTTTAAGGTCCATAGACCTCAAGATTACACAGGCATTGCTTCAAGTCCAGTCAAAATTGTGGCAAAAGATTGCGTGACATTTAAGTCGCACAAGTGTGAAAGGGGCCTAAGGCTTTTCTTACCTAGGGTGTCAGAGCTGACAATGACTCAATCTTCTAAAAAAACGCAAAAATCAGGAGGAGGGTTACTGAACCTGACCACTTTCAGTCTTTTATGTAGAAATACCTACACCTAAGGATGGGAGAGTGTCCTGGATAATCTTGGATGATATGGCCTCCATGTTTTTCAAGCCTATGGTGAAAGACATACAACATTTGTTGTATGTACTGTAGTTCATAAAGTACTTTGCGTGTACAGGCCTTAAGCAGTTCTGCTGATCCCTATCCCCCAATCCCCTTCTCATTGGACTTTTTTATCTTCTCATTGTTGTCAATGTTTTAGTTGTGCCTACTTTTTGTTGTTTGCAGAGAAAAATTCTTGAGAAAGCTTCACAAATATTCTTGGTCGTACATAAAAGAATATTTGATTTTTTTTTTTGTTGCTGTACTGGCTGGATTTCCCCATAGACAACATGGAATGTGACCTATGGAGGCAGAGCTACCCAAAGCTGCACAAGGCCACTCACACATCATATTGCCTTGTTAGTATCTCATTCCTGTATTTAATAAGAGTATTCTGACTCCAATTGTTGTAATAGTAACTTATTCCTTGCTGAGACCTATTCCTGGCCTATATAAGCAGATACAATCACCGCAGACAATCGTTATCAGATAGCTGAACTCACCAGACACTGTTTCTTTCCATCCACATAGGTTTTATTGCAAGCAGTAGGCATAGCAGACAACAACATTTGGCAGATGATTGAAGGATGGTATCTGCAGGTTAAAACATGGTAATGTGTTCCCAGATGTGAGCAGATTGTATAAAGGCATAGACAGATGTGGCCATCTCTATCCCCACAAGCATAAAGAAGCAGGAACAGGAAATACACCATAAATGGGAGGGGACAGGAGGGAACACAGAAGAGAGAGACAGAAAGGCAAGTGCAACAACCAAAATAAGCAATTTTGGGAGTGGGTATATGTTTGAAGGGAACGCATGACGCAGGTCTTTGGTGGGAAGCAGAGTCCCAGGAGGGAGAGTATGGCTGTCTCTCCTCCTGTCAGAAGAATCGGGTGTCTCGGGTGGCTGCCTGGGAATCCAGAGGATGCTGAGTTGAGCTGCAGAGGGGATCCGGTGTGCTGAGCACCAGTGGAGGAAGAGGGGTTCAGTTCCAAGAAAGCCTGCCAAGGTCATGAGTACTGTGAACCTGCCCCTAGGGGTCTGCCAAGTGTATAGGGGACCACTCCAGAGAAGGTTCCAGGGATCCGGGAGTCAGCTAGCTGTAAAGGGGGTGCCTAGTCAGAGGACCCTGAAGTGTAGAGGGGGGCGCCAGCAGTTGGGCCCTGAAGAGCTAATGTGTACAGTGTGTAGTGTACAGAGTTAAGAGTTGCAACGGCACAAGCATTGACAAGGAGCTACCTCAGTCAGTGAAGGGCTGAAGGGAGCTGTTCAGTGACTTTTGAGCTAAATTGAGTGTCAGGAGTCAAGTGTTCTACAGTCCTGGAGTTAACCACTTTACCTCCGCTCACATGGAGGCTACTGCGGCACTTTGCCAAGATCCCATCCAGCGACGTAGACCTACGTCGCTGGACTCCTCCCCCTGTAGGCGGCGCTCGTGCGCCGCCGGAGGCGCGCTTCCGCTGTTTTCAGTCACAGTGGGATTCGGGCCAGGGGAGGAGCAGCAGCGATCGCCGCTGCTCTGCCCCGATCATCGGGGAATCGAGTGAGGAGATCCGCCCGCCTGTGTGAACAGAGCGGGCGGATCTCCATAGCGACAGGGAGTGACAGATCGGACTGTTCAGCATAGCTGGACATCCGATCTGTCCCTGTCTCACAAAGTCACCTCCCCCCCCACACGTCAGTAAGCACCAGGCATACATTAACCCCTCCCTCTCCAATAAAATTAACCCCTTCACTGCCAGTGTCATTTTTACAGTAACAGTGCATATTTATAGCACTGATTACTGCAGTAATGTCACTGGTACCCCCCAAAAGTGTCAAAAATATCAGTCAAGGGTCCGATCTGTCCGCCGCAATGTCGTAGTCCCGCAAAAAAAATCGCAGATCGCCGCCATTACTCGTTTAAAAAAAAAACACCAAAAATGACAGAAATCTTTCCCGTAGTTAGTAAACGCAATAACTTTTGCGCAAACCAATCAAAATACGCTTATCGTGATTTTTTTTTACCAAACATAGGTAGCAGAAAACAAATTGGCCAAAAATTTAAAAAAAATTTGATTTTTACATTTTTTTGGGGGGGAATTTCATATAAAAAAATGTGAAAAATATTGTTATTTTTTCAAAATAAACGCTCTTTTTTTGTTTATAGCGCAAAAAGTAAAAATCGCACAGGTGATCAAATACCACCAAAAGAAAGCTCTGTTTGTGGGAAAAAAAGATGTAAATTTCGTTTGGGTACGGTGTCGCACGACCGCGCAATTGTCAGTTAAAATCGCACAGCGCCGAATCGCAAAAAGTGGCCTGGACGGAAGACAGCAAAATCCTCCCGTGGTAAAGTGGTTAAAAAACAAGTTAAAGTCTAGGTTCTAGCACTAGTTCAGCAAAGCAGTATCTTCAAACGTCAGGAAGCGATTGTCGGCATTCAGCTGGCGTCAAGACAGCGCCAACGGGAATTTTTCTTAGTTGAGCCAGAGGAGTATCCCACTCATTCCCTTCTCCCATGCTCAAAATACAATAAACAAAACCAACCAAAGATGCCGGAGTGGTCAATGTCTCAATTCTCACACTTGGGTTCACAACTTAAATGTGTTGGAGGTGTCACCGGTAACAATGGCAGACCCACATCAGGCTCAAGGCCTGGAAAAATGGCTACATATGCATTACATTATATCTTACATATTGGTGTAACAGCACAAATGGGTTCTAATATACCATCCTGCTTGCCAGTGCATTCTGGTTGTGTCTCCATGGTTTCTGTTCCTGCACAGTTTGTACATTTTTGTTGGTGAAATGTTATACAACAGGGGTCTCTGAATTTTCTAAACAAAGGGCCAGTTTACTATCCTTCAGGCTTTGGGGGGGAACAGACTGTGGCAAGTTACAGTAGAAAACATCCTGATGTCAGTGGGAGTAAATAATCCCAAATCTTTTGTGGGAGCAATAATACCCCATCATTAGTGTCAGTGGGAGGAATAATGCCCCATCATTGGTGTCACTGGAAGGAATAGCGTCCCATTATTGGTGTCAGTGGGAGGAATAGTGTCCCTTCATTGGTGTGAGTAGAAGGTATAGTATCCCATCATTGGTGTCAGTAGGAGGAATAGTTCTCCACCATTAGTGTCAGTGGGAGGAATAGTGCCCCATCATTGGTTTCAGTGAGAGAAATAGTGCCCCACCATTGGTCTCAGTGAGAGGAATAGTGCCTCATCCTCAGTGTCAGTGGGAGGAATAGTGCCCCATCCTCGGTGTCAGTAGGAGGAATAGATGGTGTCAGTAGGGTTAAGGGTGCCCATCATTGATATCAGTTTAAGAAATAGTCCCCTATTGTTGGTGTCAGTGGCAACAATTATGCCCCAATAGTTGGTGTCAGTAGGAGGAATAGTGCCCCAAGGGCTGGATAAAGGCAAACAAAGGGCTGCATCCAGCCCTCAGACTGCAGTTTGGAGACCACTGTTATACAGTGTATTTACAGATCACCCATTCTGGACCCATTCACCTTTTTCTCCAGTAAAGTAGGGAAGGATTAAAACCTCTGTCCGAATGTTATGTTGTGAAAGAATATTGTGGCAGTCTGTGCCTTAATGCACCAATGAACACAGGTTCTTTTCTTCCCCTCTGTGCCAAAACTAAAAAAAAGTGTGTCTGCGGTTGGGCAATAATATTATAGAATAATCCTATCCAGAAGTGCTTAGACATCCAAACTCATGAAATTAGGGGTGGTCCAGCAATCAATGCACCAAACAAATATGCACCAAAATCGACAATCTTCTATCATTGCTATGTGCTAACCGTGGTCAACTGACCATCCTGAATGTGTTGTATATTTTTGTATTTCATATGGTACCTACATCTTTTTGGCTTTTAACAGTCAACAGTGAGTCATGTTCATATTACATATCTTTAATGCACAAATAAATATTAGAAGGAAGCCAACAGCATGTCAGTAAGTTCCACCAATTTATTGAGCAAATTACAGGAACATCACACCTATAAATAAATGCTTTCGCCTTTCTGACTGTCATAAGTAGGTGATGGTTAGAAAGGCACAAGGATGATTGATTTATTTGTATCTGTGATGTGACGGTAATTTTCTCAATAAACTGATACTGAACTGAGTTTACTGATATGTTTTCAGCTTCTTTCTCCAGTTGGATTTAGTGCACATGCAGTGTCCTGGGCTGCTAGCTTGCTTGGGGTGGTCAGTCTTGCTGTATCTGCAACAGACATTACATGGTCTTTCAATTAATACAAACACATAGAGAATCAAGGAACATAAATTATAACATAAATATGATGTAACTGGTACACAAAATCATTTTATCTGGATTTTGGCCTTTTTTCCTTATTTCTGGAAGTATAAAGATAGCAGATTTTTAAAAATATTGCAAGGAAATTTTACAAAGCAGTCCATTATTTTTCAATGGATCTGTGACTATGTGCCAGTTTCAGTTATTGATGGATTTTTCTTTATGGCTAACAGGAATTTTGCTTGTGCATGGTGTTCTGTTGGACAGCATTGGGTGAAGGAGGGTGAGCTCCTTTGTTCTTTGCCATGGAATTTATGTCTTTACATATTCTGAAACCCATGGGGAAAATGAAACTTCTCTCTCTTACAATATTGTTCAGTAAACATGCAGCCGTTAAAGTGATAACTAGGGATTGGCCAAACGAAAATTGGCTCCAACCCATGTAAAACTGTCACATGATAGCACATGATGCTGCTATAATCACTTTTGTCATGTAGCAGGAGCCATGAAATTCTCAGAGATCCATGTGCCCTACCTTGGGGGCAATCATATCCATGATTAGGGCCACTGCTGTCCCAGAGAGCAAGCAGAGTGGAAGAGTCTTGGTGTTATGGATTCTAACTAGTACCTTACCTTGTTTGACCACTGTGAGGGCCCTAGTAATAAATGGAGCTGCTTCTGAGGGCAAGTGTTCCACGAGGACAATGAAGTCTTGCAAAACATTGTGAAAGCTGACATTTCTTGATTAGGTGGTAGCACAGCCTCTGTCATGGAAGAAACCCTGTCTCTGCAAGATTTCTTCCACGTCTTAAGAGCTTTCCTTAGGGCCCTCCAATGCTTCCAAAGAGTGCAGCAGTTGCCTGATTTTCATATGTGGACACAAGCGTACAGATGTACAGCATCTCTGCCCTCAGTCCCTGGATGACATTCATGCCCAGTATCACCTGTGGTGGCCCCCTACCAGAGGGGCATATGTTTCCTATGCACTTCTTGCTGAGGTCCAGCCTCCATATCTCCATTTTCATCTAGGTAATCCCAGCTACTTCTATAGGAAGCACATTGCTGCCTTCCTGGACTCATCTTCCCCTTATAAAAGTATCACTAGTTCAACAGTTCTGTCAGGGTATAGAAGAGGCACCTTATCTCTTGGCTGTCAAAGCATCCATGGACAACAGGACAGTTGGCCACCGCACCTTCAATTCTTGAATGGGTAGCCACACCACTTTTTCACTCCAATGCTTGACTCATGGCAGTTGGACATTCTAGTTTATTGGCTTCCCCAGTGTATGGTTAGAGCAGTGTTTTTGGCAATGGCCCAAATATTGATGGCCACCTCTAAGACTTTGTTTGCCTTTCCCACAAGGGAGTGTTTTCTCCATGCCACTCATAGGAGCATTCAGGACTATGCTGTAATGTCGAAAAACTCTGTCTGAAGGGGAGTCATCCTTTATGTTAATTCCCAGATTGCCACTTCCAATGGAGCTATCTGTATGGTCTATCAATTCATCTCTTTCAAAGTCTTTTAGGTTATTCAAGCCTGTATGTCTCTGCTCCTGACATACTGGGGTTTATTTACTAAAGCTGGAGAGGGCAAAATCAGGCTCACTTCTGCAAAAAAAACAATCAGCTTCCAGATTTTATTGCCAAAGCTTAATTGAACAAGCTGAGGTTAGAAGCTGATTGGTTTCTATGCAGAAATGAGCCTGATTTTGCACTCTAGCTTTAGTAAATAAACCACACTGTGGCCTCTTTTAGCAGTTCGTGGAGCTTCAAATTGGAATTGCTTCTATCTATCTCTTGAAAGGGTTTTCTGACCTTGTCAGACATCAGTCTATCTGTAAATTGTTATTTCACCCATCTGTCTGCATCACCCCAGCTGGTCTGTCTTACTGGGGCCCTTTTCCTGCGGCATATCTCTGCTGCTATGTCTTGCAGTTCCTGTGTGTATTGCAGAATGTTGGGAAAAGGGGAATGGGTTTCAAGGACCCCTCTTTTCCTCATGGGATTACCGCAGCGGGAGGTTTCTAGGTTCCCCCTGCAGGTGAGGGCGTGGTTACATAAAGGTGATACCTGATAGGTGGGAACTTTGGAGGCTACTAGAAGCTTCTGAAAGCCCACTGGGGTCTATAAATATGAGGTGCTGACTGAAAACTGGCGCCAGACGTCGCGGGATATGAGAAGCTGCAGAGCTCACCCACCCCCCCTCCCCTTGTTGCGGCCTTGTTAATGTGGTGGGTCACCTTTTCGTAAGAAAAGGGGGACAGTGTAAGAATATGGTGATATGGTTATTCAGCTCGAGCTTTAATAGCTGAGTTGAAATTTGGTTTGGAAGTTAAAAGTTATAAGTGATGTCGTTATTCATGTGAAGTTGAAGTTTAATAAAAGTGTAATATTTTGAAAACCAATTAATAAAGGCCGTGGCCAAAAGTTTTGCCAGTAAGAAGTCTAATTGTGTTATTTGCATGTCTGGAGATTGTTGAAGAATAAATAATGCTGCGTATTATCCTATGGATTATCCCACTCTGATTCCTACCAACAAAGTGGGCCCTGAGATCCCCTAATGTTACTGCTTGGCAATACACTGCTTCTAAGCAGTTAACTATCTTGTCAAGGGAATCCTGTTCTTCTCCCAGTTGCAGGGTTAACATTTTTGCTTACTCCTCTACAGCATTAATGGCCAGTTCTGCCTGCTGTTCCAAAATAAATGGATCAGCCACCACAATCTCTTGACCCAATCACCAGGATCCTGGCTTGGCCCTCGGTACTTGTATGGGTAATTGTTGGGGCAAGAATCCTTCCAGGAATCCTTCCAGGCTGTCGTGCCGCTCCCATCGCCGTTGTCTGATATGGTGGATCCTGAATAGGTAACTGGCTGAATGATCAGTCAGGGAGTAACTATAACTTGCAGTTTACTAAACAGATGCAAAGTGAGAACCAATTTTACAAAAAAGATTAATGATGTCAAAAACATTCAGACAATGCAGAATAAAGAAAAAGGGGTTCAGAATGGGATGACAAAAGACATGCATACACCGCAGTGTTGCTTTCAAAGCTGCAAAAGCATGAACTCTTCACAGCAATAAACAGCATCCATCACAGTGAAGTACAGAGTAGCTCTGGAAACCCAGATGACCAGTTGGAGGGATACAAGACCCATGGAACAAAGAACCACAGTACTGGAACTGGAATACTATGGTAGCAATTGGGGAGGAGCTCCCCACAGTAACAGGGTCTTCTGGAGAAGCTGCATGCTTTTAGACTCAGGCCAGCTGCCCACACACCAGTTGTGACAGTTGTGGGAAATGGAGTTGAAAGGTGTCTGTGCCAGCATATGAGCATGGAGAATAAATGGTCACACCTCTACACCGTCACCTATTGCTTTCTTGCAGAATACATTATTTGCTTACCACATCCCACTGGATCTTGCAAGTTATATTAACAATATTGCAGTGGTTTACTAAACGTTCCCAGCTGCTAGTGAAAATGGAGTGATGTGAAAGATTCCCCAGTACTCAAATAGCTGTAAAATAAATAAACGTGTTACATTTATTTGCAAGGAATATGTCAGAATTGAAATATGTAAGCTTTACGTGTCATAACACTTGATAACCCCATGCCTATTCCAGGTCACCTATTCACAAAGAAGAGAAAAGATCTGCACCTTCAAAAACGAAGATTGCACTTCCTAAATGTGTTCTTTAAGCATTCTGCCTTGCTTCCCACAGTGCAGTGCAGGTGCCTATCAATAAAGCGTTGATCTGCTAAATCATGGACATTATCATTTCTGTATTTTATACCATTATTCTCTGTGACTGTAAACATGGAACCTGCCCCGTCCACTCTTATGAACTCTAGAGCAAATTTTCATAACCCTTGAAGTTTTCCACATTTTGTCATATTACAACCAAAAACGTAAATGTATTTTATTGGAATTTAATGTGACAGACCAACACAAAGTGGCACATAATTGTAAAGTGAAAGAAAAATAATAAATGGTTTTCAAAATTTTCCAAAATCGTTAGAAAATGAAAAGAGTATGGCACAACTGCAAACCAGTCAATCATTAATCAAAGATGCAGCCAAGAGGCCCATGGTAACTCTGAAGCAGCTGCAGAAATTCACAGCTCAGGTGGGATAATCTGTCCACAGGACAACTATTAATTGTTCACACCCCAAATCTGTCCTTTATCGAAGTGTGGCAAGAAGAGAGCCATTGTTAAAAAACAAAACCATAAGACATCCCGTTTGCAGTTTGCGAGAAGCCATGTCGGGGGACACAGCATGTGGAAGAAGGTGCTCTGGTCAGATGAGACCAAAATTTTACTTTTTGGCCCTAAAGCTAAACACTATGTGTGGTGGAAAACTAACACTGCACATCACCCTGAACACACCAACCCCACAGTGAAACATGGTGGTGGCAGCATCATGTTGTGGGAATGCTTTTATTCAGCAGTACCAGGGAAGCCGGTCATGGGAGTTGATAGGAAGATGGATGGAGCCAAATACAGGGCAATCTTAGAAGAAAACCTGTTAGAGTCTGCAAAAGACTTGAGACTGGGGTGAAGGTTCACCTTCCAGCAGGGCAACAACCCTAAAGGTACAGCCAGAACTACAATGGAATGGTTTAGATGAAAGCATATTCACGTGTTAGAATGGCCCAGTCGAAGTCCAGACCTAACTCCAATTGAGAATCCATGGCAAAACTTAAAAATTGTTATTCACAAAGGCTCTCCATACAATCTGACAGAGCTTGAGCTATTGTGCAAAGAAAAATGGGCAAAAATTTCCCTCTCTAGATGTGCAAAGCTGGTAGAGCCATCCCCAAAAAAAACTTGCAGCTATAATTGCAGCAAAAGGCGGTTCGACAAAGTATTGACTCTGGGGGGTTAAATACAAATGCACGCCATACTTTTCAGATATTTACGTATTTGTAAACATTTTTGAAAACCATTTATCATTTTCCTTCCACTTCCCACTTATCTGCCACTTTGTATTGGTCTAACACATAAAATCCAAAAAAAAAAAACATTTACATTTTTGGTTGTAACATGATGACAAATTATGGAAAATGTCAAGGAGTATGAATACTTTTTCAAGGCACTGTATAGGCATTCCAACACTGTGAATAGACTTTCTTTTTTAAAAAAGAATGATTTGTAAAAAAAATGTAGGTCTTTATAATATAATATAATTAATATCACCTAATGATTTCTTGAACTTCTGACTTAGTAACCTGAAATCCTCTGTGGAATAAAAAGGGGAATGGATTTCCCATTTGTTATTTTTATTTTCCATCTCACGGCCTTTACTTCAAAGGCCGGCAGAGATTGCTCTGTGAAAGGTAATTTCTTTCACAGGTCTTATGGGTGGCTGCCAGAGATTCCATTTTCCTCTCTTGTGAACTCATGCTTTTACCCAGCAGTAGGACCTTCTCAGTCAATAAGCAATAGTCCACTGTGCAACATGCACTTTGCAGTCTGTAAGTGCTATTAGAAGGGAGCAGCTTCTGTTCACCACATATTAATAAAGAAGCTTTACTGTAAAGCATTTAAAGTGTCTACTACTTAACGTTCAGTTGAGTGGCACACCTGTACTTCACTGTTTAAAGAAATCCTGTCACCATCTTAAAAGAAAAAGTAAAAGCACAAAAAATCAAGTATTTTAAATGCTTACTTGCAACGTTTTTCCTTTCCAAAAATTATTTTTTTATTCATTTGCAATGCGTCTTTGAACTTACTAGGAAATTTGACCACTCCAGGAAAAGTCATTTTCTTAGCACAGTCTCCTCCCACCTTGCACATCATAGCCTCTCCTTCATGGAAGAGTCTATTAAGGCCCCTTCCACACAGGGCAGAATCCGTCAAAGCTCATCCACCTGCGCAGCGGGGATCTGATCCCCGCTGAGCAGGCGGATGACAGGTCCGTGTCCGCTGCCGCTATGCAGAGCGGACATGGATAAAACCCACTATTCTCTATAGGGCAGTTGGATGGAAACGGACTGCATGTTCGTGTCCATCCGATTGTCATTCGATCTGCTGAATGGATGGCGAATGTACCCCCATCCGTTTTTTTTTTGCGGCCTGGATTGGATCGGATGCCAATAGGTGCCCCATAAACAACAATGGGTGGTCTGATCAGTCCGCTGGTGTGAAAGGAGCCTTAAGCCCCGTACACACGCGTCAAAAATTGGCAGGGAATTTTCGGCCAACGTCCGATCTGCCGATTTTCGGCTTGTTAGTATGATGCTTCCGACAACCAACTCCGACTTTTTGGCCGAAAAAAATCTGGTGTGCAGATTATAACATTTTTGTTGGCCGTCAACACAATGGCCGATTTTCGTGCAGTCAGTACAGATTTCGACAGGGAAAAATCTGATGAGCAAGTCTGGGCATACTCAGAGATGAAAGAACACAAAGAAAGCAACCCAACACATGACATCACTTCTGAAGTAGAATTTTGTTGGACGAGAAAATCCGTGTGCAGTCTAGGCACATTCCAACCAACAAAACACCACTCTGGACAAAAGACGGACAATCGGTTGGCCGATAATCGTTGCGTGTGTACGGGGCTTTACTCTCTCTGCTGGCATAGTTATTCCATCCCTCCTGTCACCTCCTTATATAACCTTGTCTGGAGCTGCCTGGGGAAAAGGAAAGGGTAAGTTTCACTTGGTTGAGTCTACTGGGGCTGTTGATATCACACTCAAGATGGCAATGCCAGAAACAGTCTTAGGGCTTTAGGATGTCTAAACAATGGAGGCTTTTTACAGGTAAATAACATGTCTAAAATATGTAAGTACATATATATATAACCTTATAAGAAGTTCATTGTTGAACTTAGTGGCTTGGTGACACTGACAGGACCTCTTTAAATAGCTGGCAGCAGGCTCTCTTTCGAGGTTCCTTAGCATTCCACACTTCCAACTGTATTGGGTGTCTGGTTCTTCCCCTCCCCCTCCCATTCCTTTTGGATCCTCCCGTTGCCCCTTACATCTATACCGTGTCCTGTAGAGACATAGGGGACAACGGATGAAACCACGGCTTAAAGTGACCCTAAACTCACATTTTTTTATAAAATAAAATAAATGCAATATGTTTAAATATATGTAGCATATACCCTCTATATCTCTGTCATCCTTTGTTTCATCTCTCAAATGTAAGTTTTATTCTTTGTTCTAGGGTGGCTATGTTCATTCTTCACTTCCCTTTGTGTATGTGTGGTCATTCTTTCCTGCTCACCCCAGAGATGGAATACATATCTAGGTTCAGATGCATTCAGCACTATGGTAATTGTGGTACGCATAGAGCAGGGCATGCGACCAGAAAAAACAGGCACTGCTCGCTTTTCAGTAATAGCGGTGAGGTGCATTAGCAGAGGACCAGGAGTGCTTACAGGACAAAAAAGAAGCCTGAAAAATGGTAAGAGACTTAAGGAAAAACTTGATTGTGGTACATAGTTACATAGTCCTGTTGGAAAAAGACACAAGTCCATCTAGTTCGAACCAATAAAAGGGAGAAAAAAAAAAAATCATAAAATCCCACTATACTCACAGTTGATCCAGAGGAAGGCAAAATCCCACAGCAAAGCATGGCCCAATTTGCTCCAGCGGGGGGGAAAATTTCTTCCTGATCCTCTGAGAGGCAATTATGTATTTCCTGGATCAACTTTAACCACTTATGGACCGGAAGGAAGGATTTGCCCCCTTAATGACCAGGCCATTTTTTGCTCTTCGGCACTGCGTTTCTTTACAGAACAATTGCGCGGTCATGCAACGCTGTACATAAATAGATTTGGTGGCGATTTGCGATTTTTAGCGGGATTGTGGAGGACAGATAGGACCCCTGACTGACATTTTTGACACTTTTGGGGGGACCAGTGACATTACTACAGTTATCAGTGCTAAAAATATGCACTGTTACTGTAATAATGCCATTGGCAGGGAAGGGGTTAACCTAGTGGGTGATCAAGGGGTTAAATGTGAGCCTAGGGGAGTGGTTCTAACTGTATGGGGGTTGGGCTTTTGAAATGATCACAGAGACATGTGTTCCTATATATCAGGCACTCTGTGATCATTCCAGAAAAAAGAACGGTCAGCTGTGTTTACAACAGCTGCCCTTCCTTCTCTCTCAGCAGGGAACGATCGTGGGTGTCAGGCGGCAATCAGAGCCATCTGCCCCATGCATCGGAGTCCCCGCTGCCGAGTGGGGGCGGGAGCGCGCCGCCGGCTCGCTCGCCCCCTAACTGACGCATACCTACGTTGGTTTGCGCAGGAGGGGCTGCTTGCCGCAGTAAAACTGCGGCGGGTGGTCCTTAAGTGGTTAAAGGTTAGTATCCGGTTATATTATGTACATTTAGGAAAGAATGCAGGCCTTTTTTTAAAGCAATCTACTGAGCTGTCCAGAACCAGCTCTTGAGGGAGTCTTTTCCACTTTTTCACAGCTCTTACTGTGAAGAAACCTTTCTATATTTGGAAATGAAAGGTTAATATCCGGTTATATTATGTACATTTAGGAAAGAATGCAGGCCTTTTTTAAAGCAATCTACTGAGCTGTCCAGAACCAGCTCTTGAGGGAGTCTTTTCCACTTTTTCACAGCTCTTACTGTGAAGAAACCTTTCTATATTTGGAAATGAAATCTAATTTTCCTCCGGTATACTATTATTTTAGAATATATGCTAAAATAAATGTGAATTTAACGTCACACTAAAGACAGCAAAGTTTGGACTTGCCACTCGCTAAATAAGTAACTATTAGAAGCCTTCACTTGCAGGAATATTTTTTCACAATCTCTTTTTAAATGACAGAGTCACTATAAAGTTCTCCTAGAAACAGTTCCCTCTCTCAGCTACACAAGGCTGGCTCCAGTATGTGACAAGCTTTAGGCCGCAACACACTGGGCCTTCTAGGCATTCTGTCTGTGGTACACTGTTACTTGTCTGGTATGAAAGGCATGCAAGCCAGCTTTGTGAAGCCTTGTCCAGTCGGCCTATTCTATAAAGTGATGAGTAACAAGCACAGGAGTGCCCTTGTGGATCCAAACACTTCAAGACAACAGTCATATTTGTTTGAAAACGGTGTCATTTGTTTGTGGCACGCATATCTCAAACTTGGGGTATCTTGTGACTCCATCTGCCAAGCGTATTATATAATCGTTGGGAAAATCAGTAGCTAAGAATAAGCGAGACAGTTCAGCATGCTTTAGAATTTGTCAGGGTTTGGCCTTTGCAGGGGTCACACAAATCAATTAGCGATTCTGTGTTAAAAATGGTTGTAGCATTTCTTAGAAGCTACTGTCCAGTCAGGATAATTAATCATATACAATAGTAGACTGAACATTTGTGAAAACTTTAACTTGAGCAGTTCAAAAGCATCAGTACAGTAGGGTTAAAATTAGTGATCGACCGATATAGTTTTTTCATTGCCGATACCGATACTGATATTTTGGTCATCGCGTATCGGTATCGGCCGATATGGGCCGATATTTTCGTACATTTAAAAAAAAATTTTTTTTTTCTTCACAGGTACTCTTGTGCGGGGATCTGGGGGTTTAAAAGACCCCAAACCCCTCCTCTGCACTTAAAAGCATTCAAAACGCTAAGTTTGGCTGTTTTGAATGCTGTCATTTTTTTTATTTCTGGCGCCGAGTACCCGGAAGTGATGTCATGACATAATTTCTGTGTTTTTGCATGGAGACCCGATCAGAGCCGAATGCGGCTTTGATCGGGTCTTATCTTCGGCGGCCGTGCAGGCTGGTTGCCCGGGCCTCCCGATGGGACGGGAGACCCAGGCGAGCCGCGGGAGGGGGGGGACGTCCTCTCCCGCTCCTTGTAATGACAGCCGAGCAGCTTCTCAGATGCATCGGTTGTCATTACAAGAAAGCCGACCGTCGGCTACGGACGCTGGTACCGGGGTGATGCCTCTAGCTGCAGGCATCACTCCGGAACAGCACTTTCCTGAAATATCGGCAATATTGGTAACCTCAGGGGTCGATTCCGATATATCGAGGAAAGTGCATATCGGCCCTCGATATATCTGCTTTGCCGATAATCGGTCGATCCCTGGTTATAATGTTCCTTAGGCTGGGTTTCCACTAGTGCGACTTCAAAGTCGCGCGTCTTCAATAGCGACTTTGTACTTTGATAAACGCGCGACTTGTGTACGAATTTACAACGACTTGTTGCGGCTACGACTTGTTGCGACTTTGATGTATGCGACTTGCACATAAAAGATTCCTTTTCCTGCTAGTGATGTAATTCCTTTTCCTGCAAGTGATGTAATTTCCTGTTTTGGAATAGTAGTGTATGTTGCAGGAAACATGTTGGCTATGCAGTATGTTGGAGCAGCAGTAATTATGGCTGCTGTAGCAGCTGTTATTGATGAGGAAGAAGAGGACAGGAGAAGGAGAAGGCATCGCTTCTGGATCCATCCTGTCATCTCCCAAAGGGAAGAGAGAGGCCAGTTCAGTATCCTTTATCATGACCTCCGTGCTCATGAAGACAAATTCTTTAATTACACACGGATGTCAATTAAAAGGTCAGAACATATGTTCATGTCAACTCTTTAACAAATATGTCTCTATGTATGTTATTTTTTACATGGATAATGTTGATAAATGCCATATATGTTTTTTTTTACAGTTTTGATGAATTGTTGGCTCTGCTCTCCACACATCTAGAGAGACAAAACACTAGATTCAGAAGGAGTATTCCGCCCATAGAAAGACTGATTATCACATTGAGGTAAATTTTCCAACCTACTTACCTCCTGAGGCATTTGGAGAGACACATTATCATGTAATTATCATGTAACATATATGTAGTAGTGGTTGTGATTATGTTTGCCATGTTTTTTTCAACAGTGTCTTTCTCCTGCCTATCTTCTTCCTTCATTTCCTCAGGTACCTTCGTCCAAGCCAGTTTATGCATCATTCTAACATTATTTTTTTATTTTTAGGTACCTGGCAACTGGACATACCTTTACAAGTTTACATTATGAGTTCTTGGTTGGCAAAACTACTGCCAGCTATATTATCCATGATACCTGCAGAGCCATCTGGAATGTTCTTAAGGATTTGGTCCTGAAGAAACCCACTACAGAAGACTGGTGCAAGATAGCAGAATATTTCTGGGACCACTGCAATTTTCCAAATTGTGTTGGTGCAATTGACGGAAAACACATTAGAATATTGAAGCCCATTGGCAGTGGAAGTAAATTCTTCAACTACAAAAAATACTTTTCTTTTGTCTTACTAGCAGTGGCTGATGCCAAATACTGTTTTAGCTATGTAGACATAGGTTCGTATGGAAGCAGCTCAGACTCGAGCATATTTGCGAGATCCACATTCGGAAGAATGTTAAGGGAAGATGGACTTCAGCTGCCACCGGACTGTCCACTACCAGGGACAAACGGACCACCACAGCCATTTGTTTTTGTTGGAGATGAGGCTTTCGCTCTCAGTCATCATCTCTTAAGGCCCTATTCAAATCGGTCTCTGACTGTGGAAAAAAGAGTTTTCAACTACCGCTTAACCAGGGCAAGACGAGTTGTTGAATGCGCCTTTGGAATTTTAGCTAACAAGTGGAGGTTCCTGCACACATCTATCAATTTAAAAATGGATAATGCAATATGTGCAGTCAAAGCAGCATGTGTTCTTCACAACTATGTTGCACTTCGTGATGGGTACAATCATGAAGATTGTGGCATGAATGACATGGAGGGTGCAAGTTTGAGTGCCAGTAGGGGCACAAGCAATGGTGCTACTGTGCGTGAGGGATTCACATCCTTTTTCATGTCTGCTGCTGGTTCTGTCCCCTGGCAGCTGGACGCTATTTCATAATGTATCACACGTTCCAACACAGTCCAATTTTGAATAAAATTCTGTTATGTTTTCCTTATATTTCTGTGCAATTATAACCAAAGTCTGCATATTGTTCCAGTTCTAGCTATAATAAAAATACATTGCTTAACCTTCTGTTTTGCTGTTTTCTACTGTAGATATAATTATATAGCATACACACATTATTGACAGTACTATAGAAGCAAAAATAATCCAAACAAAAACCACAGAGTAGAGTAACAAGGTAATTTTTTTTATTTTTTTTTTTTCTCAAAATTTAGAAAAAAATAAACTTTTTATAACAACATCACCAATGTTTTGGAGATACCAGCACCAAAACAATGAAAAAATAAATTAACAGGTAAAATATTAACAACACCAAAAACAAAAAAAATTACAAATCCTGGTATATAATTGGAGATTCAGTGGACCCAGAATGAGAAATATTTGATGGGCCAGATGGGCTTGGGTAATCACTTGCAGATCCCTGACGGTATTGCCTTTCCGGGAAAGGCGTAACCTGCATGGGAGCAGGTTGGTAAGGTCTTGGTGTGCCAAGGGTGGAGGCAATAGGGGGCGGTATTGGGTGCAACATGCGGGGCCTGGAGATATTCGGCATGTTGCCATACTCATCGTAGTATGGGCGATTAACTTGGTGCCCATACTGTGAACTTGGTGGTGGGGGTGGTGGTGGTGGGTACTGGTAATTGGGGGGATATGTGTGGTGGGGGGGGGGGTTTCCATACATGCTGTAGAGCTTGCCTCCCCAACCACAAAAGATTGGGCGGTTGACATGAGAGCCATCCTTAGTGCATACTTTTTCTCAGGGGGGACCTGCTTGCACATACCCAACAACACGGTCATGAAGGCAGTGTCATCACACATGCTTTCCTTCATGTGTGCGTTCATTTCCTTCACCACCTTCAGAACCTCCTCCATGGGTTTACCACCCCTAGGATTCGCCCTTGATGAAGACCTTGAGGAAGATCTTCGTGAAGGCCTTTGTTCTGCACTAGGCCCTGGTTCAGCCTCCACCGCAGCAGGAGAATCAATAATGGACAATGGTCTTGATATTACTCCCTCTGATTCCTCACCATCAGGGTCAGGGTCACCAGGGTCTTGGCATCCCTCCTCCTCCTCCTCCTCCTCCGCTGCCGCCTCCTGTGACCCCTCTTGCTGGTCAGAACCAAGTGAGGAGTCTTGCCAGCTTGCTTGGGTTCTGAAATATAATGAATACATTTCAAATTTTAGGAATATTAATATATTTTATATGTCAACTACAGTATCTAAAAAAATGCTGACAACTTACTCTCGCATCTCCAACACCGGCCTTAAAAATTCCAGCTCCTGGGCATGCGCATAGGGGACAATCCTGGAGGACCCAGAACCACTCCTTGCTTCTCGTAATTTTCTGAGATAGCGGTTATAGCAGTCCTTTATGCTTCTCCATCTGGTTTGTAAGGAGTGCACTGAAAAAAAGAAAATAACGGTACTGTACTGTACATATGGGGGCAAGCAGCAATGTGATAAATTGCATATATGAAACACTTACATTTTTCAGTCCGTTCTGTACTTGTAAGACCAATTTTCAAAATAGATCCTTGCAATCTCCAGCCATGCTCTCTCCTTCCTCACATGGTCCTTATATAAGGGGTCTCGGGTGTCGTATATTGAGGGGCGAGCTCTGACCAGACGTATAATCTCCTCATTATCATGAGAAGTTCTTTTATTCTTCCTGGATCTTGGCATGCTTGCTGTATATAACACTCTCCTCTCCTCTGCTAACTATGGGAAGTGATGTTCTTGGGAGGTGCAGAGATCATGTGATTTGGGGCGGAACATAACAATAAAAAAAATTTACTGTAAACTTCCGTGCAAATCGCAACGAAGTCGAGACGAAGTCGCGTTCAAAACCGTGTACTGCGACTTCGTTGCGACTTACATTACCTTCTATGAGGGACATATCGCACTAAAGTCGGCCCAAAGTAGTGCAAGAAGCAATTTTGAAGACGCTGCGTCTTGAGTCGCAGCAGTGGAAACGGTCCACATTGAAAACAATGGGTTTTGACTTGTCATGCGACTTGACATGTGTCAAGTCGCACCGCAAGTCGCACTAGTGGAAACCGAGCCTTATACTTTCCTATAAGTTGCTATTGTTCCCCCCGCTCCCCCCCCCCCCATCCCCTTCATAATCACTTAGATACTAAAAAAGTTATTTGGGAGGTTAAATGCCTTTTTTGGGGGACCCTGTCCCACGCTTCCTACTTTTTCACTAAGTCAGAAAATTATATTAGCCCCCCCCCCTACACACACACACACACACACACACATGCCCAAAGCCTATTGGTATACTGACATCTTACATCCCAGAAAGGTTTTGGAGCAATTTGCACTGCACTCCGCATGTGCCAGGAACTCTTCAGGACACTGTGCATCGCCACGTGTCACCACGGGGCCAACTCAAAAAACGTAAAAGAGACAACTGACTTTCTGGTGACATCACATTAAAAGATACCGTAAATAAAAATTGAGTGTTGCGCTGCGGGGCTGATGTAACGTAATAATTGATAAAATGATATAAATGAAAAGTGATAAATAAATATACATCAAGTGAATATTGAAAGCAAGCTAATAATTATATATATACTGTAAAGTGACCGAGTGATAAAAAGTGGTAAGTGGAAAGTACATGAGCTAAACAATCACAAATAATAAAAAAATAAATGAATAACAGTCTTGTGTGTCAACATTCAGTGAATCCAAAATGAAAACGTGCAAATCTTCAGTGCAAATTACACCTGTGGGTAGGGGCTGACTGGCATCTTTCGGCCCAGGGGGCAGGTACAAACCAGAGGCCCATGGTGCAGTGACTCAGCCCCCCTCCCACTCTCCCTCTTCCCGGCTGCCTCCTAACCCCCATTCCAGGCTGAAGCTTTGCTCCAGGTACTCTCTACTCACCGGCCGAATCTGGTTTCCCCACCTGGTCAGCAGGAGGCAGTTGGGGGGAGCTAGAACAGCTCGGTCGGGGCTTCCTGGGGGGGGGGGGGGGCAGAGTGGGGTATGGAACCGGCCTCTGCTCAGACACAGTTTACACCATCCATGCTTGGGGGGGAGGGGGGGAGGTCTAGGCTCTGTCCTTGTCTTCATCCAGCATTCAGTAGGTCAGCAGTTGGGACTTTTTACTTCTCTCCCCCAGGAATCGTTTAGGCATGTCTGTGGCAGAAGCAGTGCAGCCTTTTTATGGAGCATCAGAGTGGCCTGGGGGGCAATTTCCCCCCCTGCCCCCTGGCCCAGTCCTCCCCGGCCTGTGTGTGTACAAGCTGCTCGCCTTACTGCTGTAAGGTAACAGCAATAGAGAATTTTCTCTGTAAATCACAATTTCAGTGTATTCAGGGAGTAGGTCATTCTTTCTAAATGCCTTTCTCTTTGGTGTCCGGTTCACTCCACGGGGCCCCGTGATGAAGAGATGTGCATACAAGGTCGAGGCTCGTGGATATAACACATCTGATTGCTTGATTTTAAAAGTACTTTTGTTACTTTTTAATAAATCATCTTAAGTGGTACTACACTATGGAGTATTTTTATCCTTCCACCCACATCTAAGATGGAGTGAACCGGACACCAAAGAGAAAGGCATTTAGAAAGAACCGGTGTAAAATAGGGGTGCGCTGATATAAATGATAGCTGCAACCTGAACTGTGCCTTAGTGAAAATTATGTATAAAATAGGTGCGCTAACAATGAATGAGTAAATAAATAAATCAACACAGTGATAAATAACAATCTTAAATATGGTGATATTTCCAAGTGAGTAAATGAAATAAATCAAATGTCCAAAAGAACTCAAAAGTGACAAGTGATGAGACGTTGTGATCCTTGACTTATTAAATACAATAACTCATATGGTGATGTGAATTCAAAAGTCCACAAAAACTCTTCACCAAAATGTTGAAAAGGTAAAGTAAGTTGCCAGTGCTCTGTGATTGAAGATCCCGCCACCACCACACTATCCTCCTTACCAGATGAATAAATTAGGAAGGCAGAGAAAACTCTGATGATAGTGTTGGGGAGAAGAAAGTAATCAAATAATCCACCCTGTGATATGGTGCAGGATTAGCCTCTTACCAAATGGCAGATGGAATCAGCACAGAGAATATGGAGCAGACAATGCCTCTTCACTGTATCTGTAACTGGCAGCTGTGTTTCACTTTCACTAGGGATCCGTCCTCCTATTAGCTCTCCAAGATGAGCATTATGGTGATAGAAAATAAACGGACCATAGTGTAATATCCCCGAGGTAAATTTATTCAAAATAAAGTGTTACACTTACATTAGGGATGGAAACATTTGCGGCAGTACAGAAACGATACACCTGACTCGGCTGCAGACCGAGCGGTGTTGGACGTTCGTGGCGGCGCGACACGCCTCCTCTCTAACGACGTTTCTTCCAAACAGGCTTCTGCTGAGATAGGAGGGACGTGCGCGCCGTTCTCCCCAACACTATCATCAGAGTTTTCTCTGCCTTCCTAATTTATTCATCTGGTAAGGAGGATAGTGTGGTGGTGGCGGGATCTTCAATCACAGAGCACTGGCAACTTACTTTACCTTTTCAACATTTTGGTGAAGAGTTTTTGTGGACTTTTGAATTCACATCACCATATGAGTTATTGTATTTAATAAGTCAAGGATCACAACGTCTCATCACTTGTCACTTTTGAGTTCTTTTGGACATTTGATTTATTTCATTTACTCACTTGGAAATATCACCATATTTAAGATTGTTATTTATCACTGTGTTGATTTATTTATTTACTCATTCATTGTTAGCGCACCTATTTTATACATAATTTAGAAAGAACCACCTACTCCCTGAATACACTGAAATTGTCTGGGAAGTGACGTCACCCAGGGACTTACTATGGGGCTTCCGTTATCAGATGCCTCTCCTGCACCCGCCTCCACAGCGCAGCACCAGATCGGTTGCCGAATAGGTAAGCACTGTGATTTTTCACTTTACGGGGTTAGATAGATTAGGGTTAGAATGTGGTACAGAGCAGATTTAGCGTTAGTTAGGTTTTGTCTGGACTTATCCTTTAATATTTATGTTGTATTAATTGAGACAGGCCCTTCCACTACAAAGCTTATTGGTAGAGCTAAAGGATATTTAACTTTCAGAATATTAGGTATATTTTTAGCTTTAGATTTGCCACTAACTATGTAGTGCAAAGGTATATCTAGATGTTAAAGTGGAACTTCACTCTCCCAGTCAACATTTATAAAACTCATGATGCAGGCATTAGTAAAAATATAGCAAAGTATATCATATTTACTTGTTTTAAACTTTTTTTTTTACATTTCTTCAGTTACTTCTCCGTTTCTTGCTTAGGCAAATGATGTCATACATCCCAGGAGTCTTCAGGAGGGGAGGAGATGAGGAGGGGTTTTCTCAGCTAAGCACACTCTCCTGCAGGCATGCTTGAGCTAAGGGCAGATGGATTCCAGGAAGTAAATGCTACATGAATCATTTACCCTTACTCAAGATGGCCACAGCAAGAAATGCTAGGGGGTTGCTTTTCAAAGCGATTTCTCAACAAAATAAAGCATAGACATGGATGGATGGGGGAGTTTGCTTTGAATACTTTAAAATAATTAAATAGCGTTTTTGGTTTGAGGTGCTCCCATGCAGTGAAGATCCGCTTTAATAAATCTAAAGTAAATTGTACAACCAGCCTGTAAAATGTGGCAGGCTTAAAGTGTAACCCCACTTTTGTTGAGAAAAAAACATTCTCCTCTGGGTGATCTATTGCAAGGATTATAACGAACTTTGTTGTAGATTCCTACCTTTTTTATTTTGAAGAAATCACTGTTTGTTCCTCTGTTCCCCTGTGGTGAGTGAGTCCAATGGGAGTGGTTTCATAATTATCAACCAGCTGTGCAACTGCAGAGCACTAATGAGGTGTTCCTATTGGGAGTATCTCACCAAAAAATGACATTTTTGTTCCAGGGGATGCCAGAAATCTCAGAGTAATGAGAAAATCAGTAAGCGCATTTTCTCATTACTCTGATGTTTGGTATACCTGCAGATAGTTAGCATCGGTCATAAATAATAAATAAACCCTTTTTTTTATAACCTAGGCGCCAGATCCCTTTTCTGTTGATGCCTGAAATCTAACTTGTATCTTAGTATAGACTTCTGGGAAAATTGGTGAGCCAACCACAAGCAGGAAATTATGTTTTTTGGGGGGTGTTCTGTACACATTCTGTGTACAAAACTACTCCAGGTAGCCATATTGTATTGCATTTTCAGAAATTTACAGCGGCTGTAGATTGAAAAGGAAAGGTCATTTTTAATAACATTTACAGTAATAACATTTAATTACAATATGACTTGTGTCCCAATTGTATACGCTATATTATATTTTTGAGTCTAATGGGAGTGAATTCATAATTATCAATCAATTGTGCACCTGCAGGGCTCTTATGAGGAAATCTGCTGGGTCTGCATCCCTTTAGATGTAAATTCCTATTGGGATTATCTCACCAAAAATTTAATTTTTGTTGTAGGGGATGCCAGAAATCTGACTTGTATCTTAACCACTTACCGACCAGTCACTGGGACTGTACTGCGGCAAAGTGGCTCGATTCCGTCCAGCGACGTAGACCTATGTCGCTGGACTCCTCCCCTTGTGGGCGGCGCTCGTGCGCCGCCGGAGGCTCGCTCCCGCTGTTTTCAGTCACAGCGGGAATCGGGCCAGGGGAGGAGCAGCGGCGATCGCCGCCGCTCTTCCCCGATCATCCGGGAATCGAGTCTGGAGATCCGCCCGCTTGTGTAAACAGAGCGGGCGGATCTCCAAAGTGACAAACAGTGACAGATTGCAGGGTTCAGCATAGCTGAACATGCGATCTGTCCCTGTGTCACACAGTCCCCTCCCCCCACACATGTCAGTAAGCACCAGGCATGCATTAACCCCTCCCTCTGCAATAAAATTAACCCCTTCCCTGCCAGTGTCATTTTTACAGTAACAGTGCATATTTATAGCACTGATTACTGTAGAAATGTCACTGGTAACCCCAAAAGTGTCAAAAATGTCAGTCAAGGGTCCGATCTGTCCGCCGCAATGTCGCAGTCCCGCAAAAAAAATCGCAGATCGCCGCCATTACACCAAAAAAAAAGAAAACTTTCCCTTAGTTAGTAAACGCAAAAACTTTTGCGCAAACCAATCAAAATACACTTATTGTGATTTTTTTTTTACCAAACATAGGTAGCAGAAAACAAATTGGCCAAAAATTTTAAAAAATTTTGATTTTTAAATTTTTTTGGGGGGGAATTTCATATAAAAAAATGTGAAAAATATTGTTATTTTTTCAAAATTTACGCAATTTTTTTGTTTATAGCGCAAAAAGGAAAAATCGCACAGGTGATCAAATACCACCAAAAGAAAGCTCTGTTTGTGGGAAAAAAAGGACGTAAATTTCGTTTGGGTACGGCGTCGCACGACCGCGCAATTGTCAGTTAAATTCGCACAGTGCCGAATCGCAAAAAGTGGCCTGGACGTAAGACAGCAAAATCCTCCGGTGGTAAAGTGGTTAAGCAGACTTCTGGGAAAATTGGTAAGCCAATCACACAAGCAGGAAATTTTGTTTCTGTGTACAGAACAGCTTCAGGTAACCATATTGCATTGCATTTTACAGAAAATTACAGCGCTGCGGATTGAAAAGGAAAGGTAACTTTTATTAACATTTAATTACAATACGGCTTGTGTTGCAATTGTATACACTATGATATTTATTCTTTGTTTGCTATTTTTTTCCCCCCATGAAAGTGGAGTTACCCTTTAAATGTGTCCCTAATTTCCATGATCATGTTTTGGAGTTTTGTGCTTAATATTCTGTGTCCGTAGAATGTTTCTGATTCTAACAAAGCAGCTTCACAGTAAAATCTATTCTTTCAAGAATTTGTTAATCCTTTCCCACTATTATTTTGGCTTTTTGGTATAATTTTAGGAGGGTATTTGAAATTGGAAAAGCATTTTATAACTTCGGTTTGAAAATAATGACATGATAGGACTGTTGCTCACCATTATTTCCATTGTGCTTTGGAACACCAAACTGGTTGGCAACTTGGAAAATATAAAATGTTTTTATTTTAAAATGTAACTCCATATTTAAATGGAGATGAGATTATCGAACGATCTGTCGTCCGTTTTTTGTGGCATGCTAGTCTGATGTGGAAAGTGAAGAGGTTATTTTCATACGAATTTTCCCGTACGACAGAATTCTACTTCAGAAGTGATGTCATGTGTTGGATTGCTTTGTATGTGTTCTTTCTCTCTGAGCGTGCCTAGTCTTGCTCTTAAGATTTTTTTCTGTCGAAATCTGTACTAATGAGAGGAAAATCGGACTTTGTATTACGGACAACAAAAATGTTATAGCCTGCACATCAGGATTTTGATCAGAAAAGTCGGAGTCGGCTGTCGAAAGCACCATACTAACAATCCGAAAATTGGCAGATCGGTCGTCGGACGAATTTTCCCTACAGATTTTCTTATTGTGTGTACGGGCCTTTACTCTGGGCAGTTACAGAATGGTTAGAATTGTCCCTGCCACCACCAGCTGATAAAGGATCTTTTACTTGTTTTTCTAGAAGAATATCTAACACAGAGTAATAATCACTTTAATCTGCAGACCCGGACACTGAACCAGATGGTCCAGGCCTCCTGGAGTGCTGAAAAATCAGTGGCCACTTCCACCAATGGACGTGTCCCATTCTAATAAATATGACCACTGGTCCTACACAACAGGACAGGAACAGGAGTAGTAACAAGATGAGTTGGAGACCAGCTAGAAGAATGGTTGCAGGAAACTGGTCATTACAATCAGAACAAACACAGAGGAAGACCACAGAACTGTGGATTTAGGTAAGCAATACGTGCTTTAAATTATCAAAAAAACAAGCATGAAATAAGCTGGTGAGGGGTCATTTTAATGTTTATGTAACTGCCTAGAGTTAAAGGGAAAGCCCTCTTTCGTGGGCAAAAAAAAGCAAATGAAGAAAATTATTATAACATACACAATTGCGACACAAGTCATATTGTTATTGTTATTACAAATGACCTTTTCTTTTCAATCTGCAGCCGCTGTAGATTTCTGAAAATGCAATGCAATATGGCTACCTAGAATTGTTCTTTACACAGAATGTGTACTGACCACACCCCAGAAACATCATTTCCTGCTTGGGTGATTGGCTCACCATATTTCCCAGAAGTCTGCCTAAGATACAAGTCAGATTTCTGGCATCCCCTGCAACAAAAATGTCATTTTTGGTGAGATACATCCAATAAGATGCAGGCCCAGCAGATTTCTTCATTAGCCCTCTGCAGCTGCACAGCCGATTAATAATTATGAAACCACTCCCATTAGATCCACTCAGCACAGGAGCAGAGGAACAAACAGGGATTTCTTAAGAACAACAATAGGAATCTTCAACAAAGGTTGTAAAAATCCTTGCAATGTACGTTTATTACCCAGTTTTTTTCTCAACAAAAGTGGAGTTACGCTTTAAGTGTTTTTCATGTGGTTGTAGGCAGAATTAAAATGAAAACACTGCAGAAAACAACATTGGTATTTTTGATTAACCAGTTGTGGATACTAGACATATTACCCACATCCAAAAAAACTTCATTAAATACACAGGGTGTGTGTAGCATGTCTTTTCCCTCACATTTGCTGGCAATTCCAGATAACAATGGGAGACAGAGATGCAAAGTAGCATTGTTACTTTTGTATTTACTGTATTATATATATATACTGTAAAGGGATGAACTTCAACATGCCTTCATGTCAGTTTAAGCAACCTGAAAAGTAAAGTTTTTTTTCCCTATTTAACCTCTTATTAACTCTTAGTGTACCCTGATCAACTGAAATTAACTCCTTCTTCCTCTTCTCCTCTTAACTATTAATTCCCTGCTGATTTTTTTTCCTAATTTATATTTTTCTAACCTTTTATATTTCAACTTTTTTCATTTTTATTCCTTTTGTTAGCTCATTTTTTTTCAGTGTCACATTAAAAAAGGTGCAAAACAAACCTTTATTTCATTTGTACATAACTTGGCACCAGAATCATACAGTAACTTGTCATTTTATATGGGACAAATAACAGAATAAAATATATACATGTTATCTACAGTAACAGTACTTTTCAAAACTAACACTTATATGTAGAACACTGTTATAGTTTTTTCTGTGAATTGCCTTTAAAAATAACATAATTGTCGTAAGATTATTTAACAAAAAAAAAAGCAGTTTCTTTCCCCCCAAAAACGATTTATGTATTAGTTTGCTATTAAAGCGGAGTTCCGGCCACAAAATCATGCCTGTAGATTTTATGGCATCCGCTTCCTTATCCTTACCTGAGCAAGAATTGGATATTCCCGGCTTTTTTTTTTTTTTGCTTACTTACCTTATTAGAGAGGATAATATACTCACCTTACCATCCACTTCCTCGGCCGCCGCCCGCTCCGTCACTTCCTGGCTTGCAATGATTCCTGGGAGCTAAACATCATCGATCCCAGGAATCAATGCGCCTGCACCGGCCCCAACGTCAGTTCCGGTGTAGGCACGTCATACCTTGCTAAACAGCTTCTGGGCAAGTGACGGCGGGGCTGGCGCAGTGCATCGTGGGACCGAAGAGGACGGAAGAGGACGCAGAAGAGGATCGCGCTGGCTTCAAGCTGCCCACACCTGAGATGGCAGCGCTGGAGTAGAAATTTTAAAAGTAAGTATTTCTTCTAAAAGGTAAGTGCGAACCAGGACAGATCAGAGGTTATCCATTGTGGAATGTACTAGCCCTAACTGTCCCGGGGGTATGTTCATTGAAATTTTTTTTCTGTGGCCGGAACTCCGCTTTAAGTGACCAAGTTAATGCTGAAATAATAGGCCCTTAGCAGAGATGTAAAAATTGCTCTGGTTCGAGCCAGTGTAGAGGTAGGAGAGCAGAAGTGGTTAAGGATTTAATAACAATTATTGAACATTCTTAACTTGAGCTTTTTTGGGGAAACTTTTATAGCTGAACTCCTTGCAGTTATAAAATCACCTGTATCAACTTCTTGTAATCCCTTTCACTGTGAAATTTAAGGGAGCCAATCAGGTGTGCTGCATACAAATTTGCTAACATGGAACACAGGGACAGGAGAAGAGTGTAGAGGTATCAGCTCAATCATTTTGTACTGTTTCTTCTTCATCGTCCATTTACAAGATGGAGCACAGGCAGTGACCAAAGTGCATTGCTAATGGGAGGTCACCAACCTGGCTGTACTGTCTGAATGGGCTGTGTAAGGTCGTCCATAGATGGTTCGAATCATTGCCAGTTCAGCAGGAACCAGACAAGATTTGAACCATGTGTGGACAAGCTGAATGTAACAAGCTGATCGATCGATCAACTTGGGTGCAACCAGCCTGCCAGATTCACTTGCGATTATCGCTAGCGGCTGCAATAGCCACCAGCAATAATCACTGTCTCCTCCTGGCAGGGATAGCTTCCCCTGCCTCCATTCCCTCCTTCTGCTGGGAGCAGGCAATTACTCAGCTGGAGCACTGTCTGTGTTGATGGGGAATCATGCAAATTTCTTTCCTGCACCCCGTGATTGCTATCACCAGGTTAAGGACCGGTTCACACCATATCTGCACATGAATCGCACAGGAATGCTCTGTGCATTCCTGTGTGATTCGCATGTGTTTCTGTACAGTGCAATTTCAGCCCATTATTTTTTAAATGGCCTAAAATCGCACCGCACCAAAGTAATGCATGCACTACTTTTTAAAACGCACTGTGATCGGATCACACTGCATTTGTGACCTGTGGTTGGGATGTTGTTAACTTTCTATTGACACCCGCTGCAGATCGTAAACGGAGTACATTTTGCATCGCACATGATTCCTTTGCGATTAATGTGCGGGCATGGTGTGAACCGGTGTTCCGTGAAAAAACCATACCCGTGAAAAAACCATACCCTCGTCACTTCCTGTGCACCTACGGAGGGTATGGATTTATCACGGTAGTGTGTTTAACGTTACACTTGCGGCGCTTACATTAAAACAGCTCGGCTGCAACATGAGTCATCTCCGCTCCTATCCCTGACACTTCCCTGATCTTGGCTAATAAATATAAAAGCGGATCACGGAGCCGAGATCTCCGTCATTTA
The DNA here is from genome assembly GCF_965119305.1 of Pelophylax lessonae. NCBI lineage: Eukaryota > Metazoa > Chordata > Amphibia > Anura > Ranidae > Pelophylax > Pelophylax lessonae. The sequence continues at coordinate 112,456,078 of NC_138768.1, forward strand.
GATTTCATACACCCGCCGCCGCTTTTATATTTATTAGCCGAGATCAGGGAAGTGTCAGGGATAGGAGCGGAGATGACTCATGTTGCAGCCCAGCTGTTTTAATGTAACCGCCGCAAGTGTTACGTTACACACACTTCCGTGATAAATCCATACCCTCCGAGCATGCGCACTTGTCAGCTCCTCAGCTGTTCAATGACGAATCCGGGGCTGTGAGCATGCGCATTGCTACGCTGCTCAGCTTTTCCTGACAGGAAGTGACGTGGGTATGGATTTCTCATGGGGTATGGTTTTCTAACGTTACACCGACCCTAATCTCAAAACTAAATGGACAGAAAAATAAATCCTTCAACAGATAAAACAGATCTATTGAAAACATTTCAGCCGTGTATTTAGCTGTTTGCCTGGAGTTCAGGTATGAGTATGATTTCTGTGTTAAAAGGTTTATAAATACATTTCTGTTTTCACCAACATAACAAAATTCCTTATTTTGTCCCTTTGTCTATGTTTCTTATTAGTTCCGTTTGCCTGTAAAAATCTTCATTTTAAGCTCATGTTCTGTATTCATTTTCCAATTAAACTAAAGACTGGGAATTTTCTTTGGTTTGTAGACCATGTAACCACAGCTCTCCTCCCACTCGTTCATGTTGTCTCTTACAGGAGAATTCCATCTTATAACATTCTGTTATCAAAACTCCTCCACTTCGTTTGTAATCCGCTCTGTCCAGCTTTCTGTGTTTGTACAAGCCCTCCTAAAGTACCATTTTCTTTTCAGTAGAAGGCAGTAAATAATGGAAAAATCCTCCCTGCTCGTGACTCACCAAACCAGACTCCATTCTTTGCACCATCATTTGCTCAAAAATGTAAAAATTAAAATGGTTACAAAGTGTTCCTAATGCCTCGTACACACGCAACGATTATCGGCCGACCAATCGTCCGACTTTTGTCCAGAGTTGTGTTTTGTTGGTTGGAATGTGCCTAGACTGCACACAAATTTTCTCGGCCAACAAAAATCTACTTCAGAAGTGATGTCATGTGCTGGTTTACTTTCAGTGTGTTTTTTCTTCTCTGAGCATGCCCAGTCTTGCTCATCAGATTTTTGTCTGCCGAAATCTGCACTGACTGACGGAAAATCGGCCGTTGTGTTGACGGCCAACAAAAATTTTATAGCCTGCACACCAGATTTTATTCGGCCGAAAAGTCGGAGTCGGTTGTCGAAAGCATCATACTAACAAGCCGAAAATCGGCCGATCGGACGTTGGCCGAAAATTCCCGGCCAATAATCGATGCGTGTGTACGAGGCATAAGGAGCCATACAAAGTGTCTATTGAGGTGAAAGCAACAGATTCTTTTATAGTCCACCTCCTCTGCTACTGATACTTTCCTTTCCCGTTGTTTCTCCCCCACTAAGCCTACCTGGCTCCGTTCACCTACTAGAGCTCATAGAGGAAAGTGTTGTGTAAGCTCCATGAGGGTTTGTGTCTAAGCTTACACTGACCTTAGAACCTTCTCCCACCCCCTTGTAAAAGCACTAAGGCTTGGTAATTGGCCTTTAGGGTGCCATGAAATATATAGTGGGAGGTAGCTGAGAGGGTCAGATGTTTCCTCATACCCAGGGTCACTGATAGGGGGGGACCACCAGTCCTCCTGTGGGGGGCTCAGGCACACAGTGGGGCCCCATAGCATGGGGAATCGGTGCGGTTGGGCAGAGGGGCAATTACAGAAGGAAGCCCTGTGCAGCTCTCTGCAGCAGCTGAAAGTCAGTTTCTTCCACTCCTGCCAGGTTTCAGCTACTGCAGGGAGAGACACAGACACAAGGCATTGTTCCTTTAATTGCCTCTCCAACACTGATCCCCCCCTCCCTGTTCTGCCTGCTTCTGATCCCCCCTCTCCCTGTGTGCCCCCCTTTCACTGTGCCGCCCCCCTGCATCACTGCAGGCTTCCCTGTCCTGTAAATAAAAAAAAATTGTAAAGAATTAAAAATAAGTAACAATTAAACATTGTAAAAAATTAATAAAAAAAAATAGTAAAATGAAATAATTGTAAACATTTTTAACATTTTTAAAATAAATTATAATCTTTTTTTAAATGTAAAAAACAATTAAAAAGAGCTAATTCACACAAGTTCACTATTATGTTTGTGTCCGCTAATAATGATTTTAATGTATTTTTAGTAAAATATTGTCTATATTTGGAGGGATCTGTTATATCTGTGGAAGGATTTGTTTTTCTGTCCATCTAGTTTTGAGATTAGGGCCGGTTCACACCATGCCTGCGCAAAAGAATCATGTGCGAAGCAAAATGTACTCCATTTGCGATCTGCAGCAGGTGTCAATAGAAAGTTAACAACATCCCAACCACAGGTCACAAATGCAGTGTGATCCGATCACAGTGCGTTTTAAAAAGTAGTGCATGCATTACTTTGGTGCGGTGCTATTTTAGGCCATTTAAAAAATAATGGGTCCCCTTCGAAAAAGTCAGGAAGTGACGAAACGTCAGGGGCTTGGCTACACAACGTACCAGAAGGATTGGTCGGGTGAGCAGAGGTGTCTCCTCAGTTCCAGCGGTACACTATGCCGCGGCAGCAGGATCTGAGTGAGCACCTTTATCCCCGCTTATGAGATTCTTTTATGTGTTTTTACAAGGATTGTTCCATGTGAGTGTAAACATTGGAAGCCGATATTTCATTAAAAGGTCTTTCAGACGTTATTGCAGTAGTGGTATCTTCTCTTTCTTTTCATGCTATGAGGAAGGCTATCTAGGCATCAATGATGGAACATCCAAGTGTCTTTTGCCCATTCCATGAAAGTGGAGGGCATTAAGTGGGGGTGAGTGACTTGGCAAAGGGGTGTGGAACACAGAGGTGGGGGACCTTTTGTTGGTGTTTCTTTTATCTTGAAGTCACTGGAATCTCACCGGACTGTCTATACTTATCACTATGGATTTTCAGTTTAGTTCATTAACTTTTTTGGACTATTTTTATTTTTCATATTTATATACAAATATATTTTTGGTGGCAGTGTTTTTGAATTTTATTGTTCACGTATTTGATTATTTGATTGATCACTTATACACATGTCACTGTTTTGGATGATATATGTGCGCAGCTAACAGTTTATATAATTTTGCACTGTTATTTTTCAATGTTCAATAATTGTTATTAAATCCTTAACCACTTTTGCTCTCCCACCTCTACACTGGCTCGAACCAGAGCAATATTTACATGTCTGCTATGGGCCTATTGATTCAGCATTAACTTAAGTTAACAAAGTAATACGTATATCGTTTTTGGGGGAAAGAAACAGCTTTATTTTTTGGTTATTTAGTCTTGGGAAATAATTTTATTTTTTAAAGCAATTCATAGACAAAAATGTAACAGTGTTCTACAGATCAGTGTTAGTTTTAAAAAGTACTGTTACTGTAGATAACATGTATATATTTTATTCTGTTATTTGTCCCATATAAAATGACAAGTTACTGTAAGATTCTGGTGCAAAGTTATGTAAAAATGAAATAAAGGTTTGTTTTGTACCTTTTTTATTGTGACACTGAAAAAATGAGCTAACAAATGGAATAAAATGAAAAAAAGTTTAAATATAAAGGGTTAGAAAAATCTAGATTAGGAAAAAAATCAGCAGGGAAATAATAGTTAAGAGGAGAAGAGCAAGAAGGAGTTAATTACAGTTGATCGGGGTAAACTAAGGGTTAATAAGGGGTTAAATAGGGAAAAAAAAAAAAAAAAAAACTTAACTTTTTAGGTTGCTTTAACTGACAGGCTGTACAGGGCCCCATGATTTCTAACAGAAGCTCTGCTCATACCTGGATGTAGTGATTATTTCTAAGGGCTTGGGCTAGTAAATGGGGTGCTATTGAGCGCTGGGAAGGTAATAGCAGAGGGTCATGGGTCCTGCAGCCTCATAAGACAGTCAGAATAGAATAAAACTCCTCCTACAAGCTGTAACTAGACATTGATAGAAGTCACAAGACTGCTATATACTGCAGTGCTGATGAGAAAAGGTATTTAGCGGTTTTTATTCAAATAAAATAATTGCATCTCCATGCTCTATGTACCGTGGGAGACCAGATATAGTGAATGTAGTGTCCTGGGTTAAGTAACATTTTTAATAATTAATTTGGACCAAGCAGGGTTAATTTCTTTTACTGATTGCTGTGGTCAGCACTGTTTAAACTGTATATTGCATCAGCCCTGTATTCTGGCAGCGGCATGGGGGCTTTCCATTCCATTCCTGGACCAAAATTGAATTGGGATGAGCCAATTATGGCACTTTTCCACTGCAAGTACCGGCTAGTACCGGCTTCGCTCTACTCGGCCCTGCTTGGCCCGGTTTGCTTTTCCACTGCTGGTACCGCATGGTATAGGGTCGGAACGGTTCGGTACGGTACAGTATAGGTTTGCTTTTCCACTAAAGTAGTACTAAGTTAAGTGGGTGGGATAACAACGGGGTGGGTGGGATTCTCTGACCAATCAGTGGCTAGTAGTGACTGCATGCAAAGGATTGTGGGATATGGTACCAGTTTGGTACCTGTTGGAACCACAATCGAGTAGGTACTGTTTTTTCAGAGCCGTACCGTACCGTACCGTTCGGTTCCATGCAGTGGAAAAGCAAACCTATACCGTACCGTACCGAACCGTTCCGACCCTATACCATGCGGTACCAGCAGTGGAAAAGCACAAAAGGGTGCCGAACCGGTACGGTTCCATGCAGTGGAAAAGCGCCTTTACAGGAACATTTGCAGTTTTATGAATAAATACACGGCTTCCTCTGATTGGTTGAGGTGGAGAGGTGAGTGGATGATGTCAAAATAACTACCTCAGCCAATCAGAGGAAGCTTTGTATTCGCTGATAACATACAAGCCTCTAATGAATGGTTGAGCAGCTCTCAGCCGAATCAACTTTGTTTCAGGAGGAAGACGGGAAAGCACTGTAATGCTGCTGGAAGTAAAGTACACTGTACATAGCTGATGCTACATATGATTTATACCGCGCTGGCAGCAGCCACAGCAATTAACCAAGAAAATAGGTAATTTGGGCCAGCTTGGCCAAACAAACTATTTAAAGTGACACAAACCCTGGAGTTAGGCTTTAAGTTAGGAAAATTTCCTAGGTACAGCCTCTCGAGGATCTCCTGAGATGAACATGTAACAATAATGTAATTGTTCTGCAGAAGGAAGAATTTCGCCCGGTGTCAAATTTAGTCCTTGGGGGGCCCCGGGGCACTTCAAGTTTGCGGGCCCCCCAACATAGAAATCAATTTATATAGCAATAAGAAGAGGAGACAGAAATTGATAAACCATAATAGTTCTAAAAACATATGTTAGGTTTCAAAGAAGACACGTTTGATTTTTTAAATTTCTTAATTTTATTGACTCTAAGAATACACATTACACAGGTAATTGGAAACTGGCCAGTCAATTATCAGTTATGCATCACACTACAATATTTACAAAAAGTCTTTCTTCCTGCACTTAGCACCTACAACATCTTTAACTTAAAGTGATTGCTAAATCTCGTTTTTATTTTTTTTAAATAACAAACATGTTATACTTACCTGCTCTGTGCAGTTGGTTTTGCACAGGGCAGCCCGGATCCTCCTCTTCTCGGGGTCCCTTTTCGCTGCTCCTGACCCATCTCTCCTGTCCGGTGCTCCCACAGCAAGCAGCTTGCTATGGGGGCACACGAGCCGAGCTACAGCTCTGTGTGTCCATTCAGACATGGAGCTGCAGATCAACCCCGCCTCCTTTCTCTCCTGATTGGCTAGCTGACTTTAATTGACAGCCGTGGGAGCCATTGGCACCACAGCTGTGTCTAAGCCAATCAGGAGGGAGAGTTCCAGATGGCCAAGGGACTCGTGGACATCACTGGACAGAGATGGGGCTCAGATAAGTATTAGGGGGTGCTGGGGAGGCTGCTTCACACAGAAGGATTTTCATCTTAATGCATAGAATACATTAAAATAAAAAACATTCTGCCTTTACAACTCCTTTAAGCCAGCCATAGATAGATCAAATCTCGGCTTGGCTTGTAACCAAGTCCATCCATCTACATTTTTTACACGTGATTACTGACAGCGGTTATAGCCACTAGCAGTAATTATTGGGTTCTGCCGGCTGGAACCTCTACTGCTATTGGAATGCAATAGCGCTGCGGGAGGCATTTCCCCATCAGCACTGACTGTGTTGATGGAGAATTCAAGCAATATTCTTTCCTCCCCCCATGATGGAAGGAAAAAAAAATTGCATAATCTATTGACTGATTAACTTATCAAACTGTATCATCGTAAGGACATTCCTCTTGACAGCCAGTAGGCACAGAGCACTAAGTATTTCATGAGTCATTGTGGTTCTCAGATAATTCTTTATCAGTGCCAATTTGCTAAACGATCTTTCTCCTGAAGAACTAGTGATCATTGTGCTCAAATCTAAGAGCTACATTACCACCTGGAAAGGTATCAGAAAGCCCCTCATCATGTAATAAAACTGCCTGTTGAAATGGAGTGATACATCACCAGAGCTTGGCAATGGCTGCAAACTAAACAACTTCCTACTCAAGTCTACTTTTTTTTCTATAAATTAATTCTGGGGCCCCCTCTGGCAGGGGGGCCTTGGGCAATTTCCTCTTTTGCCCCTTATAAATCTGGCACTGTCTCCACCCCCATCATTGATCTATGTGCTTAGTGTAGCACCCAGTCAGGTGACAAGGTAAGAGGCAGTAAGGAATTAATCAGTGTGAAACTGTGATGGATTATGACAATGGTAGGATAAGAGGTAGCAGGAGGGTGATCAGTGTGGGACTATGATGAATCTTACAATGATAGATTGAGAGGCAGCAGACGAGAGGGGCTGCATAAATGTGTGGTGGATTTTTGCATTGCCTGGACACAGGGCCGTAGATAAGGGGGTACCACCAGTCCTTCTGTACGGGGCCCGGGCCAGCAGGGAGGCCCAGACAGCAGGCTGAATCGATGTGAGCAGGGAGGAGGATCAGTGCAGCAGAGGGTCAATTACTGGAACCAATCCCCTCTATGGATCTCGCTGCAGCAGCTGAAAGCTGGCTTCTTCTCATCTCCTTCCCGTTGGTTTTCAGCTGCTGCAGAGAGAGCCATAATAAGCATTGGTTCCAGTAATCCCCCCCCCCTCCCCCATCACACCTATCACCCTCCCTGTACACCATACATTTCTCCATGCTGCCCAGGCCCCCCCTGTGTGCCCCCCCTACCCTCGCAGTGCTTTCGGCTTCACTCTTCTCCTTCCCACCAGTAGCTGCAAGCACACAACAGGATCCTTCAAGATTGAGAGTGGAGGAAGGGTCAAATAAATATGTTATATTTACAAGCCACTTCCTCTCCTGAATGAACAAAATGAGTGATCACTACCGATCACTCACTGTGTTCATTCATAAATGAAGCATTGGCTGTATGGGGCCCCATGTCAGGTTGTCTGTATGGTGCCCCGTGGTTTATAACAGCAGCCCTGCCTGGACACAGACTGAGCCAGCAGCAGGGGCTGAGCGAACAAATGAGTACACAACCACAATTTAAAAAATTAAAATTAAATTTGTTATCTTATAAGAAACATCTAGAAATGTCAATTGTACCTAGACAGTACATAGACAAATCTACTTTATGTCTGTAATTTCTCCTTAAAAACAACAACAGACTTCCTGTGATTAGGCACCCCTGTACCTTAAGCCCTTGAGCCTCATAGCTGTATATCCGTAGTGTGGGATCACCTAAGACACTATGGTCTTATAAAATAAAGGTAAATAGACTGTGCATTTTGCAAAGTGCAGTTGTTCCAGAGCTTGCCACTGCCACAGCCACTGCCAAAAATTTTGTGTATCTGGGCTTCCCGTACCTCACCTGCTGAAGCTTGAATATTCCTCCCACAGTCATCAGGGACATAGTAAGGAAGCAAATTCCTCTACCATGGTGGCTGCCTCTACACCGACACACGGGAAGAATTTAAGAAAGAGAGGTGCATAAAAATGCTTGCACCAAAACATAAAAATGCTCTTCCAAACATAAAAAATGGAGCAGATAGTGCTCCTAATTAACAAAATGGCACAATACCCTTTGTTAATTAGGAGTGATCTGTTCTGCGTGTCTGTAAAAGGCAGCACAGAGAACTGAGAGCTAAAGCTGCATACTCCTACCCAGATAGCAAGGATAACGTGCCACAAATTTGGAGCAGTGTTGAATTGTAAGTCTGTTAATTTGCTGCACATTTTCTTTGCCAAGATGTACACTTGCAGAGCATTTGAAGCACAAATTCTAGTTGACACTTTTCCAATCTGCAGCAAATTTGCATGGCAAGTCTCTAGCAAGAGCAAAGTTGCAATGGTGAGTCTACAGCAAGAGCTCTGCAAGCCACAGTGACCCCTGTGGTGGGATGACTAATGCACAACATAACTGAACCAGAACTTGCAGCAGACTTGCAGAATGTTTGCAAAGAAAGTTGATCTGGAGTCATGCAATGTGGACTTTTCTGAAATTTGCAACAAACTTGTGAAGCCTGGCAAGTCTAGCAATAACTTAGCAAATCATTTTCATACTTACAGCTTATTTGCTTGCTATCTGGGTATCTCACTGCCATCCCCACCCCTGCTCAGCTCAGAGTGGAAGGGAGGAGGAGTGTTGTTAATTCTACAGGCTCCGCTCATAGTGTAATCACTGCACAAACAGAGAGAGAAATGTGAGTGATCTGCCTACAGATTACATCCCGTTTGACAGATCTCACCTGGTGGGAATTTGCAGCAGTTTTCTATTCCCTTTGCTAATTAGGTGCAGACCTGCATTCGTTTCTATTTCACTCTGCTATAGAAACTGGTGTGGTAGAAGCAGATAGAACTGAAACAGGTCAATCTGCTTAGTTAATGTTGGTCATACAATTCCTGACAGTGTGCCATTATAATGGTGTGTGAAGCTTATTTCATTTCCCAGACAGTGTGGAACAAGGAATGTAAATTCAGTGATGGTGAAAAGGTTGGTCCTTTGTGTGCTGCTTGCCTTTTTTTAGACACTGTTTCCACAGTTTAAAGTGGTTGTAAAGTCAGAAGGTTTTTTTCCTAATTCATTCAATGCATTAGGATAAAAACCCTTCTGTGTGCAGCAGCCCCCCTCAGCCCCCCTTGCACTTACCTGAGACCCATCTCCATCCAGCGATGTTGCACGAGAGACTTGACTGTCCTGTTGCTGTCAATCAAAGTCAGTGAGCCAATAAGTTACAGAGAGGGGGTGGGGCCGGGCTGTGGCTCTGTGTCTGAATGGACACAGGGAGCTGCGGCTCTGCTCAGGTTCCGCCATAGCAAGCTGCTTGCAGTGGGGCAGGAGGGAGGAGCCAGGAGCACCAAAGAGGGACCTGAGAAGAGGAAGATCTGTGCTGCTCTGTGCAAAACCAACTGCACAAAGCAGGTAAGTATAACATGTTTGTTAAACAAGAAAAAGGAGACTCTTGTATCACTTTACGTCCTCTTTAATGGGAACTGCACAAGCACCAGGGCTTACATGATTACTTCATCTCTATAGCACCCGTTAAAAAGAACCTGTGAAAGCCGTGTCTTAAAAAGACAAGCAAAGTAGAAAGGAAAGTCACCATTATAGGCTCCCTGCAGCTGATTGTAAATGGGAGAACTGTAACCAATGAGAGGTACTTAAAGAGGAACTGTACTTACCTATTCTTTAGCGCCGTTATTCCCCAGGAGCTTCTCATTGGCCGCTGACATCTTCAGCCCAATGGCTTATGTGAATCGCTCACTGGTCGTTTCCATTGGCTGGGGTGAGATGATGTCACTCCCATGCATGCACAGTAGTTCAGCCATTTGAGGATTGTTAAAATTGTTATACTGAGCTCAGTGTACAGTGCGGACAGGCAGGTAAGTAACTTTAACACAGAAGAGTTATAGCATGTCTCTTCTGCATTAAAAATCCTGCCCCCATTTTTTTTAAAAGTAGAACTTTCTTTGTGCAGCAGCTGCCCTCAGCCTCCCTAATACTTACCTGAGTCCTCTCGATACAGCGATGTCCATGAGTTCCTCAGCCATCCGTGACTCCCCCCCCCTCCCCTCATTGGCTAAGTCAATCAAAGTCTGTTAGCCAATGAGGAGAGAGAGGGGCTGGGCCAAACAGCAGCTCCATGTCTAAATGGATACAAGGAGCTCTGACTCAGCTCAGGTGCCCCCATAGCAAACTTCTTGCTGTGGGGGCACTCAAAGGGAGGGAGGGGCCAGGAGAGCTGAAGAGGGACCCGAGAAGAGGAGGATCTGGGCTGCTCTGTGCAAAACCAACTGCATAGAGGAGGTAAGTATGACAAGTTTGTTATTTTTAATGAAAACAAAAAACAAGACTTTACGATAATTTTAATACCTAATTAACACGCTTGAAGTTAACATGAAAAAAATACATGATGCAGGGTCCAACTGAATTTATAAAATACTTGGAATACAAACAGAGAAAAATAAAATGCATATGAAGCAAGTGGCTGCTGCTGGAAAATGAAATATTAGTACTTTGTAACACAGAAATGATATATGTTTTATGTCTGCTGGTACAGATATTACCATCACTCATATGTTTTGCGCAGACCAGTAGCAGAGTTTCATCCTGCATAATCACACTGGATAATTTTATTTCATGGTGACAGATCCATTTTACAGCCAAATCCAGAGCAGCAGGTGGTGTCAGGGCGAAATATTTCTAGTCTGTATTTGCACCAATCCCTATCAAGATCCTTGGATGCCTCTGAAATAATTCACATTAACATCAATAGACACAAACACATACAAACCAATGTCCAAAATAAACATTTGCCTGCATTTACTGTAAGTCTATATCATGTCATTACCTTATCCATATCAGGTATTCATGTTTTAGAATCTTTCATTACACTGGTTTCAAATGTTGTCTCTTTAATTGTGAAATAAATAGATATTTCTATGTAAGATTAGTGTAATCCCACAAGCATTACCCCATGGAACCTCATTTGAAGATGACTTTGTAAGGTAAAACCTCAGTGCTTTCACATTAATGTGTAAATGTAATCCACAGCACTGAGATCTGTTGCTCCTCTCATACTCTGCAAGCTGGAACATCACAGTACATGAAGAGCAAAGCTTGTAAACTCATGCTATACATATTTAAAAATTACCGTATTTACCATTAGAGAGTATATAAACACACAATAAAAAGACCACATAATCCCCCCCAATTTTGATAGCTCCCTATTGCTGCCCTGAACCATACCTGGGGACCCAATACCTCCACTCCTTATGTACTGCCCCCCCCCCCCGGTGATCCTTCCCCTTCCTCTTCCCCCTCTATCTACCCCTCTTCCCTTTTATCCTTGTCCCCTCTTGTTACACCCTTCTCCCTGTCCGCCTGTCCCCCCCCCCCCCCCGCCCTACTACCTTCTGCATACATATGTTGTAGCACATACAACGTCTGAGTTTGGTTCTACCGTGTCATTTTAACTACAGTTTACTGGTTACCTGTTCGACTTATTCCCTCATTCTGGCTGACTGTAGCCCATGTTTCGTGAGGTTCCTCTCATCCCCCTGCCTCTTCCCACACGGTACGGTAGACTTGGGTACTGTTCCCCTTTAGTATAACAATTGGTTGGTTTTGCCTCCCCACCTGTGTGTGCTCCCTATATGGGGTGCCGATGGGTTGGCGATGCCAATCACTACTCTCTCGTGACCACCCATTTTGCCACCCCTTGTCTACTAACCCTCACGATTTGCTGTAGTTACAGTTATTGGTCATGCTCTGTTACTGAGCTTTGTTTACACTACTTTGCATTATTCTGTATGTCAAACGTTGTTACTCACTTGCATTATTCAATAAAATACTTGAAACAGAAAAAGACCACATAAACGTACCCATTCACCAAAACCATAAAGGTTGTTTGTGAACAGGTAAAACCATAAGCGCAAAAGTTTTTCTTATTTATCTACTTACAGTATCTCACAAAAGTGAGTACACCCCTCACATTTTTGTAAATATTTTATCATATATTTTCATGTGACAACACTGAAGAAATTACACTTTGCTACAATGGAAAGTAGTGAGTGTACAGCTTGTATAACAGTGTAAATTTGCTGTCCCCTCAAAATAACCCAACACACAGCCATTAATGTCTAAACCACTGGCAACAAAAGTGAGTACACCACTAAGAGAAAATGTCCAAATTGGGCCCAAAGTGTCAATACTTTGTGTGGCCACCATTATTTTCCAGGACTGCCTTAACCCTCTTGGGCATGGAGTTCACCAGAGCTTCACAGGTTGCCACTGAAGTCCCCTTCCACTTCTCCATGACGACATCACAGCGCTGGTGGATGTTGGAAACCTTGCACTCCTCCACTTTCCGTTTGAGGATGCTACACAGATGCTCAATAGGGTTTAGGTCTGGAGACATGCTTGGCCAGTCCATTCCCTTTACCCTCAGCTTCTTTAGCAAGGCAGTAGTCATCTTAAAGGTGTGTTTGGGGTCGTTGCCATGTTTTAATACTGCCCAGTGGACCAGTCTCCGAAGGGAGGGGATCACGGTCTGCTTCAGTATGTCACAGTACATGTTGACATTCATGGTTCCCTCAATGAACTTTAGCTTCCCAGTGCCGGTAGCACTCATGCAGCCCCAGACCATGACACTCCCACCACCATGCTTGACTGTAGGCAAGACACACTTCTCTTTGTACTCCTCACCTGGTTGCCCCCACACATGCTTGACACCATCTGAACCAAATAAGTTTATCTTGGTCTCATCAGATCACAGGACATGATTCCAGCAATCCTGTTTTTAGTCTGCTTGTCTTCAGCAAACTGTTTGAGGGCTTTCTTGTGCATCATCTTTAAAAGAGACTTCCATCTGGGATGACAGCCATGCAGGCCAGTTTGATGCAGTGTGCAGTGTATGGTCTGAGCACTGACAGGCTCACCCCCCACCCCTTCAACCTCTGCAGCAATGCTGGCAGCACTCCTATGTCTGTTTCCAAAAGAAAACCTCTGGATATGACGCTGAGCATGTGCACTCAACATCTTTGGTCGACCATGGCGAGGCCTGTTCTGAGTGGAACCTGTCCTGTTAAACCACTGTATTTTCTAAGCCATCATGCTGCAGCTCAGTTTCAGGGTCTTGCCAATCTTCTTATAACCCAGGCCCTCTTTATGTAGTGCAACAATTATTTTTTTCAGATCCTCAGAGAGTTCTTTGCCATGAGGTGCCATGTTGAACTTCCAGTGACCAGTATGAGAGAGTGAGAGCGATAACACCAAATTTAACACACCTGCTCCCCATTCACACCTGAGACACTAATGAGTCACATGACACCGGGGAGGGAAAATGGCTAATTGAGCCCAATTTAGACATTTTCACTTAGGTGTGTACTCACTTTTGTTACCAGCGGTTTAGACAATAATGGCTATGTGTTGAATTTTTTTGAGGGGACAGCAAATTTACACTGTTATACAAACTGTACACTCACTACTTTACATTGTAGCAAAGTGTAATTTCTTCCGTTTTGTCCCATGAAAAGATATAATAAAATATTTACAAAAATGTGAGGGGTGTACTCACTTTTGTGAGATAATGTATTAAGTACCTTTTATTTAAATCTGAACTTCAGTTACAAACACTTTCATTCAAATATATTCCTAAGCAGCCACAAAATCCACATTGTGTGCTCTAATTATTTTTGCAAATCCAAGTATTACCTAATAAATGTGGCATCGTCAATGTGCTGTATAAAACCTGTGCACAAAGCAGTGGAAGGGACCAAGCAGCTCCACCCCCTACAGGCCGCTTGCAGAATATTGCAGTGAGTGGGCAGATACAAGATCAGTCACCATGCACAAGGGGAGAGAGCAGCAGTGGCTGGTCTTTATTATGGGAAGTGCCTATGGATCTCTGAAATATGTAAAAAAAAGGAAAAAAAAAAAGAAGGAAACTGCATTTTCTGCTCTACTGAACCTAAAGTCAAAGTGGAGGAATTTATTTGATGTGTTAGATGACATGTGAGTAACGTTATCATTAGCTTTATTTGGATTTTATGTTCTGATTGCACAGAAACAAAAGCATAAAATTATATTAATTGTAGCTGTCTTGTGTATTTGTGATTTGCCTTTTAAAAAAATCAATATGATAAACATTTTCCAACTGGTCTGTTCCTAGCTATCCATGCATAAAGTAAAAATCAACCTACTGGCACATTGTGAAGTCATACTGGTGCCAAATAGGACATCTTATGGAAATACCAGTTCTATTCTGTATATTCATTCCACCACACCTTCAACGTCACTTACAATTTACACTTACAATTTAAGCTTTCCATGGTTTCCAATACCATTTCTATGCTGATGACACCCAAACCTATTTTTCTACTCTTCAGCTTACTCCTTCAGTCTGCACACACATCATCAATTTACCTGACTTCTCTGTCAAGATCCATGGCACAACTATCAACCCGTCCCCCCCATGGCAGGGTGCTAGGTGTTATTCTGGACTATCCTTTCAGCCTCACATCCAATCACTGTTCAAAGCTTGCTGCATCAATCTTTGCAACATCTCCAAAATAAGCCCCTTCCTATCCAATGACACCAAAAAGCTCCTAATTCACTCCCTGGTTATCTCTCACCTCAACTACTGCCACTCTCCCTTCATTGGCTTACCTTTACATAGGGTATGCCCTCTTCAACCCATCATGAACGCTGCTGCCAGACTTATCATCCTTACCAACCATTAAATGTCTGCTACCCCTCATTGTCACCCAACTAACTGAATTCAAAATACTAACAATAACTTACAAAGCCCTCCACAAATCGCCTCCCAGCTACATCAGTACCCAAGTCTCAAAATACTAACCAAATTGTTCTCTTCGTACCTCTCAAGTCCTCCAGCTCTCTAGCTCTCTTGTCTCCTCCAAGACTTCTCCCGAGCCTCTCACATCCTATAACACTCCCTACCCCAATCTGTGCGACTATCTCCAACTCTGTCCACTTTTAGACTATCCCTAAAAAAAAACCTTCTCTTTAAAGCCTATCCTGCCCCACCGAACAACTATACTTTTATTTTCTCCATCAGCTCATCCCCCACAGCTATTATCTTTTGTATCGCTTGACCCTCCCTCTTGGATTGTAAGTGCTAATAAGCAGGGCCCTCCTGTATTGAATCACATTTTAACTGTGCTGTCTGCCCTCATGTTGTAAAGTGCTGCGCAAACTGTTGGCACCAGATAAATCCAGTATTATATTAATATTCCTATCAATAAAACCAATAAACTATTTGTGACATCATAAATTATGAAAGAAAGTTTTTATTTTTTTCCCCTAAATAAATAGATGAATCTATAAATTAAATAAGTGTAATCACTCTTCTTCACCTTCCAAATAATATATAGTCCTTAAGTGTAAATATTACATATAGTCCTTTTATTACTGTGAATATTCAAAAAAAAAAAAAAAAAAAACAACATAAAAAACAGTGAATAATAGAACACTTCTCCTTATTCCCAATAACTTCCATCTGCAGTGTCCAGTGCTTTAGACAACAGAAAGGCTCACCAGATATACTGTATATGACCTCTTATTTAAAGAAGGTTATAAATCATCAGAAACACAACTGAAGCTCCTCCCAAAGCCTTTTCCCCTCTCCACTCCAGCTCCGGTTTAGGGACCACTCCTTTAAATCACTCCTCTTGTCATCCTCATATACCACATATGGAAAAGCAACACTGTCGGGGAATCCCTGTGAGACGCCTGGGGCATGCGCAGGCTATTCCCAGAAGAATGGCTAATGGGCGTTTGCGCGAGTGCGCATGCACACGCACAACGGCGCTTGGCGCCAGGCGGGTTATTTAAAGGAAGTTCAATTCTGTTTCCTTTGCTGACTGATCTTCAGCTGTACCCTGTGACCTGATGATACCTGTATGCTTCCCTGTTGCTGACCTGGCGTGTTCTGGACTTGACTTTGGATTCTGCCTCTGCCTCTCTGCTAAACCTGACCCGGCTCCGTCCCTGACTTTAGCTCTGCTTATGATTTGGTACCCTGCTGCACCGCCTGTTGATGACCCTGGCATTCCTGCAACTCTGACTCTCTCTCTAACTTTGGCTCTCAAAGCTACCCGAGTGCTTGCCTGGCTGTCCGCTGCACCTGTTCCATACATCGCTGCATGTTACAGTTTCCAGGATCCGGACAAGCTGCCTTTTCTGACCCATCAACAACTACAGGCACTCGTGTCCCTCCTGTCCCCTGACACCCTCTGCCTCACCTTCAGTGGGGTCTGGGCGGGAGATATAAGAGAGGCTGACCTTGTCAACTCAGTCTCCTGCCAGGTACGTGACAAACACACAGCTTCCATAGCGTAATTGTGTTTAAAAAGTGTTTTCATTAAAATTTAGTAGGTTACACACATATAAAACACTTGTATAACACTCTAATGCCCAGTATCCATGCTAATAAATAAATCTTTTGGGTTCCCTGTTGTCGGCCATCACCTCTGCCTCAACGCATTTCATCACAAGGACTTCATCGGGAGATAGAAAATTAGCTCTTTTTTCCTGTCGTTTGGGTATAGCATTGAGTTAGTATTAGCGCAGATTTATACTCAATGCCTAATAGGACAGTCTAGTAAAGTAGTATCGCGACATATTGAAAATTCCAATGGGGGGGGGGGGGGTGATTTGTAATAAGGTGAAAAAAGCTTAAGGACTCCTGTATTAGAAATATATAATAATGGAAGAATTCCCTATGAGCTAAAAACTATATACAAACACAATGGGTTTTATTTACTAAAGCCAAATAGCCTGTTCACTTTGCAAGTAAATTTTCACTTTGCAAGGGAATTTTCCCCAGAGCTAAGTGAATGTGCAAAGAATTTCTAATCGGGAAAGGAAAAAAAAAATGCTTGCCTTTAACGGAATGATGGAAGTCTTTAGAACTTAAACTAAGCTCATGGGAAAATTCTCTTGCAAAAGTGAACAGCCTATTTACCCTTAACAAACCCACCCCATTTAGTGTACATAATTTGAAAGGCAAGAAAACAGCAGTGCACATGGCAATCAGTCAGAAATGTGATTTTTTTATTTATTTACACTGTATTAGAAGAATAACTGTTAATCTGCTAATAGGTGTATCATCCATGACATTTCCAATTTCTACCATTTTTAAGTCTGTATTTACAAGCTTTCAAGGAAACACATTCAATGTTGAGGAATCTTTTCTGTAAATCATGTGACTTTGGTGACATTAGCTAATCTAACCTCAATATTTCTCAGCAGGTCACTTGTGCGTTTACATCATAACATTTATACAGTGTCAAAAAATGTGTGAGCCAGTGGATCCAGTCTTACAAGTGCATTAAAAATGGCTTTTCTTAGTGGAAATTTCCCATCAGTTTCTGAATTACCCTTACAGTACACTCTTCTATCCTTGTTAATTTCCTTTCCTTTTACTCAGCTAAATGGAATTACAATGGCTCGCTAAATGCATACCTAGAGTCACACAAATGACATTTACAGTTACAAACTAATTAATCTTTGCTGTCAGCATTGCCTATTCCTTTTACAGTCTCTGCGATCTTATCTCTGTTTGTGCCACCTGCCTTTATAGTAAGACAACAGAAAACTTTCCATTCCCCCGTCAAGGCAGCCAATTTTACAGCCAAATACCATTCAATTCAGTAGTACATTTTTTTTCTTTAGAATTTAAAGGTGTTCTGTGGTCACAGCATACACTTTAACTTTATAACATCAACATTGTAATAGTATTACAAACATAGTTATTATTGACAATTCAAAATAAGATTGCTTGAAAATGTTGATTTTATGTTGTGAGTGATGCCTGCCTGCTGGCCATCTCTTCCCACAATTTTCTGGATTCCCTGTGAGCTTTGTAGCTTCTCCTTTGCTGTTTACTTTCAATTTCTAAAGACTACATATCCCATGGTACCTTGGTGCCTGCATGCAGTTATTTATGTACTGACTCCACCTACTGAAACTCCTCCTCTCAGAACCTCTGTAGTTCAGAAGGCAGGCTCTGTGAAATGTGTGACACTGCAGTGCCTACCCACAGGGTGTAGTGAATATGTGTCATATTAAATATATGGTTTAAAGTTCTGACCATAGATATGATGTAAAGATGAAGTTTAGTAGGGGCTAGTAGTAAGTAACAGAATGCAGAGGTCAGTAGTAATGCAGAGTTATTCACGCAGTTACTAGTAAGTATCACAGAGTTCAGAAGTCAGTAGTAAGTAATAAAGAGTGCAATAGATCAAAAAGGGCAAGGGTCAGTAGTAAGTAACTGAAAGTTTAAAGGTAAGTAGTACACAACACAAAGTGTAGGGGTCAGTAGTAGGTCATTTGTATTTTTTTTGAATGGGGGGGGTCTCTGGGCCTCATACCCTCACAATGGGGAGGGAGCCCATGTTGATTTGGACAATGGGACAAGCGCCTCTTCTACACAACCCTGGCCCAATGGTTTTGAGGGTGGGGAGGTATTGATTAAAATCTGAATACCCTTGGATAGCCAGTCCCTCCACATAAACAAACAAGGAGTACCTCACTAAAAAAAAAGTAATTTGAAAATAAACACACCCAAGTTCTTTCATACAAATGTAAAATAAAAAAAATGGAGGATTTAAAATCCAGCATCAATCACGATAAATGTTGGATAGTGATCACTTGACCTGCTCACTAATGTCACTTTCCTGCATTAATGACTGTTCTCCAGAGCTGTCATTAGGTTTGTATACAAGGGGCTGGGGGTATGGTGACATCACTAGCCATTATAGACATGCCCACATTTGGTTAAAGCGATATTAAAGAGGAGCTTCAGTCATATTTTGAAAAATTAGACATCTCTTTTTAATAAATAGAGACTCACCTGTCCCCGGAACCAGCGGTGTCCTCGCGCAGCCAGTTTCTTCACCAGACTTCGGCCACCGGCATACTAAGTGTGGGCAGCCAACTGTGACTGCTTGCGGCTTCACAGCCGGCTGCTCACTGCACATGCATGAGCCGCACTTGGCCATCTAATTGTGACATGTCCCAGAAGGTTACGTGGGAAGGAGGGGGCTGAACTCCCACTCAGATCGCCATGGCAATCTCACCGGGGGGTGGGGGAGCAAGTACCTCTCAAAACCAGATACCTGTCCCCCCCCAAAAAATATTGTGCCAAATGTAATGAAGGAGGGGGGAGGAGGAGGAAGAGCAAAGCTTCCGCTATTGGATGACGTTCCGCTCTAAACCCCAAACCAAAATTGGATATATATTGCAGCTTACCAATCCTTAGATGTGATGGCTGCATTCGTTTTCTTTTTTAGTCTTTTCTTCCTTCTGTTTCCGCCTGGTGATCAGACCAGTAACACCTCCTGTATTAACCACTTGCCGACCAGTCACTGGGACTGTACTGCGGCAAAGTGGCTCGATTCCATCCAGCGATGTAGACCAACGTCGCTGGACTCCTCCCCCTGTAGGCGGCGCTCCCGCTGTTTTCAGTCACAGCGGGAGTCGGGCCAGGGGAGGAGCGGTGGCGATCGCCGCTGCTCTTCCCCGATCGTCGGGGAATAGAGTTTGGAGATCCGCCCGCTTGTGTAAACAGAGCGGGCGGATCTCCTAAGTGACAAACAGTGACAGATTGCAGGGTTCAGCATAGCTGAACATGCGATCTGTCCCTGTGTCACTCAGTCACCTCCCCCCACACACGTTAGTAAGCACCAGGCATACATTAACCCCTCCCTCTCCAATAAAATTAACCCCCTCCCTGCCAGTGTCATTTTTACAGTAACAGTGCATATGTACTGTATAGCACTGATTACTGTAGTAATGTCACTGGTACCCCCAAAAGTGTCAAAAATGTCAGTTAAGGGTCCGATCTGTCCGCCGCAATGTCGCAGTCCCGCAAAAAAAATCGCAGATCGCCGCCATTACTCATTAAAAAAAAAAAACACCAAAAATGACAGACATCTTTCCCTTAGTAAACGCAATAACTTTTGCGCAAACCAATCAAAATACGCTTATTGTGATTTTTTTTTTTACCAAACATAGGTAGCAGAAAACAAATTGGCCAAAAATTTACATTTTTTTGGGGGGGAATTTCATATAAAAAAATGTTAAAAATATTGTTATTTTTTCAAAATAAACGCTCTTTTTTTGTTTACAGTGCAAAAAGTAAAAATCGCACAGGTGATCAAATACCACCAAAAGAAAGCTCTGTTTGTGGGAAAAAAAGGACGTAAATTTTGTTTGGGTACAGCGTAGCACGACCGCGCAATTGTCAGTTAAATTTGCACAGTGCCGAATCGCAAAAAGTGGCCTGGACGTAAGACAGCAAAATCCTCCGGTGGTAAAGTGGTTAAAGTGCCTGCATTCTGGGTGAAGGAGCACAAAGGTCACCTTTGGAAAGCAGCATTGACATTCTTGGAGGAGGGTAGTGTTAAATGTACTAGCAGATATCACAAAATGAACCCAACTCCAGCGCACACTGCAGTTAGAAAAGCAGTTACAGCAAAAGTTCATCCCTACACAAGACACAGGACAGCTCTAAATTACTGACATGACCAATGGGTATTTTTCTGCATTTCTCAAACCGATGTAACAAAACGCTTTCATTAGTATATTTAAGGTCCCTTTCACATGGGGCAGATTTCGTTGAGATCAGCAGAGGATTTGTGAGCTGATCCCCTGCTGATCAGAGCAGATGGATGATACAACCGTGTCCCCTCAGTATCTGCAGAGTGAACGTAGGCAGAGCCCACTCTGCTGTATATACCCATCTCTTCATTAGACCGAATGAACCTTCCAATCAGGTCCACCAGAAACCTTGCCAGACAGACCTGATCAGAACACTGGTCTGAAAGGAGCCTATTGGATCAGAAAGAAGCAAATTAGATATGTTCATTGTAGGGGTTTAAGCTTGCTAGGGATTGTACAGTGGGGGAAAAAAGTATTTGATCCGCTGCTGATTTTGTACATTTGCCCACTGACAAAGAAATGATCAGTTTATAATTTAAATGATAGGTCTATTTTAACAGTGAGAGACAGTATAATAACAAAAAAATCCAGAAAAACACATTTCAAAAAAGTTATAAATTTATTTGCATTTTAATGGGTGAAATAAGTATTTGATCCCCTATCAATCAGCAAGATTTCTGGCTCCCAGGTGTCTTCTATACATATAACAAGCTGAGATTGGGAGCACTCTCCTAAAGAGAGTGCTCCCAATCTCAGATTGTTACCCTTTTAAATGACACCTGTCCACATAAGCAATCAATCAATCAATCAGATTCCAATCTCTCCACTATGGCCAAGACCAATGAGCTGTCCAAGGATGTCAGAGACAAGATTATAGACTGAATCAGGGCTGTAATGGGTTACAAGACTATCGCCAAGCAGCTTGGTGAGAGAGTGACAACAGTTGGTGCGATTATTCACAAATGGAAGAAACACAAAATAACTGTCAGTCTCCCTCGGTCTGGGGCTTCATGCAAGATATCACCTTGTGGATTTATAATGATCATAAGAATGGTGAGGAATCAGCCCAGAACTACACAGGAGAATCTTGTCAATGATCTCATGGCAGCTGGGAACAGTCACCAAGAAAACAATTGGTAACACACTGCACAGTGAGGGACCTGCAGAGCCCACAAGGTTCCCCTGCTAAAGAAGGCTTATCTGAATTTTGCTAATGAACATCTGAATGATTCAGAGGAGAACTGGGTGAAAGTGTTGTGGTCAGATGAGACCAAAATCAAGCTCTTTAGCATCAACTCAACTCGTCCTGTTTGGAGGAGGAGGAATGCCACCTATGACCCCAAGAACACTATCCCCACCGTCAAACAAGGAGGTGGAAGCATTATGCTTTGCTGCGTTTTATTGCTAAGGGGACAGGACAACTTCACCGCATCAAAGGGGCGGTGGACCGGGTCATGTACCGTCAAATTTTGGGTGAGAACCTCCTCAGCCAGGGCATTAAAAATGGGTCGTGGTTGGGTATTCCAGCATGAAAATGACCCAAGATACACAGCCAAGGCAACAAAGGAGTGGCTAAAGAAGAAGCGCATTAAAGTCCTTAAGTGGCCTAGCCATTTTTCAGTCCTTAATCTCATAGAAAATATATGAAGGGAGCTGAAGGTTCGAGTTACCAAATGTCAGCCTTGAAACCTTAATGACTTGGACAGGATCTGCAAAGAGGAGTGGGACAAAATCCCTCCTAAGATGTGTGCAAACCTGGTGGCCAACTACAAGAAACCTCTGTGATTGCCAACAAGGGTTTTACCACCAAGAACTAAGTCATGTTTTGCGAAGGGATCAAATACTTATGCAAATCAATTTAAACCTTTTTTGAAATGCGTTTTTCTGGATTTTTTTTGTTGTTATTCTGTCTCTCACTGTTAAAATAAGCCTACCATTAAAATTATAGACTGATCGTTTCTTTGTCAGTGGGCAAACGTACAAAATCAGCAGGGGATCAAATACTTTTTTCCCCCACTGTAAGTGCCTTTTTTGTGCTTTCCCTTAAATTAGTGAGGTCTTATTGACATTTTTATTGGAATACATATTTATTATTTTCTTTTTTTTTCTGTTTTATGTCAGCAATATCTTGATCTCTGCCTTTGTTGTCCTGCGGCGGGCCCCAGCACTAGAAGTTAGGGGTTACTGTAGCCCGCCTCATTCCTCCACCTTTATTGATTGACGGTACGGCATTCACACTGGTTTTATTTAGAGATTGACCGATTATCGGCAATGCCGATATATCGTGGGCCGATCTGCGCTTTCCCTGATATATCGGAATTGGCTCCTGAGGTTACCAATATTGCCGAAGTGCTTGTACCGGATTGATGTCTGCAGCTAGAGGCATCACCCTGGTACTGGCGTCCATAGCCGAGGGTCAGCTGTCTTATAATGACAACCGATGTGGCTGAGAAGCACTCGGCTTTCAATACAAGGAGCGGGAGGGGACTCCCCCCCCCTCCCGCCGCCTTCCGCACAGGCCGCCGAAGAGAAGACCCGATCAAAGCTGCATTCAGCTCTGATCAGGTCTCTGTGTAAAAACCCGGAAGTAATATCATGACATCACTTCCGGGTACTCGGTGCCAAATTAAAAAAAATTACAGCATTCAAAACAGCCAAACTTGGCATTTTTAATGCTTTTAGGTGCAGAGGAGGGGTTTGGGGTCTTTTAGAGTACCTGTAAAAAAAAATAAAATAAATAAATAAAAAAAAATTTTAATGTACGAAAATATCGGCCAATATCGGCCGATACCGATATGCGATGACCAAAATATCGGTATTGGCAATAAAAAAACGATATCGTTCGATCACTCATTTTAATTTACGGCCAAATATTCTCTTCTTTATTGCATATTTAGGTCAGTAATGACTCCTGTATGCCTAATGTTTATTTCATTGCATTTCTTCAGGTATGCTGCAAACTGTGTAATATTTCATACATAGCTGCACATATTTTTAATATTGTTTCGCACCATTAAAAATGTAACTTTTTTGATATATTTTATTTCTTTGTGTCTATTTGTAGCCTATAATAGTCCCGTTCCAAGAGAGGGTATTCTTTTCTTCATAATTGTTGGGGTTTATCTAAACCCAAGACCAGAAAATTTAATATATTGCTGCTTATCAGTCCTTAGGGTCCAATGCTGCTTGTGCAATGTGAGTTTGCATGGCCACTTATAAACCCCATTGGGAGAACATATGACAATACAGAAGGACAAACGGAAGACAGGGACAGAACACCATCACCTTATAACAGGAAGAGCTTGAATCCTCATGGTAGATTCGCCAGGTTATATTTCAAAATAACATGCAGATATAAAAATAATGATGTAACTGACTGGTCTGCAATCAGACATCAGACAACATTTACTGAAAAATCCTGAAAACTGATTACAATATTATACAAGCAGTTTCACAAGGAGATTTATTATTAAAAAAAAATAAAAAATAAACATTTATATGATCACACACTAAAAGCAAGTACCTCCAGTACATCATATGACCGTGTTTAATAATATATTCTGTTTATAGATTTGGCTATATAAATCTTTTAATCAACTCCATCCAAGCACCTGGTTCAAGTATGACTTGTAAATTTATAATTATTATGCTATCCATATCATTGTTTCCTAAACATGATCATGAAGATATACGCCAACAATTCACATCACTCTATTTCTTAGAATATTTTATAGCAGCAGCACTGCAATAAACATGTTCAGTTCTGACTGCAAATCCACCAAACCAATTTCATATAATAACGTTGGGCCCGAAAACACACTCTTCTGTGCCTATTATCACAAAACAAAGCTGTCAATTAGGTGAATATTACTCTGCCTACAACTCATACATATACAGATATAAAGATGTTGACATTTGGAAATTGTAAAGCTGCAACTTGTGGACTTGACATGTATAGACTAGGGATTGACCGATATCACTTTTTCATTGCCGATACCAATACCGATATTTTGGCCATCGCATATCGGTATCGGCCAAAATGGGCCGATATTTTGTAAATTTAAAGTTTTGAAAAATAAAGAAAATTTTTGACACAAATCTGGTACTGAACATGTTAACTACTTCCGGTCCGCGCTATAGCCGAAAGACGGCTGCAGCTCGGACACACATTTTCGGGAGGCCGTCTTTAAACGGCCTCCCAGTAACAGGCTCCCCGTGCGCTCCCGCGAGCGCGCATCGGGGAAAATCTGTGTTGGCCGTGTCCCTTGGACACAGCCAATCACAGATCGTGGTAAATGGCCAATCACAGCGGCCATTTACCACGTGATCGGACCGTCCAATGAGAGATGATCTCATATGTAAACATATGAGATCATCTCTCATCGCCAGCGCTCCTTCCTCACACGGAGACTGCAGTGTGAGGAAGGAGGGAGAGCTGCCCAGCGCCGGGGACACAGAAGAATGTAATCAGGGCACCGATCACCAGTGCCCTGATTACTAGAGGTAAAAAACATACACAGTGCCCACCATCAGTGCCCGCCATCAGTGCCCCCATCAGTGCCCACAATCAGTGCCCATAGTGCTGCCAGTCAGTGCCCATCAGTGCCTGCTCATCTAGGCACTGATGAGCACTGACTGGCAGCACTATGGGCACTGAGTGTGGGCACTGATGGTGCTGCCCATCAGTGCTCATCAGTGCCGCCCATCAGTGCTCATCAGTGCCACCCGTCAGTGTCCATCAGTGCCATCCGCCAGTGCCCGTCAGTGCCGCCTATCAGTGCCCATCAGTGCCGCCCGTCAGTGCCACCTCTCAGTGCCATCTCTCAGTGCCCAGCAGTGCCACCTCTCAGTGCCCAGCAGTGCCACCTATCAGTGCTCATCAGTGCCGCCTATCAGTGCCGCCTATCAGTGCTCATCATTACGACATATTAGTACCTCCTCATCAGTGCCCATAAGTGCCACCTCATCAGTGCCCATAAGTGCCACCTCATCAGTGCCCATCAGTGCAGCCTATCAGTGCCCATCAGTGCCGCCTCATCAGCGCACATCAGTGAAGGAGAAAAATTTATTTATTTTCAAAATTTACTCGCAGCAAATAAGAAAAACTTTTTTTTTTTTTCAAAATTTTCTGTCTTTATTCTTTTTTTTTTGTAAAAAATAAAAAACCCAGAGATGATTAAATACCACCAAAAGAAAGCTCTATTTGTGTGAAAAAAATGATAAAAATTTCATATGGGTACAGTGTAGCATGACCGCGCAATTGTCATTCAAAGTGTGAGAGCGCTGAAAGCTAAAAATTGGTCTGGATGGGAAGGGGGTTTAAGTGCAC
Source organism: Pelophylax lessonae (assembly GCF_965119305.1). NCBI lineage: Eukaryota > Metazoa > Chordata > Amphibia > Anura > Ranidae > Pelophylax > Pelophylax lessonae. The sequence goes on from NC_138768.1 coordinate 112,481,882, forward strand.
AGTAGGCAAGTGGTTAATTTTTGTTTAATGTTTATTGGCTGGCTTGCTGGCACCCTGTGGTAAGTGGCTGGCTGGCGCCCTGTAGTGGGTGGGTGGCTGGCTGGCACCCTGTAGTGGGTGGCTGGCTGGCACTCTGTGGTGGGTGGCTGGCTGTCTGGCACCCTGTGGTGGGTGGCTGGCTTGCTGGCACCCTGTGGTGGGTGACTGGCTTGCTGGCACCCTGTGGTGGGTGGGTGGCTGTCTGGCACCCTGTGGTGGGTGTCTGGCTGTCTGGCACCCTGTGCTGGGAAGCTGGCTTGCTGGCACCCTATGGTGGATGGCTGGCTAGCTGGCACCCTGTAGTGGTTGGGTGGCTGTCTGGCACCCTGTGGTGGGTGGCTAGCTGTCTGGCTACCTGCGGTGGGTGGGTGGCTGGCTTGCTGGCACCCTGTGGTGGGTGACTGGCTGTCTGGCATGCTGTGGTGGGCGGATGGCTGTCTGGCACCCTGTGTTGGGTGGCTGGCTGGCTGGCACCCTGTGGTGGGTGGCTGGCTGTCTGGCACCCTGTGTTGGGTGACTGGCTTGCTGACACCCTGCGGTGGGTGGCTGGCTTGCTGGCACCCTGTGGTGGATGGCTGGCTGGCACCCTGTGGTGGGTGGCTGGCTGTCTGGCACCCTGTGGTGGGTGGGTGTCTGGCTTGCTGGCTTGCTGGCACCTTGTGGTGTGGCTGGCTGTCTGGCATGCTGTGGTGGGTGGCTGGCTGTCTGGCACCCTGTGGTGAGTGGGTGGCTGGTTGGCACCCTGTGGTGGGTGGCTGGCTGGCACAGGGGCTGTGGATGGCTGGCTGGTACAGGGCCTGTGGGTAGCTGGCTGGCTGGTACAGTGCCTGTGACTGGCTGGTACAGGGCCTGTGGCTGGCTGGCTGGTATAGGGCCTGTGGGTGGCTGGCTGTCAGGCACCCTGTGGTGGGTGGCTGGCTGTCTGGTTTTTACCTGATTGTTTCCTAATCCAAGTTTCTTTTTTTTTTTTTATCATTATATATTTATCTAATTTTTTCTCTTCAGAGACTGGGCCGCAGTGCAGTATTCCAACATGATAACGACCCCAAACACACCTCCAAGATGACCAATGCCTTCCTAAAGAAGCTGAGACTAAAGGTGATGGACTGGCCAAGCATGTCCCCCGACCCAAACCCCAATTGAGCATCTGTGGGACATCCCCAAATGGAAGGTGGAGGAGCGCAAGGTCTCTAACATCCACCAGCTCTGTGATGTCATCATGGAGGAGGGGAAGAGGACTCCAGTGGCAACCTGTGAAGCTCTGGTGAACTCCATGCCCAAGAGGGTTAGAGCAGTGCTGGAAAATAATGGTGGCCACACAAAATATTGACACTTTGGGCTCAATTTGGACATTTTAACTTAGGGGTGTACTCACATTTGTTGCCAGCAGTTTAGACAATAATGGCTGTGTGTTGAGTTTTTTTGAGGGGGCAGAACATTTACACTGTTATACAAGCTGTACACTCACTACTTTACATTGTAGCAAAGTGTAATCTCTTCAGTGTTGTCACATGAAAAGATATAATAAAATAATTTACAAAAATGTGAGGGGTGTACTTACCTATTTTTAGCCCGCTCCAGTCCAGTTAAGTGATCCCCCCCCCCCCCGTGTCAATGAGCCGCAGCTGCAGGTGAGTGAGTGAGAGTGCTCAACAATGACCGGGAATTCCGGGAGCCGTGACATCACCCATAAGCCCTCATGTTCCAGCCATTAAATTGCCTGAGGCATGCTTACTCTCCTATTTTACCTTTTATCAAATATATACCTGTAGAGAATGTCCCAATGCATACTGTACATACTTTAGATTACATCTAGAAAATCAGTGTTTATGTCTGCAAGTTATGTTTGTATTGATAAGAATCACAAAGTCAAAATGAACAGCTCTGATTCATTTCAGCTCATGTGAGGAATCTGTGGGATACACCGCCACACACAGATACAAAGAAATGACTTGACCTCCCAAGCCTTTCACCTTCAGTCTAATGGCAGCTACAATGGTCTTGGGTTTAGTGGGCCATTAGGACTACTGGACCTGAGCTAGCTGTCTGTGATGATTGTATGGGTAAAACCTGGCATGCAAAAAACATAAAGGCTATGGCAAACAACTCTTCATTTTTTGGAGGGACTGCCTTTCTTTTAGAATCAAATCCCTCTGTCACTATTTCCTTCTTAGCCATCCCTTTTTTATGGGCCTCTATAAAATTGTACTATTTAACTATCAAAATTGTTATACTATTCTAAATTTTCCATCCAATCTCTATATCACATGAGTCAAACACAAGGCCCTCGGGCCGAATGCGGCCATTTGCAGACCATTTCTTGTGGCCCTCGCGCCTCTCTTGCAGCTGCGGCGCCTCCCCCCTTTCCGCACTCATCTTGTCTCAGCAGTTGGCAGTAGAGAGGAGGACAGAACTCTTTTTACAGATCCTGCGCTCTCTCTGTAAAGCTGCAGCACCCCCCCCCCCTCCATTCCACCCTGTCTTCTCCTCCCCTGCTATCACCATTCAGCAGACTCTGGCAGCTGACTCCAGCCCTTCTCTGCTCCTCCTCCAGACCCTGCACTTAATGCTTTCCGGCTCTGCCCTTCACTTCTTCCCAGCAGCAGCACAAGGCAAGGGAAGTGCACAGTGATGTAAGGGATGGTGAGGGACTCTTAACATCTGATGTAATGGGGGGTGGGGTGCTCTGGACAACTAGTATTACAGATACAACAGGCCCTTTGAGGGCAACCATAATGCTAAAGGGGCCCGCGATGAAATTGAGTTTGACACCCCTGCTCTATATTGTTACATTTATTATTTTGTTAAGCCAGTATTTGCATGCAAAGCTACAGTTTCATGTTGATTCCCTCCTCCTTAGCAGCACATACCCACCTTTTGTTTGCTCCTACGCCCCTCCATTCAGCTTCTAGGCTAAGGAAAGGAAATCCTAGAGAGGCTTCCTGGAGCTTACGCAAAGTTGACATCTTCCTCCATTCCTCCATACCTGAAGGTACAGAGCCTTTTCTTCACCACCAGTGGCTGAACAGAGCGAAGGGAGGGTGGGGAGGGACAACAGAAAAGTGATTACGCATGGTCGGAAGGGTGGCTATTAAAGCGAACCTGTTGCTTTGCTTCATATGGGGTAAAGCATAGGTTTCCATTAAGTAAATGTAGTGGGAAAAAAAATCTAAAAGTTTGAGCAAATGGAAATGACACTACTGAGGGTAATTGGATCCGTCCGTCTCTGCAATCTGACAGAGAAAAGGCAGAAGAAGACAAGAACAGAGGATATTGCTTTGTCATATGATCTCTAATCAAGGTCAGTGCTCTCTTTCTGAAAGTTCCTAACTTCTCAGAACCGTGGCTAAAATCAGGGATCTCATGGATAAATTAGGTTGTAGATCTATAACATTTTTTGAGGAACGCCTGGCAAATGTGGTCATGATAATGCGCTGCTAGACTCATCCACCTTACCAACAGCTCTGTGGCTGCCACCCCTCTCTGCCTACTCCTCCACTGGCTTCCGATTGCCCTGCAAATTCAATTAAAAATACTAACAATAATATAAAGTCAACTACAACTCTGCCCCTAGCTACATCAATAACCTTGTCTCAAAGTATCACCCAATGTATGGAGCAAAAGCCCTCATAATTTGGACTTTAAATGGAAACAGTAATGTTTCATAATAAATTGTAGCTTAGAGTGCTTTATATAAAAATATACAAAAAATCTTTATCACAAAATATAAAAACATGCTATACAAAGCTGAAGTGGCTATTAAAATTATAGGAAAATTACAATAATTAATCACAGAATTCCCACTTGAAAACACCAAGCCTAATGCTTCAGATAATGCACATCCAACATGTTTTGAAATTTGCTTTCGTAATCTTCTTCAGGGAGTGTATAGAAATGTAGAAAACAAGGAGCTAGGTTCTGTTCACGGAAGAATAAAGGTAGAGAGATTAGCCAAGGATTAAAACATGAACAAATATGGGTATTGTCCTCCATTCGCCAAAAGGCTGGTAATGAGACCAGGGCGGCCAACCTGTGATCCACTAGGGTCGGTCAAAGCCATCAGGAAAGAGTGATCACAAACCACCTCAAATACCGGTGCTATGGCATCAGATCTAATGTTGTGGATGCCGTATCTTCTTGAGTAGATATAAAAAGGAAAGAAGCATATGTGCCTTTAAGGGAAACAACCCATAATCTGTTAAGTCTTGCTCATAGGGTCATGTTCCGCAAGTCAAAGACATTTTTCAGAAGTAAGTTTGAAGGGTAGGTGGATAGATAAATAAATGTCCCTTACAAAAGGGAACAGCTGCAGATTTAACATCCAAAGAGTGCTGGCAGAAAAAGTTGCTATTATGACTGGAGGACCTCCTGTGGATGTTAGGTCTGCAGCAGTCCCCTTGTGAGAGACATTCATTCATCTATCCACCTACCCTTCCATCTACTTCTATTTCTGTGAGAAATGTCAATGACTTACGGAACCTGACCCTATGAGCAAGACTGAACAGATTATGGGTTGCTTCCCCTAAAGGCGCATATCCTTCTTTCCTTTTCATATCTACTCAAGATACGGCATCCACAACATTAGATCTGATGCCATAGCACCGATATTTGAGGTGGTTTGTGATCACTCTTTCCTGATGGCTTTGACCGACCCTAGTGGATCACAGGTTGACCGCCCTGGTCTCATTAACCGCCTTTTGACAAATGGAGGACAATACCCATTTTTATTCATGTTTTAATCTTTGCTAATCTCTCTACCTTTAATCTCCCAGCAACAGAACCTAGCTCCTTGTTTTCTACATTTCTATACACTCCCTGAAGAAAATTATGAAAGCAAATTTCGAAACATGTTAGATGTGCATTATCTGGAGCATTTTGGCTTGGTATTTTCGGAAATACTGTGATTATTATAATATACCAATAATTTGAATAGCCACTTTAGCTTTGTACAGCATCTTTTTATATTGTATTATATACTGTAATAAAGATGTTTTGTATATTTTTATATAAAGCACTGTAAGCTACAATTTATTATGAAACATTACTGTTGCCATTTAAAGTCTCAATTATTCTAAACTCCTCCCAAGACCACCTGCTCTCCAGATCCCCCATCACTTCCTCCCATACTTATCTTTAAGACTTTACCAGAGCCTCTCCCTTCCTCTGGAACTCCCTCCCCCAATCTCTTTGACTATCTCCTATTCTGTTTGCCTTTATGTGATTACTGAAAACATTCTGTCAGGGAAGCCTATGCCACCTGATAAACTGTACTTCTAATTTCTCAGTTAGATTATCCCTCACAGTTAGTACCTTTTTAGATTGTAATCTCCTAGGAGCCAGGCCCTCTTATTCCTCTCTTATTGAATAGCATATTAACTGTACTGTCCCCCTTTACAGTGCTATCGTTGCTTTGAAAATCCAATATATTACTGCAATCATAATAATAATAATAATAAGTACAAGGTTAAAAAATAAGTGTTGTTTAAAAAAATAATCATTTAAAATGTTTCATTTCTTTAAATATACTTGTTGGAAACAAAACAATGGTGTGCTGCTAACACGGAAAGAATGAAAGAAAAAGTCATGTTTATATAATCACAAGGCTTCACAGGATAATGCATTTCAAATGTGCTTATACAGAAAACACAAGAGGATGCGGCAATGTAAAAGAGCCCTGACAGTGGAAAATCACCAGAGGCTTAGTACATAGCATTATCAATATTTCATAAGCTTTGTGTCATTTCAGGATAAGTAATACCAGCCCTACACTAGCATTGACTTATCTAGTTAGAATTATTGAACAAATACTGTATAAAGTCCATGTTACCCATTTAAAATAACAAATGAACTAATACTGAGGATTTTTGTAGGCTAATATTTTACACATATCCCTATATTGGTTGGACATCAGAGGGCTGGTTGCTTTCTCAGGGTTGTATTAATCATAGCACTAGATAATCTGTTATAATAATGTTTTAAAAGGAATTTGTAGGGCTGGAATGGTAGGTAGCAGACGTGATGACTGAGCTTTTATTTTCATAAGGATAATTTCGATTCTTGAGCATTCTCTAAGAGGAGTTACAGTTGTAATTATATTAATTGTCATTATACCTGTATACTGGGCAACAGATAAATAAAAACAATACATAAAAGGTAGCTGCTTTACCTGCCAAACGATCTGTATTTGGCTGGGTTCACACTGGTGCAATGCGGGAATCACAGCGATCCCAATGGAGGTTCCCGCATCGCATCAAACTCGCAGGCAGGTCACAATGGCCTCTGCGAAAAGGTGCGGCTATCAATATAAAGTTAATGACACCCACAAATCGGTTTGTGGAATGCAGTGTGAACTGGGAAATCGGATGGAATCAGATTGCATGGGTCGGAAAACCCATGCGATACAATTCCAGTGCGGACAAAAAAAAGGGTGCAATTGCGATGCGGTTTTAGCCAAACAAACTGCATGGCTGAATTTGCATTGCACAGACATCGCATGTCTGGAATTGCATTAGTGTGAATCCAGCTTTTCTGTCCATCCAGTTCTGAAACTTACACAGCTCTGCCACTGAGTGCCGCTCTGTCTGGTGGGGAAGGAAATCTGAATTTTCTTTGCGCCATTTTAGTAACATACACAGGTCTTGTTCCTCCCCCAGTCTGTGAGTGGACAGAGAAAGGAGAAGCAGCAGACTGATCAGCTTCTCTCTTGTCACTCTACTCTCTCCTGCAATCCGCATGTTCATCCTTAGTACAAGAGCACTGCAGAACTGATTGGCTCCTTACCCTGTTTAAACCAGTGGTTCTTAAAGCGTTTGTTACCCCAACACTTCATATTCCTGATATGTGCCTGCTGTGCCATGTACTTGTATGAGAAAGTACCTTATTCTCTTTGTATTGCTTCCTTTGTGTGGAATCACTGGTAATACTGCCAGTCCCTCTACTTTCCTATTAAAAGCTGACCGCACTAAGCAGGAGAACACACCATGGTCAGTCCTCTAGCTGTGCTGGGAACTCAGTGTGCTCTCCTCTAATGATCAGACTTTTCCTGACAACCCCCCCCCCCCCCCCCCGCTGCACAGCCATTCACTGGGAAGCTTGGTGTGCTGTTGCTTCTCCTCCCCCAGCTCTTATACAGCTGAGAACAGAGGGGATGTGATCACTGATGTAGCTCCGTCCTAGGTAGGTGCTAGGAAAACACATTTGATGGCTCTGTTCTGCTTATCAGGAGCCAGGTCTGTTAGTTTAGCCTGTCCAATGTTTCCAGGTGTGATTTATTGGGTAAACAATAGTGTTGAGCGAACACTTTACTGTATGTTCGGGTTTAAAATCCGTGTTCGGTAATTGTATTTCCTGTATGTAATGGCGCGGTTTTAATGGCGGGCTTTCAACAGCCAATCAACAAGCGTTTAACTGGTGTGCCTTAAGCCATCCCAGCCATGCCTACTAATGTATTAGTAGCTGTGCATTGACCAGCTGAAGCATGTGACCCATGTCTTTATAAGCTCGAGAGACACAGCGCAGTGCGTCAGTCTGCTGTAGTGTAGGGAGAGAGCACACATCATAACGGTGCTGGCTGCGGCTGATTAGGGACAGACAGGGAGAAACAACATTGTGCCCGAAAAGAGTGCAGGGACAGGTCGGAGTGTAGGCAGGGAAAGATATTTGAGCATTTTAGGGACAGGCTAGAGAGAGTAGGCAGGGAGAGATTAGGAGACACAGGACAGAACAATCGTCTATTAGCGATCTACATCGATTTTGCTGTGTGGGGGGTGGTGCAGTGAACGATCTTTTTGCCCTCACTTGAGACCACTGAGGAGGAGGAGGAGGAGGGAGAAAAAAAAATATTTTTATCAGTCTGTTGTGTGCAGCATTCATACAGAGTGCAGTTCTAATCTGCCATTTAAAAATTACAAATTTAAAGGGGAATTTTTTTTAAGAGCACTTGCCATGCTCTTAACTACATTTTGCTGCCATTTGCAGCACTCTAGTCCTTTCCATTGGTTTTTTAGAGCCATTTTAGTGCCCAAAAGTTCGGGTCCCCATTGACTTCAATGGGGTTCGGTGTCCGGGTAAAGTTCGGAAAAAGTCCAGGTCACGGACCCGGACTTTTTTTTCAAGTTCGGCCGAACCCGCCGAACACGGACATCCAGGTGTCCGCTCAACTCTAGTAAACAACAATAAAGGAGAAGGGCGCACTGACCTAGTGCATTACCAGTAAAAGAGTTAAAATGATAAGAGGTAAAAATAATACTCACAAAACAAGTGTGGGTATCACACATCACAGCATAATCAACATGAAATCTCCAAGGTAGCAAAGAAACTGTGTGGTGCTGGATAGCATGCTGCAGCACTTCTTGGCTCTGAGGCCCTCGAAACACGTCAGCGCAGCCTGAGCAGACTCATGCGGCTCACTGCATGCTATCCAGCACCGCGCAGTATCTTGGCTACCTTGGAGATTTCATGTTGATTATGCTGTGATGTGTGATACCCACACTTGTTTTGTGAGTATTATTTATACCTCTTATCATTTTAATAAACACTTTTACTGGTAATGCACTAGGTCGGTGCGCCCTTCTTCTTTGTTGTTGTTTTTTAGTGTGCTTCGGATTCCCTTGATCCTGAGGGGGCAGCAAGACTACAAGTTACAAGTCCACCTGAAACATATTTTTTTCCCTCCATCATACCTCACTTGTGCGCAGGGGAATTGTTGTACATTTTGGTGATTTATTGGGTCTAAGGGAATCTCCCCACTGTATCCAATAAGGGAGCATGTTGGACAGTGGAGGAAACCTAACCAAAATTGCACCAGGGTTTATGGCTGTCCCAGTGGGTGGGCATTGCTGCAGTGCATCCTGGGATTGGTTATAAATCTGGAGGGAGCATGTGACAGGGTGTCTTTTGGTGGGAGCAAAGTCCCAGGAGGAGGTGGACGGCTGTCACTCCTCCTGCTGAAGTGAGGAAGGTGGTTCAGGCAGTCGGCCTATGGAAACAGGTGTGGAGCTGGGCTGCAGAGGATCCAGTGTGCTGACCAGAGGAGCTGTTGGGCAGAAGACTTTGGGAAAAACAGTATCGTGAGCAGGGCCATCTTACTGAATGGGGCTCAACTTGCCTGGGTGGCCCCAGTTGCCCAGCGACCCAGCCCCAGCCAAGCATTAGTCCCAATTCCCATGTGCATCCCACCGCCAAACTTAGAAGATGGGAAGCGCCTGTGGCCCTGTCAGGCCACTTGGGCCGTGGAGGGGAAGACCACAACTGCAGGAATGCCTATCTGCCTCCACGGGAACAGGCACACACAGGACAGTCGAGTCTGACTCCCATCCGTGTGTTCACTGGACCCAGCCGCCAAACTGGGAAGCTGTCATTAGCCTGGCACTGCTGTACCAATAAATATCGCCTTATTGATAATTTGCATTTTCATTCTCGTGGGTGATTGTGTAGGCAGGGCCCCAGTGAACTGCATTGCCCAGGGCCCTTTAATGCTCTAAAGATGGCACTGATCGTGACGTGAGTACTGAGGGAACTGCTCAAGGGTCTGCCTAGAAGAGGAGGTCTCCACTCCAGAGAAGTCAGGGGATCAAGGAGCCAGCTCACACATTGTTTGTGGAAAGGGGGTGTAGTTAACCCTGAAGATTAAGAACAAAGGGGGTGCCAGGAAGGGCCCTGAAGTTGTTCTGCAGTACAGTACAGTTTACCTCAGGATACAGTTTACCTCAGAAAGTTCATTCAGTCCTGCGTCACAGCTTGTGACAGACTGAAGCAGCGGCCTAGTCTTGCTATATTCAGCATTGCTCAGCGTCATACAGCGTTAATCAGCGTTATTCAGCTCTATTCAAATTGTCCTAGCCTATTGTGCATAGTTCTTTAAGTTGGAGTATCCCACTCATTCCCTTCTCCTATCCAAGTTCCAAAAAAAAACTAAAAACCAAAGAAACTGGACTGCTTCTTGTCTGAGGTAAAAATGCCAGACTGTTCTGTTGTTGCTAATGGTAACCCAGGGGAACCCACACACAGCAGCTCCCATGGGAGTAGTGCTACACTTATAAAAAAAGGGGAAAAGGTATTTATCATTTATATTTATATCCATACAAAAATGTTTGCCTTTCATTTCTATTTTAGACTGAAAGGGTTGTTTTACAAGGTGATCATTTACAATCGCTTTATTTTTTTTTTGAGTCACGGAACCCTTTAAGAATCTGATGAAAGCTTTAGACCCCCTCCCCAAAAATATTCACGTAAATTCATCTTTGCATGGACATTCTAGTTGGAATAACGTAAACAATGTTACCAAAAAACCCACTCCTTTTCATGCAAAAAGTAAAAACTTCTCATTGCAAAAATAAAATACAATCATCTTCTACAAATTAAAAAAAACTGTTTTTATTATGCTTAAACCTACTACTTCTACTTCCACTACTACTACTATTACTACTACTATTACTACTACTACTACTACTACTACTACTATTGCTACTACTACTACTACTACTACTACTACTACTACTACTACTACTACTACTACTACTACTAGAAAATGAAAATGAGCACTTGCTAATGTAGCAGGTTTTCCAGGCATTGGGCCTGATGTGGGTCTGCCATTGTTACCAGTGACACCTTCAGCCCATTTAAGCTGAATATCCAAGTGTGAGATTGGAGACAATGACCATTCAGGCATCTTTGCTTTGTTTTATTTATTTGATATTGGGGATGGGAGAAGGGAATGAGTGGGATACTCCTCTGGCTCAATTAGGTAAAACTGGGACACTCTGTAGAAAAATGCCTGTTAGCGCTGTCTTGACGCCAGCTGGATGCCGACCAACGCTTACTGGCGCTTGAAAACTGCTGTCTTGCTGAACTGTGCTAGAACTTGGCTTTTTACACTCTGGTTGACTCAAAAGATCCTGGACTGTAGTAAGACTTGACTCTTGACACTCTGTTTAGTTTAAAAGTCCTGTGAACAACTCCCTCCAGCCCTTCACTGACTGAGGTAGCTCCTTGGAACTGCTTGTGCTGCTGCAACTCTCAACTCTGTACACTGCACGCTGTACACTGCACACACTAACTCTTCAGGGCCCAACTGCTGGCACCCCCTTTGACACTTCAGGGTCCTCTCACTAGGCACCCCCTCTGACACTTCAGGGTCCTCTCACTAGGCCCCCCCCCTCTGTCGCTAGCTAGCTCCTGGATCCCTTGGACCTTCACTGGAGTGACCCCCTCTTGCTAGACAGACCCCCAGGGGCAGTTTACAGTACTCACGAACTTGGAATGCTTTCCTGAACCTGGACCCCCTCTACTCCGCTGGTCCTTGGCACACCGGATCCTCTCTGCAGCTCAACTCAGCCCAGCTCTCTGTCCCGTCAGGCAAGCCGCCTAGGACTCCCGATCCTTCTGACAGGAGGATGGACAGCCGTACTCTCCCTCCTGGGACTCTGCTTCCCACCAAAGACGCTGCGTCATGCGCTCCCTTCAAACTTATACCCACTTCCAGAATCCTGTGCGGCAGAATCTGCCTTTCTGGAGTAGATACAAGCCTAAATGTGCCACTGATTGGGTTTCCTCCACTGCCCAATGAGAACGCTCTCATGGAGCCAGTGGGGAGACTCCCCATTCTCAACAGCAACACCTTGGAGACATGACAGCTAGCTGAAAATCATGGCCCTGCTGTTAGGCAGCCAAGGCTCACTATACTTTGGGGGGGGGGCGCTAGGGCTGGCTGTATAATGAATGTAAGTGTTGTTTTTTAATCTGACCCTCACGGATCCCCTGAAATCCATACATGGACATCATAGGGGTTCATGAACCCCAGGTTAAGTACCTCCAGTTTATATCTCAGTTTATTGTAAGTTGTTAGTGTAATTTATTTTTGCTGGCTAGCTGGTAAGTGTGCAGTGAAAAACGTAGTTTTGTTTTTTTTATCAAAATAACACCTGGTGATCCTGCCATGAAGCTCTTCTTGTCAGGCCTCACTCACACTGGATGGTTTTGCAGGGGCAGAAAAACAACCCACAGCCAAGTGTGTCCAGTAGCAGCAGAGTTTTGGCAGAAAAAAACCCTTGATGAGCCTAAGCATGTGTAAATGCGCCTAAGCGCTAGGTGCATTTAGAGCTTGGGCATTAACTCATTTCATATATTATTCAATTACTATTCTGGCCAATGAAATTAATTTATGGCCAAACGCTTGACGCACCTAAACGCGTTACAGGCAGTCCCTAGGTTACAAACAAAAAAGCTTCTGTAGGTTTGTTCTTAAAGTGGAACTTCACTCTCTCAATCAACATGGACTATTTCTAATCCTTATGCTGCTAGCATAGTAAAGAGATAGGAAAGTATATCATATTTACTTCTTTTACACTTTCTTTTTTTCTATTTCTTCAATTACTTCCTGGTTTCCATGCCTCGGCAAATGATGTCATACAATTCAGGAGTCTTGAGGAGGGGAGGGGAGGGAAGGTTCTCAGCTCAGCCAATGCCTGAGACGAATTCCAGGAAGTAAATGATACATGAATCATCTTCCCTTACTCAAGATGGCCACGGCGAGAAATGCCAGGGGGCATTTTTTAAAATGATTTCTCACCAAAAAATAGCATGGAGACATTGATGGATGGGGAAAGGGGGGGGGGGGTTGTTTTAAATACTTAAAAGGAATGAAATATCGTTTTTGGTTTGTGGTGCCCAGATGCAGTGCAGTTCTTCTTTAACCACTTGCCTACAGTGCACTTTCACCCCCTTCCTGCCCATGCCAATTTTCAGCTTTCAGCACTGTCACACTTTGAATGACAATTGCGCGATCATGCTACTCTGTACCCATATGAAATTGTATCATTTTTTTCACACAAATAGAGATTTCTTTTGGTGGTATTTAATCAAGGCTGGGTTTTTTATTTCTTACAAAAAAAGAAAAAAGACAGAAAATTTTGAAAAAAAAAAAAGTTTTTCTTATTTTCTGTGAGTAAATGCGGGCACTGATGGTGGGCACTGATTGGCACTTTATTTAGATTTTCAGTAATCAGGGCACTGATGATCAGTGCCCTGATTACATGTCCTTGTCTCCCCTGCGAGGAGGAGCCACTGATCGGCTCTCCTCGCCTCACACTGCCACTTATTTACATGTGACCGGCTGTGATTGGACACAGCCGATCACATGGGTAAACAGTAATTTCATTGACTCTTTACCGAGATTGGGGTTGCGCCGTGTCCTAGCAACACGGCGCTGCCCCGACCGTCGCTGTGTGCGCCTTCCCGGGGGCGCGAGAGTGAGGCTGTTCTGGTGCACCGTTATATGACGGCGTCCCAGGACAATGGATACACCGCTCCGCCGTCATTTGACGGTGGGTGGGTAAGTAGTGGTTAAGTTAATTAAAATGAATCAATATTAAAAATAATTTTTACATTTTTTGGATAGCAATTAACATTTGTTTTGCTGTCTGTGTCCCTGTTCAGAAGATGTCACCTCACTTTCTGTCCCTGTGACAAATGAATTTGGAAAATTTTGGGTTGTTGTATAACAAGGATTGGTGATAAAGCTTCAGTGGAGACACATTTTTCCCATGATTATATATGTATGTTGGATGTTTGCATCTCAGGGACTGCATGTACACGAGTTTACAAGCATCAAGCTTTTTTTCTGCCAAAACTCTGCTGCCAGGAGGAAAGGAGTCTAGGAGCATAGGCGGCTCTCAAATTAGGCAAATTAGGCAGTCGCCTAAGGCCTCGCACCTACAGGGGCCTCGCGGCCAGTGGCAGAGCGACAACATTTAGAAGGGCACAGTCAGGGAAATGTCCCAAGTAAAAGATTGCTTTAAATCCTTGGATATAAATGTTGCAGCAGTGTGCTGCAGTCCCTTCACTGCAGCTGCCAGGTCTCTGTTGTCCGCTGACACTTACCCCGCCTTCTCTGCCTGGGGATTGGCCCTCTGATCATGTAATCCTAAGATGTGGAGGAATCGGTGGGCATGTACCTGCATCAGTAGGAAGTGACCGCCCGTTCAGCTCACTCTGCTATCATCGGTTGTTGCTATGGGAGGAGTGCTCTGCCCTGGCCTCGGAACATAAAGGTAACCAGGCCCCGACTTGTCACTCTGCTGGTCATAGATTTGCGGTGTCTACTACGCAAAGGGGGTTAGGAGCCCCAGGGAAGTTGGAAGAGTCTTAGAATGGTTGATGGAGGAGGAGGAGAAGAAGAAGGCCCTGGGTGGCTGGGGGAGGAGAGGGTGGCTGGAAGAGAAGGAGAGGGGCCCTGGGTGGCTAGGGGAAAAGGAGATGGCCCCTGGGTGGCTGGAGGAAAAGGAGATGGCCCCTGGGTGGATGGAGGAGAAGGAGATGGCCCCTGGGTGGCTAGGGGAGAAGGAGATGGCCCCTGGGTGGCTGGGGGAGAAGGTGATGGCCCCTGGTTGGCTGTGGGAGAAGGAGAGGGCCCCTGGGTGGCTGAGGGAGAAGGAGAGGGCCCCTGGGTGGCTGGAGGAGAAGGATAGAGCCCCTGGGTGGCTGGGGCAGAGGGCCCCTGGTTGGCTGGGGGAGAGGACCCCTGGGTGTCTGGGGGAGAGGGTGAGGGCCCCTGGGTGGCTGGGGGAGAAGGAGAGGACCCCTGGGTGGCTGAGGGAGAAGGAGAGGGCCCCTGGGTGGCTGGTGGAGAAGGAAAGGGCCCTTGGGTGGCTGGAGGAAAAGGAGAGGGCCCCTGGGTGGCTGGGGGAGAAGGGGAGGGCCCCTGGGTGGCTGGGGGAGGAGGAGAGGGCCCCCGTGATGCCAGAGTCAGTTACCAGGGAAGAAAGTGGAGCTGAGCCAGTCCTGCATATCTGACATCAAAGCCAAACATGGTGGAGCTGGAGCCCTTTGCCCTACACAATGACAGCACCTGAGGTGGAAGGTGAGGGGTAGCGGGGCTGTGACATTATATAGCATATGGACTCTGTACATTATTGGTAGTTTTGGTTGGAGTTGTCCTTTAGATGTTTAACTCTGTGTTGTTTTTCCCCCCAGCTGTGAGGGACTGAGGAAGGAAAGCCCGCTATGTTGGGACTTATAGTGCCCTAGAATGTGGAGGACTGAGGAATCCTCAGTTCCTCACAGAGAGCACTACAAGTTCCAGAATAGCAGGCTGCCATGCCTTAGTCCCCACAAAGGGCACTACAAATCTTAGCATAGCAGGCAGTAGTTCCTCAGTCCCCTACAGAGAGCAGTACAAGTCCAAGCATAGCAGGCTTCCATTCCTCAGGGAGGAATGGCAGTGCACTATATTGGAATTTACAGTGCCCTCTGTGGGGACTCAGGTATGGCAGCCTTCTGCAGTGGGACTTGTCTTGCCCTAGACTGTGGCAGACTGAGGAAGGGAAGTGTAAGGGGGACTCCTGAAACTCTGATGCAAGGGGGAGCTTTGGTGACCACAAAGTTCCCTTTTACACCAGAGTCCCCAGCTTTCCCCCTCAAATCAGGGTTCCCAGAACTCTCCTTACATCAGAGTCTCCAGCATTCCCCCTTAAATCAGGGTTTCTAGAAACTGTGAATTCATAGTACAAAGGTTAAGGCTCTTAATATATGCAATTTATACAGTTAATTTTTATCGCTTGAATTATTTTTCCCATTATGGGCATGAGTGGGGCCTCATGTCCAAGTTTTGCCTTAGGCCTCACAAAGCCTAGAGCCGCCTCTGTCTAGGAGAGTTAGCAAAAAGTCCAGTGTGCATAAAGTGTGACCACACTCCGTCCCTGTCTTCCAAATGTGCACCCTACAACACGCACTTCCAACTGAGATTACAAGTGGTTGTTTTAACATACTTTATACATGCATGGTCCACTGTTGTCACCATCAGGAAAGCAATCCTGATAGATCCTGATCAGTTAATACTGGAGGGCATGTGGAGTGGAATGGCAGCAAACAGGCTGTAGGAGATCAGCAGCACTGAGGCCCAAAAAAGTATTTTGTTAAATAAAGACAATAGTTTGGATACACACAGGGCTTTAGCAATCTAATGTAATGTAAAATTGTGGTTTACATTTATTTTAAGGCAAAAAGTGCAAATTTTTTTGAAAAAAAAAAAAGTGCAAATTGAACGGACCTAGAGTCATTGCAGAAACTTAACAAAACTGCCTTTTAACGTACTATATCCACCTTTGCATATTGATTTGAAAATGTGCATAAACCAGAGCAACAGCTGCAGGAGATGCAAATATTTGTTCATATCAATGAGCAAATCAGAATCTTTCTAGGAAACATCAGATGTTACTTCTAGTATTATGTATGCCTCGAAGTCTTGGCTGAGCTACACCCATATCAGCCTCCTTCCCCTAAAGGCCTAATTTGCCTACCAGCACTCAATACTGTATAGTCATTTCAATATTTTCCTAAACATACATATAAGATAAATATCAGATTTTATACAGTATGTTTGTTAATGGTTCTATGCATACGATGTATATACTCTGGGAGTACAGCTCCTACCTGAATCTGGTGACACCCTTGAAATCACCTGGCCAGGGGTCCAGGGGGGCCCTTCATGGTTTCTTGCACCGGGGACCTGAAGGTTCTATTTATGCCTCTGACTCACAGGCCACTTTATTACTTACACCTTGCTAGTAAGGGGTTGGACCCCTTTTTGCCTTCAGAACTGCCCTAATTCTTTGTGGCATTGGATTCAACAAGGTGTTGGAAACATTCCCCAGAGGTTTTGGTCCATATTGACATGATAGCATCACGCAGTTGCTGCAGATTTGTCAGCTGCACATACATGATGTGAATCTCCCATCCCACCACATCCCATTGGAATACAGTGACCTCATTGTCATGGTCGAGAAACCAGTGGTGAGATGATTTGAGCTTTGTGACATGATACATTATCCTGCAAGAAGTAGCCATTAGAAGATAAGTACACTGTAGTCATAAAGGGATGGACATGGTCAGCAACAATACTCAGGTAGGCTGTGGCATTTAAACAATGTTCAATTGGTACTAAGGGACCCAAAGTGTGCCAAGAAAACACCCCCCACACCATTACACCACCAGCCTGATACAAGGCAGGATAGATCCATGCTTCATGTTCTTTTACGCCAAATTCTGATCCTACGATATGAATGTCGCAGCTGAAATTGAGACTCCTTAGACAGGGCAATGTTTTTTTCAATCTTCTATTGTCCAATTTTAATGAGCATAGGTGAATTGTAGTCTCAGTTTCCTGTTCTTAGCTGACAGGAGTGGCACCTTGGCCCTTGTCAGAGATGCTCAAATTCTTACGCCTGCCCATTTTTCTGCTTTCTACACATCAGTCTTCAGGGAAAACATGTTCACTTGCTGCCTAACATATTCCACCCTCTTTTCCTGGGTACCTGCTAGCTTTTTGCTTTCAGCAAATGCCATTTGAGGCACTTTTAAATGTGGGTCCTTTACTTTTTATCTCTGCAGTCATTTTTATAAATAAACTACTACACCATGAGATATTTCCCCGTATCTTCTTGGGATTTATTGGCTAGATGTACCCCTGATCAACACCTAGGAGGAAGTGGTTCCTAAAAGAGGAGTTCGACAGGCACTTTAGGTCCCAGAGGCCTGAGTGCTTCTGGTGAGTGGCCACTACTTACTGGGTGGAGGATCAGATATTTGATGCACCACTGAATTACACCAAGGGAAGAAAGATACACACAATATTTGACATCACCTTTTTTGGACACTTTTTTCATATATTTTTCATATATTTTCTATATATGTGTCTTGTTAATTGGCACCTATTTATAAGGAATATTTTAAAAAAAAAAGGATATTTAAATACATTTTTTTTGATATTGCACTGATCACTTTTTTGTCACGGCCTCATCTTGTGAAAACAGTTTCACTCACTTCACATACGGCATTATTACCATTGATAATTGTGACCCTCTGCTATTTGGTATATGCATGACACTATTTATATGTCTTGGTTTATTTATGCAATAGTACACATATTTTCTTAGCATGCATTGGTAAAATAGCACGGTTAGCCCTGTTTCACATTTGTGCGATTGCGGAGATCGCATTTAATTCGGAGCGCACTGCTCCTAAATTACATGCGATCTCATGTGCGGTGCGAATTTCAGCCATACACTTTGTATGGCTGAATTCGCACCGCATCTGCAATAAACTCGCACATGAGGCTTTTTTTTATCCGCAGCAGAATCGGATCGCATAGTGGTTCACACTTGTGCGATCCGATTCTGTGCAAACTTGCAGATCGCACTGCGATATGCGATCGCATCTGGGGGTGTCGTTAACTTTTAATTGACACCCCCTGCGTATCGCATATGGCAGTGTGAACTGCCAGAGGTGCGGATGCAATGCGGGATCACACTGCATTTTTGCAGCGTTCCCGCATCACACAAATGTGAACCGGCACTAAGTCACAAACACCGGATTTTATATTTTACGAATTTTAAAATTTGTTGTTATTTATTTTCACTTTCAATTGAATAATCACTTCCACCCCACCACTGAAGGTGGAGTCACCAAGTAGAGATTGCTAGAAGTGCTTTTCCTGTATTTTTATGGTGTCTTTATGTGCTTTTTATGAGTAGCAGCGCCTCATTACATAATTCATTTCACATTTAAGTTTTATTACTTAAATTGTAAGCAGCTCTACACTATATATACAGTGTTTTACATCAGGGGAGGCGCCGTACTCCTTATACTATCTCACAAGTGTCAGAGATAGGCCTGGTCCTTAAACCGGAGTTCCACCCAGGGGATCCTTTTTTTAATAAAAATACCCCCGGGACAGTCAGGGCTAGTACATTCCACAATGGCTAGCCTCTGATCTGTCCCGGGTTGCACTTACCTTTTAGGAGAAATACTTACCTTGAAAAAGTATTCTCCAGCGCTGCCATCTCAGGTGTGGGCAGCTTGAAGCCAGCGCGATCCTCTTCGGCGTCCTCTTCCTTCTTCTTCGGTCCCAAGATGCACTGCACCGGCCCCGCCGTCACTTCCGGTGCCCGCGCGTCATCCCTCCACAGCTTGGATGCATGCCCAGAAGCTGTTTAGAAGGGAATGACGCGCGCGCCCCGGAACTGACGTCAGGGCCGGTGCAGGCGCAATGATTCCTGGGAGCGATGACGTTCAGCTCCCAGGAATCATTGCAAAAGCCAGGAAGTGACGAATCGCCGTGGCCGCCGAGGGGAGGAAGAAGGAAGTAAGGTAAGTATATTTTCTCTACAAGGTAAGTAAAAAAAAAAAAAATAAAAAAAAATTGCGATTATCCATTTGTTTTTCAGGTGACCCGGAGTGAGAAGATGGAGGTAAGTATCAATTTAGGGTGGAACTCCACTTTAAGTGGTTAAAAAAAATGTTAAATTCCGAAAAAAGATACTTTTCTTCCCAGTCTTATTGACTGTATGATGATACATTGCACAGGTAATTGGAACTGGCAAGTCAAACATCACAGTTATGCATCACACTACAACATTTACAAAAAAATAATCTTTCCTGCACTTAGCACCTTTATCAGTGCCAATCTGCTGAACCACTTTTTTCCCAAATACCTAGTGACCATCATATCAAATATAGTCTAAGAGTTACATTAACACCTGGAAAGGTGTCAGTTAACCATGTAATAAAATTGTCTGTTGTGATGGAGTGAGACATGACCAGAGCTTGGCAAAGGCAACAAACTTGACAATTTCCTCAACTAACACACCACTGAAATCTCCAGGGAAAATAGGTTTCATTTGTTTTAAAAAGAATGTCTGGGGCCCCCCTCTGGCAATTGGCTCTTTTGCCCCCCTTAAAAATCTGGCACTGTTTGCCGCTGTGATTTTGTGATGCGTCTGAAGTTAGCGACAAAAAAAACAGCTTTATTGGCTACTTAACTCATTTGTGTCCCAATGGGACACACTTACAGAAGTTTTATATTGGTAATAAGCCCACATTTTTTTGCTTAAAGCGTAGTTCTGGGCTAAAAAAAATTTTTAATCTAAAAATACCCCCGGGACAGTCAGGGCTAGTGCATTTAAGCAACGATAGCCTCTGAACTGTCCCCTGTTTCACTTACCTGTAAGAAGAAATACTTACCTTGAAAATGTCTTGTCCAGCGCTGCCATCTCAGGTGTAGGCAGCTGAAGCTGGAGTGTGTCCTCTTCATGTCCTCTATGTGTTCTCTTCGGTGACGTCGGAGTCCCAGAATGCCCTGTTCGTCACTTCCGGGGCAGGCGCGTCATCCCTGAACAGCTTCTGGACATGCCCAGAAGCTGTTCAGCAGGGAATGACGCGCCTGCACCGGAAGTGACGAGTGACTCCTGTGCAGGCGCATTGACTCCTGGAATCGATGACGCTCATCTCCCAGGAGTCAATGCAAGGAGGAAGTGACGTCGTGGGCTGCGACCGCAGAGGGAGGAAGAGGAAGGAAGGTAAGTATATTTTCATTAAAAACAAGGTAAGTTAAACGTGAAACAAAAAAAAAATTTTTAATTATAAAATTCTTTTTCAGGTTTATCTAAGCTAGCGGACAGTGCAAAGATAGTTTTTAGGGTGGAACTCCGCTTTAACACACTGACCGCAATATAATAAACATCCTCCAATAATCTACAGCAGTGTTTCTCAACTCCAATCCTCAGGGCACACTAACAGGCCAGATTTTAAGTATCACCTTGGGGAAATGCAGACTAGAATACTGCAATCACTGAGCAACAAATTATATCACCTGTGATGTATTTCCGTTTCCTTGCAAACCTGGCCTGTTAGTGGGTCCTGAGGACCGGAGTTGAGAACCACTGATCTACAGTATTTGTTAAAATTCTTTCCCAAACACTTTTCCTTTTCAACTTTCAATGCTGCTTGTTTCTGTTCTCTCAGTGCTATTTTCCTGAACTTCTGGTCTTCACAGAAAAGAGTTTACAGTCTGGAGAAAATAGGAGGTGGAGGGGAGAGGAGCAATCTGTATCCTAGGTCAGTGATGGCGAACCTTGGCACCCCAGATGTTTTAGAACTACATTTCCCATGATGCTCAACTACACTGCAGAGTGCATGAGCATCATGGGAAATTTAGTTCCAAAACATTTGGGGTGCCAAGGTTCGCCATCACTGTCCTAGGTTGTAGGGTCGTGTGTTTCCATTGATAGTGTAGTGTAGGGAGACACAACTCTAGTCCCTGCATGCAAGGGTGGCTCCATTGGACGCTGAAAGAGAAGGGAGCCACCCTGAAACAGGAAACCTGGGGCAGTGGTCATGACACCAGCTAAAACACGAATGTAGGCAAGAATTAAAAGGTAAAGGGCACCCCACCATGTTTCCCTGGCTCTATGCTTCCACCTAGGGCCCTAGTAGTGGCATAACAGGTGCTGCCAATTAGAGAGGAGGAAGACCAGCAGATATCAGTTCACTGATTTCCCTTTATTAGTAAGAATCCAGAAGGGGTTTGTATTACATCACCTGTGGTGTTGGCTCTCACTTTTCCACAGTGGCCAGAGAAGAAGCTAATGGAGTATATTCAGTATATTCATTTAGCTTGGAGGGTGGGTAAACCAGGGGTCATAATAACCCCCACAGCACCAGGAGATTATGGCTTCAGGTGTATGTGTGTGTGTGTGGGGAGGGGGGGGGGGCAATAAGCAGCCAGCAACACAAGGAACACTTTGCAATTGAGTGTAAGTACCTTCTCTAATGTTCTTTTTTTTATGTTTTTCAATAAAATTAGGCCTTTATGATTATTAAAATATCATTTTAGTCAGAAGACTGACATGTATATTTTCATGTAAATATCTGGCACTGAGCAAATGTTGTAAAAGTATGAAGAAATAAAAGTAAAAGTATGATGGAAAAACTGGGGGGAAAAAACGAGAATATATTGTATATGTGTAATATTATACTATCAAGAGTAGGTCATTGACCCTATCTGGCACCAAACTAGCTGATTATAGACGGACTGGGTATCCGATTACAGATCTTTTATTCATATTCAGTATTCCAGTTGGTAAGTAAAGCACAGGGGTTCAATCTTAGAAGTCTCTGCACCTGCAGAACGCCACAGTTACAATACATTGCCGTAACTCCATGCAATGTATTTCCAATTACTCATACACATTACTAATGTGAACCATTGCCCTTTACTTTTCTGTTAGGTGGACCCATGACCTTATTTGGAGACCGTTCCATCTGAGTCTATATGACTAACTGTATACAGATACATGACGTTTAACTTCAGTGATCATTTGGAAATCCTGCCCAACAAGTTTTTCCATTGCTTCAAGGTAGTCACGATTTAGGTAGCTGCATTCCAAAGAAGGTGATGTAAAAAGATAAAAATATCATCATGAGTGCTTTAACCCCTTCATGACGAGGGGAGTTTGATAGCAGAACATTATTCATGACTTTTCTGTTCTAGTTTAAATAATAATAGTTGCTTATTTTTATCATTTAGGTCATGCAATCAGGGCCGGGACAAGGGGCTGGCAGGAGGGACGGCTGCCATGGGCGCAGTGGGTTATTGGAGGGATGGGGGCGCTCTGACCCTAACCCTAAGATAAGGAGGGGGCACAGTTTGGCATATTTGCCCTGGGCACTGGATGACCTTGTCCCAGCACTGCATGCAATGGTTATTTTGTAACCCCCCAAAAAAAGGTTATGGGACTAATTAATATAAGCTATAATATAAGTTGGTTCTTCTTGAGAACAGTTGTAATAACCCAAATGGACAAATAACACCAGCTAAATTATTCTACTTTGGAAAACATTTCAATCAACATTTTCAACAAATGTCAGTGTGTGAGAAGTCACCAGTTTTATTCAGCATCTACTTAAAGCTGAATTCCAGGTATGTTTTTTTTTTTTTTTTTTTTTTTTTTGCATACAGCCGTGGTGAAAAGTTTTGAGAATGGCACAAATATGAATTTTCACAATATCTGCTGCCTCAGTTTTTATGATGGCAATTTGCATGTACTCCAGAATGTTATGAAGATGTAGATGAATTGCAATAAATTGCAAAGTTCCTCTTTGCCAAGAAAATGAACATAATCCCATAAAAAACATTTCCACTGCATTTGTAAAGAAGGCATTAGGGTGCCCAAGAAAGTCCAGGAAGCGCCAGAACCATCTCCTACAGTTGATTCAGCTGCGGGAGCAGGGCACCACCAGTGCAGAGCTTGCTAAGGAATGGCAGCAGACAGGTGGGAGTGCATCTGCATGCACAGTGAGGGGAAGACTTTTGGAGGATGGCCTGGTGTCAAGAAGGGCAGCAAAGAAGCCAGGAAAAACATCAGGGACAGACTGATATTCTGCAAAAGGTATAGGGATTGGACTGCTGAGGACTGGGGTAAAGTCGTTTTCCCTGATGAATCCACTTTCATGCAGCATCCGGAAAAAACCTTGTCCGGAGAAGAAAAGGTGAGCGCAACCATCAGTCCTGTGTCATGCCAACAGTAAAGCATCCTGAGACCCTTCATGTGTGGGGTCGCTTCTCAGCCAAGGGAGTGGGCTCACTCACAATTTTGCCTAAGAATACAGCCATGAATAAGGAATGGTACAAAAACATTCTCCGAGAGCAACTTCTCCCAAGCATCCAAGAACAGTTTGGTGACGAACAATGCCTTTTCCAGTACAATGGAGCACCTTGCCATAAGGCCAAAGTGATACCTAAGTGGCTTGGAGAACAAAACATAGAAATTTTGGGTTAATGGCCAGGAAACTCCCCAGACCTTAATCCCATTGAGAACTTGTGGTCAGTCCTCAAGAGGCAGATGAACAAAAAATCCCCCACAAATTCGGACAAACTCCTAGCATTGAGTATGCAAGAATGGGCGGCCATCAGTCAGGATGTGGCCCAGAAAATGATTGACAGCATGCCAGGGCAAATTGCAGAAGTCTTGAAAAAGAAGGGTCAACATTGCAAATATTGACTGTTTGTATAAACCTAATGTAATCGTTAATAAAAGTCTTTGACACTTATGAAATGCTTGTAATTATCCTTCAGTATACCACAGTAACATCTAACAAAAAGAGCTAAAAACACTGAAGCAGAAGACTTTGTGAAAATTAATATTTGTGTAATTCTGTAAACTCTTGACCACAGCTGTACATACTGTACATTGGTCCAGCTTGGCACAATAAAAGTATAGTATGCATTTCTCATACCCAAGGGGCTACTACAGTGATATTCATGATCTTCAGAGCTCTCTGCACACTGACCATGTGGAGAAAAGAGGGGAGTCCCTTGCTCAGCACTTCCACCATTCACAGAACTCCTTGTATTTTTTTTTTTTTACTGAATGCATTCTCTAATTAGACAAGGCGGAGAGGAGATGTGGTAATGTCACAATTTCCACCACTTCCAGTCACAAAACACCTTGTATTCATTGAAAAATTCAAGACGTTCTGTGAATAGCGGCAGTGCAAAGTGAACAACCCTCTGTGTCCAGTGTGCAGAGGGGAAGCCTCTTGGACCCGGAAGGTTGCAGCCATCACTGTAGAGGTGCTATGCTAACTACTAGATTGGTAGTCAGTTTTCCCAGCTCCTCCTCCAGTATGGGATATTCATGAGATATTCGTACTTATATTAGTCCAAGCTAGGCCAACGTAAGTTTGCAATATAGAACATACATGGAGATCAGTTTTAACATATACTTTTATATCATTGCATTGCATACTTAGTGGAGTTGAGTTACTAAAGGAGTAGAGTATTCTTCTTTGCAAAGTATATTTACTTAGCATAGTGATAAGGTAATGCAAGGTTCACTTTATTCATTCACCCATGCACAAGCAAAAATCTTGTTTTTATTTTATTAAAAACATTTTTTTTTTTCATTTTCCCAAAAATTAGAACTTCAAATAACGCGCCATGCCTCTTACTAAATCCCTTAGGCTGTCTACTTTCCAAAACGGTCACTGAGGGTTTTTTGTACTGTCCTGGCGTTTTTGGGTCTCAAGAAATTAGACCATCAGTACATCAGGATTTATTGATTTTCATATATATACTGTGTGTGTATATATATATATATATATATTTACCATGGTTTTTGGCCTGAATTTATGAAGATAGATTATTTATTTACCAAACAAACTTAACCACCAAACTAAAGCTCTGTTTGTGTGATAAAAATGTTTATATGGGTACAGTGTTGCATGACATTTTCATTTAAATTGTGACAGGGATGAATGCTGAAAATTTATCTAGGCAGGAAGTGGGTAAAAGCGCCCGCTATTGAAGTGGTAATCATTATTAACCCCTTCCGTACCGCGTCATGTCAAATGACGTCGGCACAAATCCTTTCTCGATCCGGGCGGACGTCATATGACGGCGCCCGGATCTCCCCGCTACTGCGCGCCCCCGGGGGCGCGCAGCGCGGCGATCGGGGGTGAGGCTCGTCCCTCGGACTGAGCCCAACCCCGATCAAGGTAAACAGCCAATGAAATTGGCTGTTTACCACGTGATCGGCTGTGTCAATCACAGCCGATCACATGAGCGGCTCCAGCGCGAGCCGCTCGTTCCTTCCTTAATGCGCGCCCCCGGGGGCGCGCAGCGCGGTGATCGGGGACGAGGCTCGTCCCTCGGACAGAGTCGATCCCCGATCTAGGTAAAGAGCCAATGAAATTGGCTCTTTACCACGTGACCGGCTGTGTCCAATCACAGCCGGTCACAAATGTCATCAGAGAACACGGTAACTAGCTGTCACCGTGTTCTCCTCCTCACACACTGATCCTGTGTGAGGAGGAGAGTGTGGTAACAGCTAGTTACCAAGTACAGTGCACCCCAAACACACTGATTGCCCCCCCCCCCCAATAAAGAGCACCTGTCACTAGCCCATCAAAGTACCCGAGTACCTGTCACCAGCCCATCAGGTACTCTGATGACAGGTACTCGGGTACTCTGATGGGCTGATGACAGGTACTCGGGTACTCTGACGACAGGTACTCGGGTACTCTGATGACAGGTACTCTGATGGGCTGGTGACAGGTACTCGGGTACTCTGATGACGGGTACTCGGGTACTCTGATGACAGGTACTCGGGTACTCTGATGACAGGTACTCGGGTACTCTGATGACAGGTACTCGGGTACTCTGATGATGGGTACTCGGGTACTCTGATGACAGGTACTCGGGTACTCTGATGACAGGTACTCGGGTACGCTGATGGCGGGTACTCGGGTACTCTGATGACAGGTACTCGGGTACGCTGATGACGGGTACTCGGATACTCTGATGATGGGTACTCGGATACTCTGATGACAGGTACTCGGGTACTCTGACGACAGGTACTCTGGTACTTTGAGTACCCGTCATCGGAGTACCCGAGTACCTGTCACCTACCCATCAGAGTACCCAAGTACCTGTCACCTACCCAACAGAGTACCCGAGTACCTTCCACCTGCTCATCAGAGTACCTGACACCTGAAGTACCCGAGTACTTGCCACCTGCTCATCATTACCCATCACTACTCATCAGTACTCATCAGTACCCATCAGTACCTATCACCTATTAGTATCAGTACTGATCATCCGTACCCATCATCAGTACAGTATCAGTATCACCTATCAGTATCAGTACTACTCATCAGTACCTATCACCTGCCTGTCACCTGCCCATAAGAGTACCCGAGTACCTGTCACCTGCCTATCGGAGTACTCGAGTACCTGCCACTTGCTCATCAGTACCAGAGTACCTGTTACCTGTCCAGCAAAGTACCCGAGTACCTGTCACCCTTCATACAGCCACCATGTCCAAGTCCAAAAAGGTTTATATACGTCGTCCGTTTAAACCTAAATACCGGTGTTATGGCAGCAGATAGCTGCCATAACCCTGGTATTATTTTAAACGGTGGACGGTTGGCTTTCCGATAAGGGTGGTCCCAGCGGCGGATTCGCCGCAGGATCACCCTTCCGGGGTGGCGAAAGAGGTGCCCCCCCCCTCCCGCTGCATTCTGGTCCTTTTCCCCGTTTACCGGACCCGCCGGCAGCGGGGAAAACGATCCGGTCCCAGATCCTCACAGACAGGATGTCGAGTGAGGGCAAGCTTGCCCTCACTTGACTCTATGGTCTTGGAGGACCGGAGCTACGGCAAACGTCATTGCCTAGCAACCAGTTTAAAGGTCCCTTTTTTTTCATTTTATTTAATTTTTTTTTAATTTTTTTTTTTTATTTTTTCTATCTTTTAGTGTACTTGTGAGATCTGAGGACTTTTTGACCCCAGATCTCACAAAAAAGAGGTCCTGTCGTGCCTATTTCTATTACAAGTAATGTTTACATTTCTTGTAATAGAAATAAAAATGATCAATTTTTTTTTTTTTAAAAAACAGTGTAAAAAATAAAAAATAATAAATAAAATAAATAGTAAAAAAAAAAAAAAAAAAAAATTAAAGCGCCCTGTCCCCGCGAGCTCACGCGCAGAAGCGAACGCATACAGAAACCCCGCCCACATATGTAAACAGTGTTCAAACTACACATGTGAGGTATCGTTGCGATCGTTAGAGCAAGAGCAATAATTTGAGCCCTAGACCTCCTCTGTAACTCTAAGATAGCAACCTGAAGAAATTTTTAAAATGTCGCCTATGGGGATTTTTAAGTACCAAAGTTTGTCACCATTCTGTGAGCGTGCGCAATTTTGAAGCATGACATGTTGGGTATCTATTTACTCGGCGTAACATTATCTTTCACATTATGGAAAACAATTGGGCTAACTTTACTGTTTTCTTATTTTTTAATTAAAAAAAGTGATTTTTTTTCCCAAAAAAATGCGTTTGGAAGACCGCTGCGCAAATACGGTGTGATAAAAAATATTGCAATAATCTCCATTTTATTCTCTAGGGTCTCTGCTAAAAAAAAATATATAATGTTTTGGGGTTCTAAGTAGTTTTCTAGCAAAAAGAACTGATTTTAGCTTGTAAACACCAAATGTCAAAAATAGGCCTAGGCAAGTGGCTAGGATGCATGATGATGCTCCTTGGATGTTTAGGCCCCTCTATATGGCTAGGCTGTGAAAAAGTCTCACACATGTGGTATTGCCATACTCAGGAGGAGTGGCAGAATGTATTTTGGGGTGTCATTTTTGCTATGTACATGCTATGTGTTAGGAATATTCTATAAATTTACAACTTTGTGTAAAAAAAAATTTTTTTCATTTTTTTCCCACATTTTCCAAAAACTTGTGGAAAAAAATGACAAGTTCAAAGGACCCATAATGCCTCATAGAATATACGTTGGAGTGTTTGCTTTCCAAAATGGGGTCATTTTGTGGACTTTTCCATTGTATTGGTGCTCTAGGGCCTTGAAAAGTGTGATAGGTAGTAAGAAAGTTTTATGTGTATTTATGCTCCTAAAACGCCTTATGGTGCTACTTGGACGTGGAGTCTCTTTTTGTGGCCAGGCTGTGTAAAAGTCTCACACATGTGGTATCACCATACTCAGAAGGAGTAGCAGAATGAATTTTGGGGTGTCATTTTTGCTGTGTACATGCTATGTGTTAGAAATAGCTTATAAATTGACAACGTTTTGGGAAAAAAAAAGAAAAAAAAATGTTTTCTTCATTTTCCCAAGAATTGTGGGAAAAAATTATAACTTCAAAAAACTCACCATGCCTCTTACTAAATACCTTGGACTGTCTACTTTACAAAAAGGGGTCATTTGGGGGGTATTTGTACTGTCCTGACATTTCAGGGCCTCAAGAAAGGAGATAGGCCATCAGTACATCTGGTGTGATAAATTTTCAGTAATTGGTACCATAGCTTCTAGACTCAATAACTTTCACACAGACTAAATAATATACACTAATTTGGGTTAATTTTACCAGAGATATGTAGCAGTATAAATTTTGGCCCAAATGTATGAAGAAAAATTAATTTTTTGCAAAATTTTATAATAGAAACTAAAAAAAAGTGTTTTTTTTGCAAAATTTTTGCTCTTTTTTTGCTTATATCACGAAAAAAAAAAAACCCCAGTTGTGATCAAATACCACCAAAAGAAAGCTCTATTTGTGTGAAAAAAATGATAAAAATTTTGTTTGGTTACAGTGTAGCATGACTGAGCAATTGTCATTCAAAGTGTGAGAGTGCTGAAAGCTGAAAATTGGTCTGGGCAGGAAGGGGGTCTAACTGCTCTGTATGGAAGCGGTTAATATGTAGGCAGTGACACAGGCGCAGAATAAGCTCATTCTTCAGTCATTCTGTATGACTGAATGCTAGAGGGCCTTTCACACGGGTGTTCCGTTTGTCCGTTTTTCCTTCATTCATTGACGGACGAAAAACAGACACCGATGTATTCCTGTGGGCAAGCAGATGTTAGCGGATGATCATCCGTTGACATCCGCTGACATCAGCTTTCCTTAAAGCGGAGTTCCACCCAAAAGTGGAACTTCCGCTTTAGGGAGTCCTGACCCCCCGACATGCCACATTTGGCATGTCATTTTTTGGGGGGGGGAGCGGGTACCTAGTTTTGACAGGTACCCGCTCCCACTTCCGCTCGGAGCGCCGCGGCGCCCTGAGCGGAAGTTCTCCTCTCCCCCTCCCTCCCTGCAATCTTCTGGGACACGTCAGAGGTCCCAGAAGATTGCCGGCCAATCACGGCGCGCAGCGCGACTCGCGCATGCGCAGTGGGTACCCGGCTGTGAAGCCGCAAACTGTAACAGCCGGGTGCCCACAGCAGTGATGCCGGCGCCGAGGGAGAGGATCGAGGCTTCCGGCGGCCGCATCGCTGGACCGTTGGACAGGTGAGTAAATGGCTGGAACTCCGCTTTAACATCCATTTTTTGAAACAGAAGAAAGTCCTATTTTTCTTCCGTTTAAAAAAAAACGGAAGCAAAGCTAAACGGATGTCAATGGACAAACGGTCCATTTTTGCATCAGTTGTTAGGACTTGACACCCGACGGCATCCTCCTAACAACCGATGACTCATCAGCTGTCAGCGGGGTTCCCCACTGACAGCTGAATGTAAGAATAGCTGCTTGCTAAGGAGTGGGTCGGAAAGCAGGCCGCCGCGTCCTTAACCACGTAAGCCTCGGAGGATTTGGCTGCTAAAAGACCAGGGGTTTTTTGCGATTTTTTACTGCGTGACTTTAACGAACAATTGCGCGGTCGTGCGACGCTGTACCTAAACAAATTTGACGTCCTTTTTTTCCCACAAACAGAGCTTTCTTTTAGTGGTATTTGATCACCTGTGCGATTTTTTGATCATGCGCTATAAACAAAAAAAGAGCGTCAATTTTGCAAAAATAACAATATTTTTCACATTTTTTATATGAAATTCCCCAAAAAAAAATATAAAAATCAAAATGTTTTAACATTTTCGGCCAATTTGTTTTATGCTACATATATTTGGTAAAAAAAAATCGCAAAAAGCGTATTTTGATTGCTTTGCGCAAAAGTTATCGCGTTTACTAACAAAGGGAAAGATTTTTATCATTTTTGGTGTTTTTTTTTTTTAACGCGTAATGGCGGCGATCTGCGATTTTTTTTGCGGTACTGCGACATTGCGGCGGACAGATCGGATTCTTGACTGACATTTTTGACACTTTTGGGGTTACCAGTGACATTACTGCAGTAATCAGTGCTATACATATGCACTGTTACTGTAAAAATGACACTGGCAGGGAAGGGGTTAACTGTATTGGAGAGGGAGGGGTTAAGTGTGTCCTAGGGGCGTGTTTATAACTGTAAAGGGACATGGCTATTGGTGTAAAAACAAAGATCAACGGTCCTACATAGTAGAACCGTCTGATCTTCATTTTTACACAGGGAAGAATGACAGACGGCTTGTCAGTGAACGGGGCGGGCGCGTGCCCGCCCGCAATTGGCTCGCAAGTCAGTGACAGGCGAGTGACGTACCCCTACGTCACTCTGCCTGGCCGGGGCTGACCGCCGCAGTATATAGTCGTGCGGCGGTCGGCAACCGGTTAACAACTAATGAGTCATCAGCTGTCAGTGGGGTTCCCTGATAACAGCTGAATGTAAAAAAAAAAAACATTGCCAGGATTAAACAAAATTGTGAAAAAAAACGGCGAGGGGTCCCCACTACAATCCATGCCAGACCCTTATCCGAGCATGCAGCCTGGTAAGTCAGGAAAGGGGATGATGAGCGAGCCCCCAAATGTTCATGAGTAGTGTTGAGCGAACACGGACTGTATTATTCGTGTTCGTACCGAATAATTGGATTTTTTGTACCCGAACACGGACACGGACACTTTACTGTATGTTCGGGTAAAAATCCGTGTTCGGTCGTTTTATTTCCGGGTTTTGCATGCTTTGGCGCTCTTTTCATGGCGGGCTTTCAACAGCCAATCAACAATCGTTTAACTGGTGTGCCTTAAGCCATCCCAGCCATGCCTGCAAATGTCTCAGTAGCTGTGATTGGCCGTCTGAAGCATGTGACCAAGTCTTTATAAGTTCGAGGCAGCCGCAGCGGCGTCATTATGCTGCTTAGATTCAGGGACAGAGCACACATCAACGTGCTGGCTGCTGATTAGGG
The DNA here is from genome assembly GCF_965119305.1 of Pelophylax lessonae. Lineage (NCBI taxonomy): Eukaryota > Metazoa > Chordata > Amphibia > Anura > Ranidae > Pelophylax > Pelophylax lessonae. Next base: position 112,513,309 of record NC_138768.1, read on the forward strand.
AAAGATAGGCAGGAAAAAACCATTTGTGTCCGGATAGAATTGAGGGACAGGTCGGAGTGTTTAGGCAGGGCGAGTTGTAGGCATTTTAGGGATAGAGTCTGCTGAATTATATAGGGTCAGTGTCTTCTACAAACTACAATCGATATTGCTGTGTGGGGGGTGGGGTCTGCACTCAATCCTGATCTACGATCTCTTCTCAATCCTGTTAGGGACAGAGTCTGCTGAATTTTAGGGAAACTGTGTTCTACAAACTACAATCGATATTGCTGTGTGGTGTGGGATTGGAGATAGGCAGGTGTCAGTGATCCACATCCATTTTTCTGTGTGTGAGCTGCAGTGAACACAATCTTTTTGGGCTGCAGTGAACACAATCTTTTTGGGCTGCAGTGAACACAATCTTTTTGGGCTGCAGTGAACACAATCTTTTTGGGCTGCAGTGAACACAATCTTTTTGGGCTGCAGTGAACACAATCTTTTTGGGGTGCAGTGAACAAAATCTTTTTGGGGTGCAGTGAACACAATCCTTTTTGGTGTGCAGTGAACACAATCTTTGTGGGGTGCAGTGAACAAAATCCTTTGTGGGGTGCAGTGAACACAATCTTTTTGGGGTGCAGTGAACAAAATCCTTTTTGGGGTGCAGTGAACAACATCCTTTTTGGGGTGCAGTGAACACAATCTTTTTGGGGTGCAGTGAACAAAATCCTTTGTGGGGTGCAGTGAACACAATCTTTTTGGGGTGCAGTGAACACAATCTTTTTGGGGTGGAGTGAACAACATCCTTTTTGGGGTGCAGTGAACAAAATCCTTTTTGGGGTGCAGTGAACAAAATCATTTTTGGGGTGCAGTGAACACAATCTTTTTGGGGTGCAGTGAACACAATCTTTGTGGGGTGCAGTGAACACAATCTTTTTGGGGTGGAGTGAACAACATCCTTTTTGGGGTGCAGTGAACAACATCCTTTTTGGGGTGCAGTGAACACAATCTTTTTGGGGTGCAGTGAACACAATCTTTGTGGGGTACAGTGAACAGAATCTTTGTGGGGTGCAGTGAACACAATCTTTGGGGGGTACAGTGAACACAATCTTTGTGAGGTGCAGTGAACACAATCTTTGTGGGGTGCAGTGAACACAATCATTGTGGGGTGCAGTGAACTCAATCTTTGTGGGGTACAGTGAACACAATCTCATACTGAAGGTTTGAGGGTGCTGCCTGTTCCATACTCCCCCTACTCCTCATCTAGCCTTTTAGGGGTACAAACAATAGTAATTGGGGCCTAGTGTGGTTGTGTACGTGTGATATACATACACTTTTTTGGGATCATATTTTCTATTCCGCTATTTAATCAAAAACCTTTGGGGATCAGTTAAATTGGGGGATAGTCTGTGTTGGTACGTGTGAGAGAGATCCACCTTTCCAAGTTGTTGGGGTTCATCTCATACTTCTGAAGGTTTGAGGGTGCTGCCTGTTCCATACTCCCCCTACTCCTAGCCTTTTAGGGGTACAAACAATAGTAATTGGGGCCTAGTGTGGTTGTGTACGTGTGATATACATACACTTTTTTGGGATCATATTTTCTATTCCGCTATTTAATCAAAAACCTTTGGGGATCAGTTAAATTGGGGGATAGTCTGTGTTGGTACGTGTGAGAGAGATCCACCTTTCCAAGTTGTTGGGGTTCATCTCATACTTCTGAAGGTTTGAGGGTGCTGCCTGTTCCATACTCCCCCTACTCCTAGCCTTTTAGGGGTACAAACAATAGTAATTGGGGCCTAGTGTGGTTGTGTACGTGTGATATACATACACTTTTTTGGGATCATATTTTCTATTCCGCTATTTAATCAAAAACCTTTGGGGATCAGTTAAATTGGGGGATAGTCTGTGTTGGTACGTGTGAGAGAGATCCACCTTTCCAAGTTGTTGAGGTTCATCTCATACTTCTGAAGGTTTGAGGGTGCTGCCTGTTCCATACTCCCCCTACTCCTAGCCTTTTAGGGGTACAAACAATAGTAATTGGGGCCTAGTGTGGTTGTGTACGTGTGATATACATACACTTTTTTGGGATCATATTTTCTATTCCGCTATTTAATCAAAAACCTCTGGGGATCAGTTAAATTGGGGGATAGTCTGTGTTGGTACGTGTGAGAGAGATCCACCTTTCCAAGTTGTTGGGGTTCATCTCATACTTCTGAAGGTTTGAGGGTGCTGCCTGTTCCATACTCCCCCTACTCCTAGCCTTTTAGGGGTACAAACAATAGTAATTGGGGCCTAGTGTGGTTGTGTACGTGTGATATACATACACTTTTTTGGGATCATATTTTCTATTCCGCTATTTAATCAAAAACCTCTGGGGATCAGTTAAATTGGGGGATAGTCTGTGTTGGTACGTGTGAGAGAGATCCACCTTTCCAAGTTGTTGGGGTTCATCTCATACTTCTGAAGGTTTGAGGGTGCTGCCTGTTCCATACTCCCCCTACTCCTAGCCTTTTAGGGGTACAAACAATAGTAATTGGGGCCTAGTGTGGTTGTGTACGTGTGATATACATACACTTTTTTGGGATCATATTTTCTATTCCGCTATTTAATCAAAAACCTTTGGGGATCAGTTAAATTGGGGGATAGTCTGTGTTGGTACGTGTGAGAGAGATCCACCTTTCCAAGTTGTTGGGGTTCATCTCATACTTCTGAAGGTTTGAGGGTGCTGCCTGTTCCATACTCCCCCTACTCCTAGCCTTTTAGGGGTACAAACAATAGTAATTGGGGCCTAGTGTGGTTGTGTACGTGTGATATACATACACTTTTTTGGGATCATATTTTCTATTCCGCTATTTAATCAAAAACCTCTGGGGATCAGTTAAATTGGGGGATAGTCTGTGTTGGTACGTGTGAGAGAGATCCACCTTTCCAAGTTGTTGGGGTTCATCTCATACTTCTGAAGGTTTGAGGGTGCTGCCTGTTCCATACTCCCCCTACTCCTAGCCTTTTAGGGGTACAAACAATAGTAATTGGGGCCTAGTGTGGTTGTGTACGTGTGATATACATACACTTTTTTGGGATCAAATTTTCTATTCCGCTATTTAATCAAAAACCTCTGGGGATCAGTTAAATTGGGGGATAGTCTGTGTTGGTACGTGTGAGAGAGATCCACCTTTCCAAGTTGTTGGGGTTCATCTCATACTTCTGAAGGTTTGAGGGTGCTGCCTGTTCCATACTCCCCCTACTCCTAGCCTTTTAGGGGTACAAACAATAGTAATTGGGGCCTAGTGTGGTTGTGTACGTGTGATATACATACACTTTTTTGGGATCATATTTTCTATTCCGCTATTTAATCAAAAACCTTTGGGGATCAGTTAAATTGGGGGATAGTCTGTGTTGGTACGTGTGAGAGAGATCCACCTTTCCAAGTTGTTGGGGTTCATCTCATACTTCTGAAGGTTTGAGGGTGCTGCCTGTTCCATACTCCCCCTACTCCTAGCCTTTTAGGGGTACAAACAATAGTAATTGGGGCCTAGTGTGGTTGTGTACGTGCGAGATACATACACTTTTTTTGATCATATTTCCTATTCCGCTATTCAATAAAAACCTTTGAGGATCAATTGAATTGCGGGATAGTCTGTGTCGGTACGTGTGAGAGAGATCCACCTTTCCAAGTTGTTGGGGTTCATCTCATACTTCTGAAGGTTTGAGGGTGCTGCCTTTTCCATACCCCCCCTACTCCTCATCTAGCCTTTTAGGGGTACAAACAATAGTAATTGGGGCCTAGTGTGGTTGTGTACGTGCGAGATACATACACTTTTTTTGATCATATTTCCTATTCCGCTATTCAATAAAAACCTTTGAGGATCAATTGAATTGCGGGATAGTCTGTGTCGGTACGTGTGAGAGAGATCCACCTTTCCAAGTTGTTGGGGTTCATCTCATACTTCTGAAGGTTTGAGGGTGCTGCCTGTTCCATACCCCCCCTACTCCTCATCTAGCCTTTTAGGGGTACAAACAATAGTAATTGGGGCCTAGTGTGGTTGTGTACGTGCGAGATACATACACTTTTTTTGATCATATTTCCTATTCCGCTATTCAATAAAAACCTTTGAGGATCAATTGAATTGCGGGATAGTCTGTGTCGGTACGTGTGAGAGAGATCCACCTTTCCAAGTTGTTGGGGTTCATCTCATACTTCTGAAGGTTTGAGGGTGCTGCCTGTTCCATACTCCCCCTACTCCTCATCTAGCCTTTTAGGGGTACAAACAATAGTAATTGGGGCCTAGTGTGGTTGTGTACGTGTGATATACATACACTTTTTTTGGATCATATTTTCTATTCCGCTATTTAATTTAACTGGGCCTCCATGCGAGACCTGTGTGCCTTGTTGCGCTGTTTTGAGTACTCCACCAACATGGCCAGTGGCAATGACGCCGTTCTCAGCTTAACTATCCCACTTCTATGCCTCCTTGAAAAAACAATTCGGGCGATGATGGAAGAGGATGTGGCACAGGATGAGGAGGAGGAGGAGGATGAAGAGGTAACATTTCCAAGGCTTTCAGGGCAGTCATTCGCAAGGGGCTCCGAGGGTGGGTTCCTGCACACGCAAACGCCAGGGACGCAATTGTCCAGCAGGGGCACAGTTCTGGAGGATGAGGAGGATGAGGAGGAGGAGGAGCTGGAGGAGGAGATGGAACCATGTTCACAGCAGGGTGGCACCCAGGCCAGCTCATGGCCATCACTGGTGCGTGGCTGGGGGGATACAGAGGACACGGACCATACACCTCCCACAGAGGACAGCCTTTCGTTGCCTCTGGGCAGCCTGGCACACATGAGCGATTACATGCTGCAGTGTCTCCACAACGACCGCCGAGTTGCCCACATTCTAACTTGTGCTGATTACTGGGTGGCCACGCTGCTGGATCCCCGTTACAAGGACAACGTACCATCCTTAATTCACTCACTGGAGCGCGATCGCAAGATGCGCGAGTACAAGCGCACGCTGGTAGACGCCATGCTGCTGGCATTCCCATCTGACAGCGGGGCCACAGTGGAAGCACAAGGCAGAGGAGGAGGAGGAGGAGGTCGCCAACGCAACCAGGGCACCGCCAGCACCTCAGAAGGCAGGGTTAGCATGGCCGAAATGTGGAAAAGCTTTGTCAGCACGCCACAACAAACAGCAGCACCAGCAGCTCAGATGGAACGTCTTAGCAGGAGGCAGCATTTTACCAACATGGTGGAGCAGTATGTGTGCACACGCCTACATGTAGTGAATGACGGGTCTGCCCCCTTCAACTTCTGGGTCTCCAAATTGGGCACATGGCCTGAGCTTGCCCTTTACGCCTTGGAGGTGCTGGCGTGCCCTGCAGCCAGTGTATTATCTGAACGGGTATTTAGCACGGCTGGGGGCGTTATAACAGACAAGCGCAGCCGCCTGTCCAGAGACAATGTGGACAAGCTCACGTTCATTAAAATGAACCAGGCATGGATCCCACGGGACTTTTCCGTACCTTATGCAGAATAGCAATGGATACCGACCTTACCCACCCATTGTTCCATTTTTGCTCTTTCTCACTCTTTTGGGGTGTACCCTCATTTAAAATTTGTGAAAAGAAGCAGTGTTGGCTACCTCGTCCTCCTCCTCAGGGCCAGATTAATGTAGGGGCTATTGGAGCTGCAGCTCCAGGCCCCTACCTTTTATATAGGCCCCGGGTTGGCCATATTCACTGTTACCGCTCTTCTGTCACTTGTAAACACAGAAGTCTGGCTTCTATGCTCGCTTCCCCAGGCAGCACCCTCAGAACCTCCCCACACAGCGTGAAGGCCGGACAAGGAGGGACAGTTGGCGATGCATGGATGTGTTTATGGGCTTCAGAGACAGCATCCCATGTTGAATTAGGCATGCATGGCTGCACCCTTCCTCCTCTGGGTGCATGGCAAGGCACGGCCCTAAGGCCCTTCAAAATCCTCAGCACCAAGCCCATGATGCTGTTAATCCGGCCCTGGTCCTCCTCCACCGCCGCTTCCACCTACACCGCCCATAGGTGTGCGCAGCCTATTGCATTAAGGTGTGCACCCCAAAGTTGAAATACACATGCATGTGTTTGCCAGCAGGGAGAGTAATGTATCGGGGCCATGTACCTGTAGGCAAGGAGAAATAGAGCAGAGCAGGTCCCAGGGAGATCTTTCCCATCTCCTCACTGGCAATGCTATGTGCCCTAGGTGATTAGGGTGTGCCCAGGCACACCCAGCACACCCTGTGCGCACGCCTATGTCACCGCCACATCCACCACCACCTTAACCTCCCTCCTACTCCATATGGGCCTCGTCCTTCAGAGATGAAGAAGAACATTGTTTTATTTTTCTGTTTTTTTTTGTTGTTTTAAGTTATTTCCCTATCCACATTTGTTTGCAGAGCACTTGCCATGCTCTTAATTACGTTTTGCTGCCATTTGCAGCACTCTAGCCCTTTCCTTTGGTGTTTTAGAGCCATTTTAGTGCCTTAAAGTTCGGGTCCCCATTGACTTCAATGGGGTTCGGCGTCCGGGAAAAGTTCGGTAAAAGTCCGGGACACGGACCCGGACTTTTTTTTAAAGTTCGGCCGAACCCGTCGAACACGGACATCTAGGTGTTCGCTCAACCCTATTCATGAGGACAAGGTCCTCTTTCCCACAACCCTGGCCAGTGGTTGTGGGGGTTGTGGGGGTCTGTGGGTGGGAGGTTTATCGAAATCCAGAACCACCCTTTAACAAGGGGGGCCCAGATCCTACCCCTCTATGTGAATAAATATGGGGTACATAGTAGCCTTGGTCGGGGCTGGCATCGTGATTGATGATGCATCTACACGAGGGGACATTCTTTTTTACTTTCGTTTTTTTTGAAGAAAGGAATTGCCAAAAACTGTCTATGTGTTTTCATTTATTTTTGACACTTTTTTACTATGTACCCCATATTCATTCACATGCGGGTCGGGCAGGATCTGGGAGCCCCCTTGTTAAAGTGGGCTTCCAGATTTTGATAAGCCCCCTACTAGCAGACCCCCACAACCACTGGTCAGGGTTCTTGGGAAGAGGCCCTGGAACAAGGTGCTTTGGCCCTGCCCTAAAGCGATCCCTCATTTTGAGGGCATGTGGTCTGGTAGGTTTCAGAAGCGGGGGGCAAGGGCCTGGTATGGATTGGTGGGGACAGTAACACTGTTTTTTTCAAAGTGTTTTCTTTGCGGGCAATGTTTTTTTTTTACATTCAGCTGTTGGTGGGGAACCCCATTGACAGCTGACGACTCATCGGTTGTTAAGGACGCGGCGGCCGGCTTCCCGGCCTGCTCCTTAGCAACCAGCTATTCTTACATTCAGCTGTCAGGGGAGAACCTCCTTGACAGCTGAAGACTCATCGGTTGTTAAGGATGCAGCAGCCGGCTTGCCAGCCCGCAAACAGCTTTTCTTTAAATGGAATTTGGATCAGTCAATCAATTTTCGAACTATTGGTATTCTAATCATTCCAAAAGTGAGACATTCATTAGGAAATGGATGTGAAAAAAGGATTTACACAACGAATGTAAACACTTAAGTCCGCATCTGTTTTTCATCCGATTCTCTAACAAAAAATTGTGATGAAACTGTTGAAGAATAGGGAACGCCTGTTTGAAAAAGACCATTAGGTAGTTCTGTAATTGTGCCTCTACTGCCTGCGCATTGTTGATGCTTACGCCTACCCCCTGGTCCTGAATGCTTCATTCACTCGGCAGTGGTGCAGGTGCAAAATATCCTCGGCCTTCACTGGGAAAGGTTGAGGAACAAGGTCATTCTTTACCTGCTCTGCCACCGCTGCCTGGTCAATGACTAGGCCAGAGGGAGATGTACACATCATCAAGTGTAAGTAAGAGCCCGTACAACTTCCATAAACATTACCATATACATGGCTTAAAGACCTCCAACTACTTTACTGCTTGGGCTGCTTGGTCACTTCCTTTCCACAAATCATTACATCTTGTAACAAGCAATGTTAACAAAAACAATTACTTTTATTTTCTCTAGTTAAGAATTGCCATAGCCTATTCATATATCAACTAAATATGAATATGAAATTATGAATAAAATATGAATATAAATATGAAAAAATATCATTGGGTGTATTTTGAAAATATATCCTACATTACTAATGTTGTTTACCCATTTCCAGCACAATTACTATTCTTTAAATTTTCATACTTTAGGGGATAATTTTTAAAAATGAATATTGTTTGCCGCTGTAAAAATGACCATCCTGTGTTTATCTGGTGACCCATAACAAAGCCATCATATCTATTTGGTTTGTACCTTTGTCACTTTGTATATGCGCTTACAGTTATTGCTGACTTTATGCTCTATTGAGTTTCGGTGAAAAAAGTTAAATTTTATTGAGTATTATTAAAATATATTATACATTACCTTACATTACTGTTGTGGCCTGGAAAATATTGACTAGTCTGTTCTGGCATCCCAATTTAGAGGGATTAAGCAGTAAATGCACCAGCCAGGTTGCACAAGGTTGGAGCTATACCAGCGAGCCTTAGCATGTCCAGTAACAAGACAGAGTATCCCCTACACAAAATGTGCAAATAAAAAAAAATAAACAAATAAAAGACATACAATACATATGAAATTTGGTGAGATCAGTTAAAAATATTTGTTCATGGTTTTTTTTAATGGTATTTTGTGAATAACTCATATATCACAAGGATCTCCATGAATGGACAAGGGGAGAGGAGGAACAGATAAACAGCAGTATGGCTTCTGTAAATATAAACTAAAAATAATCAGCGCAAAAACAATCTTGAGTAAATACTAATAATTGCAGCTGAACACTTAAGGCCAATTGCATAACACCTCTAAAAAAGCTAATTAATGAAAATAGTGTAGTGCAAGAAATAATCATATTATAACAAGCATAAATCTTATAAAATATATATAGGAGGAAGTCATATACATTTCCATAAAAAGATCCCGGATGGTGCAAAGTGGCGTCTCTAGATTGAACATGCAGGTGTCATATAATGTGCAGCAGTGCAGCGCACAAAATATTAATATATTAACAAACATATATGTAGCACTACTTCCTTGGGAGCTGCTGGTTACGGGTTTCCCTGGGTTACCATTAGCAACAGCAGCACAGTTCAACATTTTCAGAGTGATTTTGGCTCAGTCAGGAAACAGTCTAGGAGCTTTGGTTTTTGTGTTTTTATTGAGAACTTGGATGGGAGAAGGGAATAAGTGGGATACTCCAACATGTATAACTATGCACAATTGGCTAGGACGACTGATTAATGCTGATTAACGCTGAGTAACGCTGAGTAGCACTGTATAACGCTAGTCGCGGCTATGCCGCTGCTTCACCTTGTCATAACTCATAAGCAGTGAAGTAGAATTAAGTGAACTTCCTGAGATAAACTGTACTGTACTGCAGGACAATCTTCAGGGCCCTTCCTGGCACCCCCTTTGTTCCTATTCTTCAGGGTCAACTACACGGCACCCCCTTTACTGTTACACCTCCTGTGTGAGCTGGCTCCTTGATCCCCTGACTTCTCTGGAGTGGCCCCCTTTCCTAGGCAGACCCTTTGGCAAATCTCCTGGTACTCACGGACACTGTTTTTCCCGAGAGACTCTGCCAGCAGCTCCACTTGTCAGCACTCTGGATCCTCTGCAGCTCAGCTCCACACCTGGTTCACTAGGCTGACTGCCTGAACCACCTTCCTCACACCTGCAGGAGGAGAGACAGCCGTCCACCTCCTCCTGGGACTTTGCTCCCGCCAAAAGACGCCCTGTCACATGTCCCCTCAGTATTTATGGTCAATCCCAGGATGCATTTCAAGAATGCCCTCCCACTGGCACTGCCATAAACCCTGATGTGCCACTGGCTAGGTTTCATCCACTGTCCAACAAGCTCCCTCATTGGATACAGTGGGGACACTCCCTCAGACCCAGTGAATCACACCTGAAAACATGTGACAGGCAAACTAACAGATCAAGCTCCCCTGATAAGCAGCAGGAGCAATAGATGCTTTTATCTAGCACCTGTCTAGGAGGGTGCTACATAAATCTTATAAAATGCATAAGAGAAAGTCCAAATATATTTCCATAAAAAAGTTCATAAAAAAGATCCCAGATGGTGCAAAGTGATGTCTCTAGATTGAACATGCAGCAGCACCTCCACCATACACACAGATAGCTGCCCACCTTAGGACCATGACCCCCTGAACCAACATGACGGTCAAACAAGCATTCCTTTGAAGAGGTCTAATAGTCTCCTAATGGTCTGAGTGGATCTGAGACAACCAATTCCTCCGTAGGATAGTGGATAGCGATATAAAAGCAAATAGAAAGAATCTAGTGCTCTCTGTTATATAATCTTTTTTTCAATAAATGTAAAACCACTTGCAATTCTGGCACTTGTCACAAGTGTACACACAAGCGCTCTGTGTATACATATGTAATCCAATAAGATGGCCGCGGGTGAAAACATGCGTGGCTCCTTCCCCCGGGGGAACAGAGCGTGCTAGATTCTTTCTATTTGCTTTTATATAGCTATTCACGATTAGAGATGTCCCAAACATAAAATTTTATGTTCGCGAACGGCGAACGCGAACTTCCGCAAATGTTCGCGAACGGGCGAACCGGGCGAACCGCCATAGACTTCAATAGGCAGGCGAATTTTAAAACCCACAGGGACTCTTTCTGGCAACAATAGTGATGGAAAAGTTGTTTCAAGGCGACTAACACCTGGACTGTGGCATGCCGGAGGGGGATCCATGGCAAAACTCATGGAAAATTACGAAGTTGACGCAGAGTCGGGTTTTAATCCATAAAGGGCATAAATCACCTAACATTCCTAAATTGTTTGGAATAACGTGCTTTAAAACATCCAGTGTGTGAATACGATCAGCTATGATGTTGTATCAATCAGGTAGTGTAAGGGTTACGCCCGCTTCACAGTGACAGACCAAACTCTGACAGACCAAACTCCCCGTTTAAGGCACCGCAAACAACCGCAAACAGTCCATTTGCAGTGGGCACAGTACAGTCTGTGGGCCTGACACTCACTGGCAGGTAACTGCAATTATATAACAGAGGAAAAATGTAATTACTGTATTTTCTGGCGTATAAGACTACTTTTGAACCTCAAAAAAATCCCCCAAAAATGGGGGGTCGTCTTATACGGCGAGTATAATATCTCCAAGGTAACCTAAGTATAAGTATTACCGGTAGATGAAAATTAGGGGGGGTCGTCTTATACGCCCAGTCGTCTTATACGCCGGAAAATACGGTACTTTTTTATCTGCAAGGTGCTGTGCCACCCTATATGAGTGTTGGGCAGTGGGCACAGTACGGTCTGTGGACCTGACACTCACTGGCAGGCAACTGCAATTATATTACAGAGAAAAAATTAAATTACTTTTTTATCTGCGAGGTGCTGTGCCACCCTATATGAGTGGTGGGCAGTGGGCACAGTACAGTCTGTGGGCCTGACACCCACTGGCAGGCAACTTCAATTATATTACAGAGGAAAAATTAAATATATAAATATCGCTACTTGTACTAAATTAATATACGATGTTGTAATCCACTGCGCTTTAGGAAATACAGGTAACACAAACCTGACAGAATAACACAAATAACACAAATTGCTGCTACTTAAATGAGTAAATATAATAAAAAATAAAATTCTTTCAGAAAAAACAGGAACTGGCTTTTTCATTCGAATTTCAGTAGTGCAGGGATGGTGATAACCTTTTACCAAATAAATAGGTTGATAACATATACCAAAATATATGAATCAGATGTGATAAATATAAGCATAAAATCATAAAGTTCATAAAGTCCATAGGTATAAAGTACATAGAGCAATGAAAGTGCAAACACGAAGAATCACAGGTGCGACTTATGGGGACCACCCTTGCTTGCCACCACCACACAGTGCCGGGAGAAGTATCTGAAATTCAGACTCACAAGACGCCTATGCCTAGCCACTCTCATGGACTAGGCAACAACAACATATAGTAAAATCAGGTTTCCTCCAGATCTCTGATTTGTGCTGCAAAGACTCCTCTGGAAGATTTCCTGGTAAATTTATAGTGCACTATAGTCCATGAGAGTGGTTAGGCATCGGCGTCTGGTGAGTCTAAATTTCAGATACTTCTCCCGCCACTGTGTGGTGGTGGCAAGCAAGGGTGGTCCCCATAAGTCGCACCTGTGATCCTTCATATTTGCACTTTCATTGCTCTATGCACTTTATACCTATGGACTTTATGGACTCCTATTGATGTGATTTCATGCTTTTATGTATTTATGATTTTATGCTTATATTTATCACATCTGATTCATATATTTTGGTATATGTTATCATCCTATTTATTTGGTAAGAGGCTATCACCATCCCTGCGCTACTGAAATTCGAATGAAAAAGCCAGTTCCTGTTTTTACTGGATGAATTTTATTTTTTATTATAGGAAAAATTAAATGAATTTTTTATCTGCAAGGTTCTGTGCCACCCTATATGAGTGGTGGGCAGTGGGCACAGTACAGTCTGTGGGCCTGACACTCACTGGCAGGCAACTGCAATTATATTACAGAGGAAAAAATAAATTATTTTTTTTTATCTGCAAGGTGCTGTGCCACCCTATATGAGTGTTGAGCAGTGGGCACAGTACAGTCTGTGGAAGCTGACACTCACTGGCAGGCAACTGCAATTATATTACAGAGGAAAAATTAAATAACTTTTTTATCTGCAAGGTGCTGTGCCACCCTATATGAATGGTGGGCAGTGGGCACAGTACAGTCTGTGGACCTGACACTCACTGGCAGGCAACTGCAATTATATTACAGACAAAAAACGAAATAACTTTTTTTATCTGCAAGGTGCTGTGCCACCCTATATGAATGGTGGGCAGTGGGCACAGTACAGTCTGTGGACCTGACACTCACTGGCGGGCAACTGCAATTATATTACAGAGGAAAAAATAAATTATTTTTTTATCTGCAAGGTGCTGTGCCACCCTATATGAGTGTTGAGCAGGGGGCACAGTACAGTCTGTGGGCCTGACACTCACTGGCAGGCAACTGCAATTATATTACAGAGAAAAAATTTAATGATTTTTTTATCTGCAAGGTGCTGTGCCACCCGATATGAGTGGTGTGCACACAGTACAGTCTGTGGGTCTGTGGCCTCTCACACATGGGCAGGCAACTGCAATATATATATATATATATATATATATATATATATATATATATATATATATATATATATATATATATATAAAATAAATAAAAGCACACTGATGTACCAGCCCTAAAAAGGGCTTTTTGGGGTGCTGTCAGGACACTGTCCTTACAGCGGGAGTGGACACTGAACCCTGGCCTAGCTAACAATTTCCCTATTAATTCAGCAGCAGCAGCACTCTCCCTGCTCTAACTAACACTGCAGCTTCAGAATGAATCTAAGATGGATGCTGCCCTTGCTTTTTTATAGGAGGTGGGAGGGTCTGGGAGGGAGGGTATGCTGATTGGCTGGAATGTGTCTGCTGACTGTGAGGTACAGGGTTAAAGTTTGCTCAATGATGATGTATAGGGGGCGGACCGAACATCGCATATGTTCGCCCGCCGAGGCGAACACGAACAAGCGATGTTCGCCGGGAACTGTTCGCCGGCGAATAGTTCGGGATATCTCTATTCACGATCCTACAGAGGAATTGGTTGTCTCGGATCAAGTCTAACCATTAGGAGACTATTAGATCTCTTCAAAGGAATGCTTGTTTTACCATCCTGTTAGTTCAGGGGGTCATGGTCCTAAGGTGGGCGGCCATCTGTGTGTATGGTGGAGGTGCTGCACATTATAAGACACCTGCATGTTCAATCTAGAGACATCACTTTGCACCATCCGGATTCCGGGATCTTTTTTATGAACTTTTTATGGAAATTTATTTGGACTTTCTTTTATATATTTTATAAGATTTATGTTTTTTAATATATGAATATTATTTGCGCTGCACTATTTTTATTTATTAGTATGGCTTCTGTGTATGAGAACCACAGTTTGCATAGATTCAGCGATGGAAGTATTGTGAAAGATATACTAGTAAATAGTAAAGAAAGCGTAGTGATCCTAAAATCAGCACGCGCGCACCTCATGCAGCAAATTTTAAGAGAAAATGTCCTGTGTCAAGTAGTTTCTGAAATGTGTTTTTTAGGATAGCCTTATTCAGACTCCATACTACACTGTAAAACGTATAACAAAATTCTCCTTATGTACATAAAAAAATGTTGGTGTTGTGGGCAATATGGGGTTGATTTACTAAGGCTCCATTCACACCTGAGCGTATCATTTTCAGACTTTTTTTGGGTGTTTTTTCAGGCATTTTTCAGGCTTTTCTTCAGGCGTTTTTACAGGCGTTTGGAGGAAGGCATTGACATCTAACAAAAAACACCTGTAATCTGCCAAAAACAAGCTTTTTTGGTTACGCACTGAGGGATTTATTTCAAGTATTTTATTTAGCCCATTCATTGTGGTTTATCACATGCATCATCATTTTATACTTTAGATTACTGTGAATATTTGTTTATCAGCTTATACAGCAATTTTGTTTGCGATTTTAGTCACTTGATGCAATTATCTGACCATTCCTCTGTGTTGTTTCATAGGGTGGTTTATCCTTTTCACATATTATTATTATTCAGGATTTATATAGCGCCAACAGTTTGCGCAGCGCTTTACAATGTGAAGGAAGACAATACAGTTACAATACAGTTCAAAACAGGAGGAACTAGAGGGCCCTGCTCGTTAGAGCTTACAATCTAGAAGGGAGGGTCAAGTGAAACAAAAGGCAATAACTGTGGGGGATGGGTTGATGAAGAAAAAGGAGGTACATTTGTTAGGGGTTGGTAGGATAGGCTTCTCTGAAGAGGAGGGTTTTCAGAGATCGCCTAAAAGCTAATAGGATTGGAGAGGCTCTGGAAAAGTCCTTGAGGCGAGCATGGGAGGAGGTGATGAGTGAGCTAGAGAGCAGGAGGTTTTGAGAAGAACGAAGAGAACGATTAGATTGGTATTTTGAGATGAGGCTGGTGATGTAGCTGGGGGCTAGGCTGTGGATTGCTTTGTAAGATGTTGTAAGTATTTTGAATTTAATTCGTTGGGTGAGCGGAAGCCAGTGGAGGGCTTGACAGAGAGGAGCGGCGGACACTGAGCGATTGGTGAGGTGGATGAGTCTGGCGGCAGCATTCATGATGGATTGAAGGGGTGATAGCCTGTGTAGAGGTAAGCCAATGAGAAGGGAATTGCAGTAGTCGAGGCGCGAGATGACCAGGGAGTGAACTAGGAGTTTTGTTGTGTCTTTGGTTAGAAAGGGGCGTATTTTGGAGATGTTGCGGAGGCTGAGGCGGCAAGATTTGGACAGCGATTGGATGTGGGGTTTGAAGGAGAGTTCAGAGTCCAGGACAACACCTAAGACCTTGGCATGTGGGGATGGGCTGATGGTAATGCCATTGATATTGACGGAGAAATCAGGGGAAGGGGCACGCGGTGGAGGAAAAATTATAAGCTCGGTTTTGGATGGATTTAGTTTGAGGAAGTGGTGAGACATCCAGACCGATATATCTGATAGTAAATTAGTGATGCGTGAGGAGACTGAGGGAGAGAGCTGAGGAGTGGATAGGTAGATTTGGGTATCGTCAGCGTAGAGATGGTATTGGAAGCCGTGGGAGGCTATCAACTGACCTAGAGAGGAGGTGTAGATTGAAAATAGGAGGGGTCCAAGAACAGAGCCTTGGGGGACTCCAACAGAGAAGGGAAGAGGAGAGGAGGAAGTAGAATTGTAGGTAACGCTGAAGGTGCGGTTAGATAAGTAAGAAGATAACCAGTGAAGAGTACAGTCACGGAGACCAAAGGCATGGAGTTTTTTGAGGAGGAGGGGATGGTCAACCGTATCAAAGGCAGCAGAAAGGTCCAGAAGTAGGAGTACAGAATAGTGTCCATTGGTTTTGGCCGTTAGCAGATCGTTTGTCAGCTTTAGGAGTGCAGTTTGAGTGGAGTGTTGAGGCCGAAATCCAGACTGAAGAGGATCAAGGAGGCTATTCTCGGCAAGGTGGTTGCACAGTCGGTTGTAGACTAGACGTTCGAGGAGTTTGGATGAAAAGGGGAGCAAGGAAATAGGGCGTAGGTTGTTCAGATCGGTTGGGTCCAGTGAGGGCTTTTTAAGTATGGGGCTGACTAGTGCATGTTTTAGAGAGTTGGGGAAGATGCCAGAAGAGAGGGAGAGATTGAAGATGTGGGTTAGAGAGTGTAGAATAGGGCCAGAAGGTGAACGTAGCATTTGCGAGGGAACAGGATCCAGAGGGCAGGTTGTTAAGTGGACGTTAGCAAGTAGTTTAGCAACCTCGTCTGTAGTGGCGGGGTTGAATGAGGGAAGTAATGATGGCACTTGTGGGCGTGAAGCATAAGGCATGGAGGAAGGTATCTGAACAGCAACGATCTCCTTACGAATTGTGTCAATCTTCTGTTTGAAGTGGTTGGCAATCTCCTGGGCAGTGAGTGAGTCAGTGGGAGGGGGTAGTGGAGGACGGAGTAGAGAGTTAAAGGTAGCGAAGAGTTGCCGGGGGCGTGATGACAGGCTGTTAATGAGAGTGATAAAATAGGTCTGTTTGGCAGTGTAGAGACTGGAATTGTATTTTTGGAGGGCGGATTTATATTGGTTGAAATCCTTCTGAGACCGAGTCTTACGCCATAGGCGCTCAAGAGCACGGCTATGCTTTTTCAGACTTCTAGTGTTATCGGTTTGCCAAGGTTGAAGGGGGCGGGGCCTGATTCGGTGTGTGGTGAGGGGGGCCAATGTGTCCAGGGAGGCTAAGAGTGAAGTGTTGTAGACCGAAGTGGCTAGGTTGGTGCAGGACAGGGGTGCAATATTGTCATAGAGGTGGCCGGTAGCAGAGTAGAGAAGAGAAGGGTTGAGATGGCGTAGGTTTCTGCGGGTAACTGTACGGTAGCTGGAGGGAGAGGAGGTGGAGTAGAGGGAGAGAGTGAAACTAATAAGGTAGTGATCAGAGAGAGGGAAAGGATTGTTGGAAAGGTTGTGCGGGGTGCATAGGTGGGAGAAAACAAGGTCAAGGATATTGCCTTCAGAGTGAGTAGAAGCATGTATCCATTGCTTCAGGTCAAAGGAGGAGGTTAGATTGAGAAGTTTGGAAGTGGTAGGAGTGTTAGTATTAACAGGGATGTTGAAGTCGCCGAGAATGATTGTGGGGATTTCAGAAGAGAGAAAGTAGGGTAGCCAGGCGGAGAAGTCATCAAGAAAGGTTGATACTGGTCCAGGGGGGCGGTAGATCACAGCTATCCTTAGAGAGACAGGGGAGAAAAGACGAATGCAGTGTACCTCAAATGAGGAGAGTGACAGAGAGGGAGGCGGCTGAAGTACCTGAAAGGAGCTATGTGGGGCTAGAAGGATCCCGACACCCCCTCCCTTGCGTCCGTTGGGTCTAGGGGAGTGAGTCCATAGAAGACCACCTTGGGATAGGGCAGCAGAAGACGCAGTGTCGGATTCGTGCAGCCAGGTTTCGGTGATGGCGAGTAGATTAAATGAGTTAGCGATGAAAAGGTCATGGAGAGAGGTGAGTTTATTACAGACAGATCGGGCGTTCCAAAGGGCACAAGAGAAAGGGAGTCCGGTTTTGGGAAGAAGAGAGATTGGAACTAGATTGTGCTGACTGCGACTGCAGCCAGAGGGTGTAGGGTACGTGGTGTATTGAGCATGGGTAGATGGAGGCCCAGGGTTTGGGGATATGTCTCCAGAGGCCAGGAGAAGCAGAAAGGTGAGGGTGGTAATATGAGAGTGTGATTTATATGAGGGGCCATGCCCCAGTTTCCTTGAGGATTTGTGTGCATGTGGATTTAGAAGTAGCAGGAGATGGTGAGTGCAGTAATAAGGTGAGGACAGAAGTGAGGGTGATATATATAAGATGTGGGGTGGAGAAGAGGGGTGAAATAGAGAGAATTTAAGGATGGAGGATAGGGCAGTCAGAAGAAGTGCCAGAGAGTGCATTTTACCAGGATAGAGCTAAAAAAAAAAAAAAAGGAGGAGATCACCTGCAGTATGGTGGTGTATATCTCAGCCTTTCCTGTGTTTCCTCACTTTGTGCAATCTCTGAAGTGCAGATTCAGAAGTGTGTCCCACTTAGCGAAATCGCCCCCCACTTCGAGAAGAGAGCCCCCCGAGAGCAAACGTGCCTTCCCCAAGTGATGTGCTGATTTTATACTATTAGACCTGGGGTGGGGGCTTATCCAATTAGTAATCAGGAATTGATAAATTAGGGCTGGACATATACTGCAGTTTCACTTCACAAAGATTTAAAGATAACTGGCAGATACCCCTAAAGGTTAAAGGCTATAATGGTTGTAAATTTAAGGTAAGAAAACATAGGAAGGATAGGCTACGGATGGATAAACAAGTAAGCATACCACATAAACTGTATATATACATATATACTGGATTAGTTATTTTAGATTGAATATTTACACAGAATCAGTTGTAGGAGCTTGACTGACTTTCAGGATTCGCATCATACTTGTATTCAGCCTTAGTCTGCTGATTTTTATATATTGTTATTGGTGGTTCAATATGAGTTGTCACAAGGCAGATATATATTGGAGCAATCATTGAGAACATCAACACTGAAGATAGACACACACAATAGTGGTTTGGGAATTGGATTAACTTTTAAGATTCTGATTTTATATATTTTTTAGTCTGCTGATCTTTCTGCATCTTCTTTATTTATTATCAGTTTTTAACCACTTAAGCCCCGGAAGATTTTACCCCCTTCCTGACCAGGGGGTATTTTGCGATTCGGCACTGCGTGACTTTAACGGACAATTGCGCGGTCGTGCGACGCTGTACCTAAACGAATTTGACGTCCTTTTTTTCCCACAAACAGAGCTTTCTTTTGGTGGTATTTGATCACCTGTGCGATTTTTTGATCATGCGCTATAAACAAAAAAAGAGCGTCAATTTTGCAAAAATAACAATATTTTTCACATTTTTTTATATGAAATTCCTCCAAAAAAAAAAGTAAAAATCAAAATTTTTTAAAATTTTCGGCCAATTTGTTTTATGCTACATATGTTTGGTAAAAAAAATCGCAAAAAGCGTATTTTGATTGGTTTGCGCAAAAGTTATCGCGTTTACTAACAAAGGGAAAGATTTTTGTCATTTTTGTTGTTTTTTTTTTAACGCGTAATGGCGGCGATCTGCGATTTTTTTTGCGGTACTGCGACATTGGGGCGGACAGATCGGACCCTTGACTGACATTTGTGACACTTTTGGGGTTACCAGTGACATTTCTACAGTAATCAGTGCTATACATATGCACTGTTACTGTAAAAATACACTGGTTGTGAAGGGGTTAACTTTATTTGGAAGGGAGGGGCTGTGTGTATCCCTAGGGGCATGCTTTCTACTGTGATTGGCTGTGGCTTGAGCTGTAAGGACACTGATCAACGGATCTACATACTAGATCCGTTTTATCAGTGTCTTTACAGCGAGGAGAATGACAGGCAGCTTGTTTACACAAGCTGCCTGACATTCTCCCTCTCCCCCGCCGATCGCCGAGTGACCGGCGGACATCGGGTCCGCTGGTCACACGCGCGGGGGGGTCCGTGACCACGCGGGAGCGGGAGCCCTACGTCACTTTGCCTGTGAGGGGCTGACTGCCGACGTAGATCGGCGTTAGGCAGTCGGCAAGTGGTTAATGGTATTTTGGTGAAAAGTACTAGAGCTGGCTGCAGGCGGGATAGGATTTGATCGGCTAAAATAGAACAGGAGAGACATATAGCGGAGGAGAGTAAAAAGAACCCCAAGAAGTTCTTTAAGTATATAAACAGTAAGAAAGCGAGGCCAGAACACATTGGCCCCATAAAAGATGATAAAGGAAAAATGGCCACTGAGGACAGAGAAAAGGCGGAAGTGTTAAATAATTTCTTTTCTTCAGTCTTCACAAAGGAATCGGGGGGCTACACGAACCCCGCTTGTAAGGCCGAACTAAATAATACACCTCAGGAAGTGCCGCCATGGCTAACAGAGGATAGACTTAGAGCTAAACTAGAGAAACTTAACATAAATAAATCCCCGGGACCGGATGGCTTGCACCCAAGGGTTCTAAATGAGCTCAGTCAGGTGATTGCCAGACCATTATTCTTGATCTTTAAGGATAGTTTACAGACGGGTATGGTGCCAGCTGATTGGAAAAAAGCCAACGTGGTACCAATATTTAAAAAGGGGCCGAGATATATCCCGGGTAACTATAGGCCGGTCAGCCTAACATCTGTAGTCTGCAAAATTTTGGAGGGGATGATAAGGGACCACATACAAGACTTTAGTAATGAAAACGGTATTATAAGTAGTAATCAGCATGGATTCATGAAAAATCGTTCATGCCAAACCAATCTATTAACCTTCTACGATGAAGTGAGCTGCCACTTAGATAAAGGTAAGCCTGTGGATGTGGTGTATCTGGACTTTGCAAAGGCCTTTGACACCGTTCCCCACAAACGCTTACTGTACAAACTAAGGAAGGTAGGTATGGACCATAAGGTGAGTACCTGGATAGAGAACTGGCTCCAGGGGAGAGTACAGAGGGTGGTGATTAATGGGGAGTACTCGGATTGGGCGGGTGTGGAAAGTGGGGTCCCCCAGGGTTCTGTCCTGGGACCAATCCTGTTTAATTTATTCATAAATGATCTAGAGGAGGGGATATCTAGTACAATCTCAGTATTTGCAGATGATACTAAATTAGGCATGCCAATATCTTCTATGCAGGATGTGGAAATCTTGCAAGCAGACCTGAACAAAATAACGGGGTGGGCAACTACATGGCAGATGAGATTTAATGTAGAA
Source organism: Pelophylax lessonae (assembly GCF_965119305.1). Taxonomy (NCBI): domain Eukaryota; kingdom Metazoa; phylum Chordata; class Amphibia; order Anura; family Ranidae; genus Pelophylax; species Pelophylax lessonae. The sequence goes on from NC_138768.1 coordinate 112,534,196, forward strand.
AAATGTAAAGTAATGCACTTGGGGGCCAGAAACCAGAAAGCAAGCTACTCACTAGGGGGGGAACCTCTGGGTGAGTCTAGGATGGAAAGGGACCTGGGGGTACTGGTAGACAACAGGCTTGGAAGTGGCATGCAATGCCAAGCCGCTGCAAGCAAAGCCAACAGAATACTGGGTTGTATAAAAAAGGGGATTCACTCCAGAAATAAAGAGATTATTCTTCCACTCTACAAGACTCTGGTCCGGCCACATCTGGAGTATGCTGTCCAGTTCTGGGCACCGGTCCTCAGGAAGGATGTGCTGGAACTGGAGAAAGTCCAGAGAAGGGCAACAAAAATAATTAGGGGAATGGAGGACATCGGCTATGAGGAAAGACTACAAGCACTGAACCTATTCTCTCTGGAGAAGAGACGCTTGAGGGGGGATATGATATCAATGTACAAATACTGTACTGGCGACCCTAGCATAAGGAACAAACTATTTAGAGTAAGGGAATACAATAAGACACGTGGCCACTCACTAAAACTAGAGGAAAGGCGGTTTAACCTTAAAGTGCGTAAGGGGTTCTTCACTGTAAGAGCGGTAAGGATGTGGAATTCTCTTCCGCAAGCAGTCGTATCAGCGGGGAGCATTGATAGTTTCAAAAAACTATTGGATGGACACCTTAAAGACCACAACATACAGGGGTATACAATGTACGGTTAAAAGCAAACACACACACATAGGTTGAACTGGATGGACTTGTGTCTTTTTTCAGCCTCACTAACAATGTAACTATGTAACTATGTAACTAATCTCACATATCTGATCTATTTTATACCAGCTGTTACTCATTAGAGGCAATCCTCCCACTTGAATATTCACGTGACAGCGCACATATCACCCCCCACTTTATTCTAACTTGACATGTACTTTTTTGATCTTCAGGCATTTTGCTTCTGGCGACAAAATGTTCATATGTAAACAGAGGCCATTGACATGAATGGGATTTTGCTTGTTGGGCGTTGTGAGACTTCAGGGATGAGCGTTTTATGAGCTGAAAAATGCTCAGGTGTGAACAGGGCCTAAAGACAAATAGACTGTGCACTTTGCAAGTGCAATTGCTCCAAAGCTTAGTAAATGAGGTAAAGCTTCACTTTGCAAAGACTGCCCAAACACGTGCATGGAAAATAAATAACAGTATTTTTGCTTGCACATGATTGGATGATGGAAGTCAGCAGAGTTTCTGCTCATTTACTAAGCTCTGGAGCAACTGCACTTTGCAAAGTGCACAGTCTATCTGCCTGTAGTAAATCCACCCCTTTGTCTTTGGCCTTGCTGACACCAGCACATATGACCTTCAGCTGCTATATCTGCCACCAATAAACCTGTTGGGCAGTCCTTTGAACCTATAACCTGTCCACCAGCAAGTTTTCTTTTAATCCTGATGTGAATGCTTCATTTAACTTTTGTTTGCTAAAGAACATTTTTAGCACTTCACTTGGGGAATGTAGAGCAACTCGCCTATTCTCATGGATGATTGGTAATTTTCATATTTTCCTCAATTTCAAAGGCCACCAATGGTGCAGAACAACCCGGTGGCTATAAACTCCGGCAGGTACTCATTAACTGGGTACTTATCAGATCCCATATTGAAGAATACACCATATGCCGGAAAGCGTACAAACTGGCATTAGCAAGGCAGCAATCCATAGTCAGAGATACCAGCCTGTGTTCCTCGCCTGATGTACTGATATCGTTTAAAGTCTGAGGATAAGTAAAGCAGCAATAAACCCAAAACCAAAAATTTAATATATTGCAGCTTACCAATCATTAGATGTGGTGATTGCATTTGTTTCCTTTTTAAGGCTTTTTTCCCCTCTGTTATCACTTGGTGATCTGACCAGTAACATAACTCCTGTAGTAGAGTGTGCCCACTCTGGATGAAGAAGCACAGGGGCCGCTTTGGACAGCTGCATTGCCTATCTGGGAGGGGGAGAGTGTTAGATGTGCTAGCAGATTTAGATACACTAACAAATTGAAGAGGAAATCCAGCTTACACTTTTTAAGCAAATACAGCAATATTTTTTGGGGGGATAAATAAATTAAAGCTGATCATTGTAACCACCTCTGTCAGAGGTAAATGGTTTGTCTCAACCTTATAACTACTACATCTGCAGGACAGCCTGTTTTGTTAAAAAAAACAACAGACTTACTGGCCGGATCACCAGGTAAAAAAAAAAAAAAAGGAAAGGGAGCCTAAATAAATGCAGCCACCACATCTAAGAATTGGTAAGCTGAAATAGGAAAACTTTGTTTTTGTGTTTATTATCTCTTTAAGACCAATACAACTGGTTTGCATTTTATAGTAAAACGCTGGTTCTTGATATGTGGTTAATGTTCAAATAAAGTTAAGAGTTAAAAATGATGTTGGGTTTTTATTTCTGTCCATAACTCAGTGGGACATTTGAATTCACTTCCTGTCCTTCTTATATCTGTATAAGAAATGCAGTTGTCACTGGGATAGGAAGGCACCAGGGCCGGCCCTACCATGGGTCCTGCTGGGTCCATTGGACCCAGGCGGCACTTTGAGAATGGCAGCAAATTGAAGCCCAAGATTTTTTTTCCAGCCGTTTTGTGTGTCATCAGTTTGTGGCACATTATGGGTGGCATTTTCCTATCTTACACTGCCACCAGTAGTGCAAACTGATGGGTCTGAGGAGGCGCAATGATGTCAGACATCAGAGTACTCAATCATCAAACAAAGACAGGAGGACAGACATTGGCTGTTTTGTGGACCGGTCCGGTGGTGAGGTATGGAAGAAGATAACAGTAAAAATCTTAATTTTATATGTATTAAAGTTATTACTGTTTTTTCTTTTTTTTTCTTTTTTTTTTCCCCTATAGCCTACAGAGCAGCCCCTTAACCTCCCCCATAAAGCAGTCCCTTAACCCCCCCCCCCCCATAACGCAGCCCCTAAAAAAAAAAAGTGCATACAGACAAGGTACTGTTGCATGTAAATCTGACTTTAATTTTAGTTTTAATTCCCATGATATAAAATAATAGATGTGGGCATTATACTCACAAACATAGGTTGCAAACAGGCATGTTAAAATCCAAAATCGATTTTTACATGCCTATTTGCAACCCGTGTTTGTGAGTATAATGCATGATACCTTTTTTACTCTTCAAAAAATGGTTTAATTGTATTGCACTAGGTCAGTGTGCCCTTCTCTTGTTTTTTGTTGTTTTCAAAAATAAAAATCTGACAGCTTTCCCCTACTCTACTTATTTATAAGGAAGCGAGTCTATATTTTGGGTTCTCTAAAGTGATTTGCTTAAAAAAATAGGTATAATATAATCTCTGTTCTAAACAAGTTTAGTTTATCTATGTACCTACAGGGCTTTTTTTCAGCTGGAACTTGGTGGAATTGACTTCAGGCTCTCTGCTCCCCGTTCACCACTCCCACTTGTAAACACAGAAGTCCGGCTTCAGTGTTTACAAGTGACAGCTTTTCTCCCAATGGCTCCCCCAGATCTGATATCCTGAGAGGCTCCCTCTTAATGCAGGATGGGGACAGGGGAGATGCAGGTTCCCGGGGTGCAATGTAGATGCCTACACCCTCACTGGATAATTTCTTTGAGTGTGAGAGAGGCGGAGCCAAATACAGTGTGCGGGAGTACTAGAGCCGACTTGGTGCCTCAGCTTAATACAGCAACAAAAGTAAGACATGTGGAAGATAGTGGGGTTTTTAAGAGGTGGTGAAAAGAGGGGGCAGTGGAGTGTGGGTTGCATTGAGAGGTCAGAGCTAAAGAGGGGTGAAAACGACATGTGGAAGGAAATGCAGAGGTAAGCAGCTGTGGAAGAAGGCGGAACTCTGTATTGTGTGTGCAGCGCATCCCTAAACTCTGCACTTTGTATGTAGCACACTCCCAAACACTGCACTCTGTGTGCAACCCCCCCTCCCCCCCCCCCCCAAGCACTTTGTACATAATACACTCCTTGTATTCAATGCCCCATTAAGACCATCCCACTGTTAGTGAAATTTGACCACACCCACTATTTGATGCGGTTTGGAGGGGGTGTGTGGTGGGGGGGAGGGGGGTTTTGGGGGTCGGTGGCTGAGAAAAAAAACTCTATGTACCTCGATCTAAAGTCATGACCGTTTCCTGGCCAACCAACCACTGTAAAAAAAAACTCTCTGATTGGACAGTCGGATTTTCCAAGGGGGGGCTTTTATTTGAAGAACTAATTCTAGAATGCTCAGATCCATAATGTTCACTGATTCTGCTATCTCCTCTGCATATAGCATATTCCAAAGACAATGGATTCAGTTGTTGCATAGATAAGAGTTCAACTGTCTGTGTGAAACCTATGAGGCAAGCAAGTTTTACAGAGCATATTCCCATTAGCATTTGTAGATAAAGTTAATAGTGATCATTTAGAGAACAATGGTTATACAATAAGCTCTTATGTCTCCTATCTAGACAAACATAAAAAAACAGGCTGGGTGAAACCAGTTCAGCCCAGCTCGTGTCAATCTTTGCAACTCTTGATTTTTTATGATGCATTTATATTCATGTTCTGACATCAGCCAGAAGAGTTATCAATGCCTAGCTGTAAATTTATTACCTCTGAGTGTCAAATACAGTCACTGATTTGCATAGAGACACCTGTATATATATTGTGCCTCTGGCTGTGCTATTATGTGTCACTCAACAAGTATTTTGCATGATTTTTTTTTTTTTACTTTTAGTTACTGGTTGACTTACTGGCTGAATGATCATCCAACCTAAGGTACAAGGCCTTCCAACTATTACCGTTGTATTATATTCTGCTACTTTTAGGTGTACGGACACTGAGTCCCGGTTCACACATATGCGATGCGGGAACCCTGCGAATCACTGGGGGTTCCCGCATTGCACTCAACACGCAGGCAGTTCATACTGCCCTATGCGAAGCGCTGGGGGAATGTCCAAACAAAGTTAACGACACCCCCAGATCAGTTCGCATATAGCAGTGCGATCTATCAGTTCGGATATGAATCGAATCATATAGGTGTAAAAACCCATGCGATCCGATCCTGGTGCGGTCCTGTGCGAGTTTCGTCCAAATGCGATGCGAATTCAGCCATGCAAACTGTATGCAAGAGCAGTGTGCTGCGAACCACGTGCAATTTCTGCCATCGCATATGTGTGAAGCACCTTTTATACTCAAAAGAAAAAGGATCTGACCTTATCCCAGGTATATAACCCCTCCATATCCACTTCCAGTTTTTTATCAGTGTCCTCAGGTGATGGACCTTGTAGTGTCTTCTATATGTACAATGATGTTTGTTTAGAGCCGGTTCACACTAGCGTGACTTGTCAGGCGACTTGTCAGCCTGACAAGTCGCGCTCCCTCGCGGTCCATTGACCACTACAGGACCCGTTCTAATAGGAGTGACACAAGTCGCTCCGACTTAGAAAAAGGGTCCTGTACTATTTCGGGGCGACCTCGGAGCGACTTGCATAGACTTCCATTATGTGAAGTCCCTGCAAGTCGCTCCGAAGTCGTGGTGCAATTTAATGCACAAGTCGCCCCTGAAGTAGTAAGGAGTCGTGTCGCCTCAGTGTGAACCGGCTCTAACCCCTTCACGCCTAAATGTACAACAATTCTAAATGCCTAATCTCAATTTTGCAATTTTGTTAGTAAACAATACTTTGTGCATCCAGGTGGATTATACCTTGTTTTTTTTTTCAGGCCAATTTGAGCTTTCATTTGGTGCTAAATGGTAATTGATATCCCCGGATTATTTTTGTATTATGAAAAGGAAACTGGCCCAAAATAGTAAAAAAAAAAATCATTATTTTAAAATTCAACTGTATATTTCTTGCTACTACCATAACCTACCACCAAAGAACAACCCAAAACAAATTCCCCTGTTCCTGACAATAGCAGCGATACCACATATGTGTATGTTAGTTGTTGTTTGTACCCGTAGTACAGCACAGAAACAGTAGGGTGCATTTTGCTTTTTTGAATTCTACCTAAAACACACTGACACAAACTGACACTGATACTAATTTAGAGTAAAAAAAATCCTGTCCAGAAAAAATACTCACCCTGACCTTTGACCCTGACCTTGACTCAAACACTAATCCTGGCACTAATCTAGATCTAGTTATTTTTAAAAAAAAAAATTTTTATTTAATTATATCTTTTTTTAAATATTATTTTTTTTTTTTTTCTTTAAACCTTTTTTTCTATCTCTGCAAAGGACAGAAAAAATAGGGGCAGGCTTCACAGTGACTGATCACTGTGATAGTCAATCAAAGGCTATCACAGAGATCAGGTGACCCCGGAATTGGCCGTGCGGCCGTTGCGGAACACTCCCAGCACAAAGGGAGATATACAGATATGTGGCCCCACAGAATAAAGCCAAGGCCAGTGAGGCCGCTTATTTGTGTTCTGTTGGCATGAAGGGGTTAAAATGCATTGATCTATGCTTTTAGGCAAGGTATTCTATATCCAACAGTACAAACAAATGGCCACTGCCCCCAACTATAACTGGCCTGAGCACATGGAAGGGTGAAGCAGGTCAAACAAAATCAAATAAAATTCCCAGTTCAACTTACTAACCAGCCTGCAACCAACCAAATTATCCTGCCTAACAGTATGTGGTACAAACATAGGTTTAGTTTGCACACATTTACAAATACAAGTGTAAGCTCCAGAGCCACTTCACGGCACCCCAGTATTATCTTAAATCCTAATTCTAAATTTTGAGAGCCTCCATAGTAGAAGCACATGCATATATAGGCATGTGGTCTAGATCAAGGGTAGTTCCTACAGAAATCTCTTGCAGGAACTATAACTAGGTCTTGCATGGAGATAGTTGAAGGACTCTCCCTTAAGTTGCTACCTAAGAACTGGATCCTGTTTTAGGCACTCACCCTGGTACTTGGAACATCACATGAAGTGACTTGAAGGATGCTATATGAGTCCAGGGGAGATGTCTGCTGAGGGGTAGCCCAGTTTCTGAAGTTTCAAAGAGGGGTGAAGTTTAACCTAGCTTTGTTAAAACCATAGCTCTGCATATTTTAGTTAAGGTAATCATCATCTATGCACTGCAGGTTATGAGAAGAATCAGTGGAATATTAACTGTAGCATTCATTGTTTTGACTAATTGGTCAGTTTCTTCTCTCCCATGACCATACCTCCCAACTTTTTGAGATGGGAATGAGGGACACCTGTTAAAAAAAGTATGTGGGTATAGGACACACCCCCTGCCACGCCCCCTTAAAGGAGAAATATACAAAAAAATATTAGTTATACCCACAAGTGCTTTCTTTTTACCACTACTATTCCTTTATATTGGTTTTTGGAATATACAAATTCCGCAATTTAGAAATTGGATGAAAAGTTTGGCACTGGGAAACACTTTTTGGAAGCTAAAAAGTGCATTTTGTATGCAACTATATAGATCAGACAAAAATGAGGGACAAATGAGGAGGAAGGAGGGACGGAGGGACTTTGTTACAAATCAGGGACAGTCCCTCCAAATCAGGGACAGTTGGGAGCTATGCATGACATGCATCTCCCCTCTCCTCTCCTCCCTGTTAATTTATGGAAAAAATGCTTTGCCTTCTATGGGTAACATGGATGCCATGTGCTCAGAGAATGTGGTTCTGTGAGCGGAGCTCTGGTGCAGGTTGATAATGCCCTTTCTGTATGAGGCAGGTGCAGCCACCATTTTGATCTGTGAACTGGCAAACACTCACAGTGAAACACCCACAGCAGGTCAGGCTGAAGGTGCTACTGGACTGTTGAGGACTTCAGCTGTATCCCAGAATGTGGCTGGGGATATTGTGAGAACTCCACAGGGTTTTTTCATGTGCAGCATATCAGAGGTCAGACACAGTGACAAGGGGTAGGGGTTGGCTGAGGATATAGATGAATTAGGATCTGCTACCCAAATCTTTCATTAGCCTAGTTTAGGACCCATGACAGATTTCTCTGGCTCAGAGCCTAATTGGAGGTTTGTTTCTAAATAGCAGTCCCCTTTGGGCATATATATATATTTTTTTTTTAATATGTTTTTTATTGAATTATATACAGGCATAAAGAAGAAAAAAAAGGAAAGTCAAGGAGGGTCTCCCCAGGCTGTATACATTTTGGCAATCCCTACTAGGGTTGAGCGAACACCTAGATGTCCGTGTTCGACGGGTTCGGCCGAACTTTAAAAAAAAGTCCGGGTCCGTGTCCCGGACTTTTACCGAACTTTTCCCGGACACCGAACCCCATTGAAGTCAATGGGGACCCGAACTTTAAGGCACTAAAATGGCTCTAAAACACCAAAGGAAAGGGCTAGAGTGCTGCAAATGGCAGCAAAACGTAATTAAGAGCATGGCAAGTGCTCTGCAAACAAATGTGGATAGGGAAATAACTTAAAACAACAAAAAAAAAACAGAAAAATAAAACAATGTTCTTCTTCATCTCTGAAGGACGAGGCCCATATGGAGTAGGAGGGAGGTTGAGGTGGTGGTGGATGTGGCGGTGACATAGGCGTGCGCACAGGGTGTGCTGGGTGTGCCTGGGCACACCCTAATCACCTAGGGCACATAGCATTGCCAGTGAGGAGATGGGAAAGATCTCCCTGGGACCTGCTCTGCTCTATTTCTCCTTGCCTACAGGTACATGGCCCCGATACATTACTCTCCCTGCTGGCAAACACATGCATGTGTATTTCAACTTTGGGGTGCACACCTTAATGCAATAGGCTGCGCACACCTATGGGCGGTGTAGGTGGAAGCGGCGGTGGAGGAGGACCAGGGCCGGATTAACAGCATCATGGGCTTGGTGCTGAGGATTTTGAAGGGCCTTAAGGGCCGTGCCTTGCCATGCACCCAGAGGAGGAAGGGTGCAGCCATGCATGCCTAATTCAACATGGGATGCTGTCTCTGAAGCCCATAAACACATCCATGCATCGCCAACTGTCCCTCCTTGTCCGGCCTTCACGCTGTGTGGGGAGGTTCTGAGGGTGCTGCCTGGGGAAGCGAGCATAGAAGCCAGACTTCTGTGTTTACAAGTGACAGAAGAGCGGTAACAGTGAATATGGCCAACCCGGGGCCTATATAAAAGGTAGGGGCCTGGAGCTGCAGCTCCAATAGCCCCTACATTAATCTGGCCCTGAGGAGGAGGACGAGGTAGCCAACACTGCTTCTTTTCAAAAATTTTAAATGAGGGTACACCCCAAAAGAGTGAGAAAGAGCAAAAATGGAACAATGGGTGGGTAAGGTCGGTATCCATTGCTATTCTGCATAAGGTACGGAAAAGTCCCGTGGGATCCATGCCTGGTTCATTTTAATGAACGTGAGCTTGTCCACATTGTCTCTGGACAGGCGGCTGCGCTTGTCTGTTATAACGCCCCCAGCCGTGCTAAATACCCGTTCAGATAATACACTGGCTGCAGGGCACGCCAGCACCTCCAAGGCGTAAAGGGCAAGCTCAAGCCATGTGCCCAATTTGGAGACCCAGAAGTTGAAGGGGGCAGACCCGTCATTCACTACATGTAGGCGTGTGCACACATACTGCTCCACCATGTTGGTAAAATGCTGCCTCCTGCTAAGACGTTCCATCTGAGCTGCTGGTGCTGCTGTTTGTTGTGGTGTGCTGACAAAGCTTTTCCACATTTCGGCCATGCTAACCCTGCCTTCTGAGGTGCTGGCGGTGCCCTGGTTGCGTTGGCGACCTCCTCCTCCTCCTCCTCTGCCTTGTGCTTCCACTGTGGCCCCGCTGTCAGATGGGAATGCCAGCAGCATGGCGTCTACCAGCGTGCGCTTGTACTCGCGCATCTTGCGATCGCGCTCCAGTGAGTGAATTAAGGACGGTACGTTGTCCTTGTAACGGGGATCCAGCAGCGTGGCCACCCAGTAATCAGCACAAGTTAGAATGTGGGCAACTCGGCGGTCGTTGTGGAGACACTGCAGCATGTAATCGCTCATGTGTGCCAGGCTGCCCAGAGGCAACGAAAGGCTGTCCTCTGTGGGAGGTGTATCGTCCGTGTCCTCTGTATCCCCCCAGCCACGCACCAGTGATGGCCATGAGCTGGCCTGGGTGCCACCCTGCTGTGAACATGGTTCCATCTCCTCCTCCAGCTCCTCCTCCTCCTCATCCTCCTCATCCTCCAGAACTGTGCCCCTGCTGGACAATTGCGTCCCTGGCGTTTGCGTGTGCAGGAACCCACCCTCGGAGCCCCTTGCGAATGACTGCCCTGAAAGCCTTGGAAATGTTACCTCTTCATCCTCCTCCTCCTCCTCATCCTGTGCCACATCCTCTTCCATCATCGCCCGAATTGTTTTTTCAAGGAGGCATAGAAGTGGGATAGTTAAGCTGAGAACGGCGTCATTGCCACTGGCCATGTTGGTGGAGTACTCAAAACAGCGCAACAAGGCACACAGGTCTCGCATGGAGGCCCAGTTAAATTAAATAGCGGAATAGAAAATATGATCCAAAAAAAGTGTATGTATATCACACGTACACAACCACACTGGGCCCCAATTACTATTGTTTGTACCCCTAAAAGGCTAGATGAGGAGTAGGGGGAGTATGGAACAGGCAGCACCCTCAAACCTTCAGAAGTATGAGATGAACCCCAACAACTTGGAAAGGTGGATCTCTCTCACACGTACCGACACAGACTATCCCGCAATTCAATTGATCCTCAAAGGTTTTTATTGAATAGCGGAATAGGAAATATGATCAAAAAAAGTGTATGTATCTCGCACGTACACAACCACACTAGGCCCCAATTACTATTGTTTGTACCCCTAAAAGGCTAGATGAGGAGTAGGGGGGGTATGGAACAGGCAGCACCCTCAAACCTTCAGAAGTATGAGATGAACCCCAACAACTTGGAAAGGTGGATCTCTCTCACACGTACCGACACAGACTATCCCCCAATTTAACTGATCCCCAAAGGTTTTTGATTAAATAGCGGAATAGAAAATATGATCCAAAAAAAGTGTATGTATATCACACGTACACAACCACACTAGGCCCCAATTACTATTGTTTGTACCCCTAAAAGGCTAGATGAGGAGTAGGGGGGGTATGGAACAGGCAGCACCCTCAAACCTTCAGAAGTATGAGATGAACCCCAACAACTTGGAAAGGTGGATCTCTCTCACACGTACCGACACAGACTATCCCCCAATTTAACTGATCCCCAAAGGTTTTTGATTAAATAGCGGAATAGAAAATATGATCCCAAAAAAGTGTATGTATATCACACGTACACAACCACACTGGGCCCCAATTACTATTGTTTGTACCCCTAAAAGGCTAGATGAGGAGTAGGGGGAGTATGGAACAGGCAGCACCCTCAAACCTTCAGAAGTATGAGATGAACCCCAACAACTTGGAAAGGTGGATCTCTCTCACACGTACCAACACAGACTATCCCCCAATTTAACTGATCCCCAAAGGTTTTTGATTAAATAGCGGAATAGAAAATATGATCCAAAAAAAGTGTATGTATATCACACGTACACAACCACACTAGGCCCCAATTACTATTGTTTGTACCCCTAAAAGGCTAGATGAGGAGTAGGGGGAGTATGGAACAGGCAGCACCCTCAAACCTTCAGAAGTATGAGATGAACCCCAACAACTTGGAAAGGTGGATCTCTCTCACACGTACCGACACAGACTATCCCGCAATTCAATTGATCCTCAAAGGTTTTTATTGAATAGCGGAATAGGAAATATGATCAAAAAAAGTGTATGTATCTCGCACGTACACAACCACACTAGGCCCCAATTACTATTGTTTGTACCCCTAAAAGGCTAGATGAGGAGTAGGGGGGGTATGGAACAGGCAGCACCCTCAAACCTTCAGAAGTATGAGATGAACCCCAACAACTTGGAAAGGTGGATCTCTCTCACACGTACCGACACAGACTATCCCCCAATTTAACTGATCCCCAAAGGTTTTTGATTAAATAGCGGAATAGAAAATATGATCCCAAAAAAGTGTATGTATATCACACGTACACAACCACACTAGGCCCCAATTACTATTGTTTGTACCCCTAAAAGGCTAGATGAGGAGTAGGGGGGGTATGGAACAGGCAGCACCCTCAAACCTTCAGAAGTATGAGATGAACCCCAACAACTTGGAAAGGTGGATCTCTCTCACACGTACCGACACAGACTATCCCCCAATTTAACTGATCCCCAAAGGTTTTTGATTAAATAGCGGAATAGAAAATATGATCCCAAAAAAGTGTATGTATATCACACGTACACAACCACACTGGGCCCCAATTACTATTGTTTGTACCCCTAAAAGGCTAGATGAGGAGTAGGGGGAGTATGGAACAGGCAGCACCCTCAAACCTTCAGAAGTATGAGATGAACCCCAACAACTTGGAAAGGTGGATCTCTCTCACACGTACCAACACAGACTATCCCCCAATTTAACTGATCCCCAAAGGTTTTTGATTAAATAGCGGAATAGAAAATATGATCCCAAAAAAGTGTATGTATATCACACGTACACAACCACACTAGGCCCCAATTACTATTGTTTGTACCCCTAAAAGGCTAGGAGTAGGGGGAGTATGGAACAGGCAGCACCCTCAAACCTTCAGAAGTATGAGATGAACCCCAACAACTTGGAAAGGTGGATCTCTCTCACACGTACCAACACAGACTATCCCCCAATTTAACTGATCCCCAAAGGTTTTTGATTAAATAGCGGAATAGAAAATATGATCCCAAAAAAGTGTATGTATATCACACGTACACAACCACACTAGGCCCCAATTACTATTGTTTGTACCCCTAAAAGGCTAGGAGTAGGGGGAGTATGGAACAGGCAGCACCCTCAAACCTTCAGAAGTATGAGATGAACCCCAACAACTTGGAAAGGTGGATCTCTCTCACACGTACCAACACAGACTATCCCCCAATTTAACTGATCCCCAAAGGTTTTTGATTAAATAGCGGAATAGAAAATATGATCCCAAAAAAGTGTATGTATATCACACGTACACAACCACACTAGGCCCCAATTACTATTGTTTGTACCCCTAAAAGGCTAGATGAGGAGTAGGGGGAGTATGGAACAGGCAGCACCCTCAAACCTTCAGAAGTATGAGATTGTGTTCACTGTACCCCACAAAGATTGAGTTCACTGCACCCCACAATGATTGTGTTCACTGCACCCCACAAAGATTGTGTTCACTGCACCTCACAAAGATTGTGTTCACTGTACCCCCCAAAGATTGTGTTCACTGCACCCCACAAAGATTCTGTTCACTGTACCCCACAAAGATTGTGTTCACTGCACCCCAAAAAGATTGTGTTCACTGCACCCCAAAAAGGATGTTGTTCACTGCACCCCAAAAAGGATGTTGTTCACTCCACCCCAAAAAGATTGTGTTCACTGCACCCCACAAAGATTGTGTTCACTGCACCCCAAAAAGATTGTGTTCACTGCACCCCAAAAATGATTTTGTTCACTGCACCCCAAAAAGGATTTTGTTCACTGCACCCCAAAAAGGATGTTGTTCACTCCACCCCAAAAAGATTGTGTTCACTGCACCCCACAAAGGATTTTGTTCACTGCACCCCAAAAAGATTGTGTTCACTGCACCCCAAAAAGGATGTTGTTCACTGCACCCCAAAAAGGATTTTGTTCACTGCACCCCAAAAAGATTGTGTTCACTGCACCCCACAAAGGATTTTGTTCACTGCACCCCACAAAGATTGTGTTCACTGCACACCAAAAAGGATTGTGTTCACTGCACCCCAAAAAGATTTTGTTCACTGCACCCCAAAAAGATTGTGTTCACTGCAGCCCAAAAAGATTGTGTTCACTGCAGCCCAAAAAGATTGTGTTCACTGCAGCCCAAAAAGATTGTGTTCACTGCAGCCCAAAAAGATTGTGTTCACTGCAGCTCACACACAGAAAAATGGATGTGGATCACTGACACCTGCCTATCTCCAATCCCACACCACACAGCAATATCGATTGTAGTTTGTAGAACACAGTTTCCCTAAAATTCAGCAGACTCTGTCCCTAACAGGATTGAGAAGAGATCGTAGATCAGGATTGAGTGCAGATTCACCCCACCCCCCACACAGCAATATCGATTGTAGTTTGTAGAAGACACTGACCCTATAATTCAGCAGACTCTATCCCTAAAATGCCTACAACTCGCCCTGCCTAAACACTCCGACCTGTCCCTCAATTCTATCCGGACACAAATGGTTTTTTCCTGCCTATCTTTCCCTAATCAGCAGCCAGCACGTTGATGTGTGCTCTGTCCCTGAATCTAAGCAGCATAATGACGCCGCTGCGGCTGCCTCGAACTTATAAAGACTTGATCACATGCTTCAGACGGCCAATCACAGCTACTGAGACATTTGCAGGCATGGCTGGGATGGCTTAAGGCACACCAGTTAAACGATTGTTGATTGGCTGTTGAAAGCCCGCCATGAAAAGAGCGCCAAAGCATGCAAAACCCGGAAATAAAACGACCGAACACGGATTTTTACCCGAACATACAGTAAAGTGTCCGTGTCCGTGTTCGGGTACAAAAAATCCAATTATTCGGTACGAACACGAATAATACAGTCCGTGTTCGCTCAACACTAATCCCTACACATCATAACTAAAACAAACACATAGACATACAATTTAATATACCTACAGGAATCAATATTTCTGGGATTGTTAAGCAGTTTGTTTAAGCGGGGGCTCTCCAATATAAGGAGAAGAGAAAGAAAAAAAAAAAAAAATATTGGGCATATTGGCTATAATGCAGTAGCTGGCAGCTATTTCAGATAAGGAAAAGAAGGGCAGTAAGCCCTGTCTTTCTCCTCTCCCTGGTGAGTCACCAGATATATTAGCCTTTTCTATCCCAGATAAATTACACTCAGATAAAAGAAGCAGATAAAGATTCAGAGATTCAGAGGAAATATTAGAATATTATCTGACTTCCTCTAAAAAGAAAACTCAGGCCTTCGGCATATCATCAGCCCAAAGGGTATTAGTTACTACATTAACTGATATAGCGTGGGAGAATTTGAAATTGCCACTTCTAGAAAGTACTGTCCCAAGGGTCACTGGTAAGGGTTCTTGGAAGCCCTCTAAACCAGGGCCGGGACAAAGGGTGGGCAGAAGGGGGCGGCTGCCCTGGGCACAGTGCACATTGTAGCAATGGGGGCACTGCAAGTTCTTTCTACTATAAGGCTGACAGGGATAGTGACAGTGGAGATAAGCAGAGTCCAAGCTGGGGAGACCGCTCCAGGCGAGGCAGGAATCAGGTGTCGGTCGGATCCGTAATCCAGAATCACATAAAGTAAGAAGGAATGACCGCACTTCCGATAAAGTTCAAAAATGGAGTGTATTTATTCCACATCAAACGAATGGCAAAATAAAACGTACACACTGTGAGTTCAGGACAAAACGGTAGACGCGTTTCACGACTGGATGTGTCGCTTACTCATTACCAAGTTCACTATGAACTATGCACTCACAGTGTGTACGTTTTATTTTGCCATTCGTTTGATGTGGAATAAATACACTCCATTTTTGAACTTTATCGGAAGTGCGGTCATTCCTTCTTACTTTAAGGGATAGTGACAGTGGCATCGCTACTTCTGTCATCCCAGAGCTGGAAGTGGCAAGGAGAGGGTGATAGAGCAGAGAGGAGGCGCGGGCTGTGCTCTCCCTCCCCCTCCTCCTCATAAGCTTTCATATTACAAGGGGGGGCATTGGGCATTTTTGCCCTGGGCACTGGATGATCTTGTCCTGGCACTGCTCTAAACAGTCTTCTTCTGGGCACACCCAGAAAAGACTTTTATTCCCCCTGAGTGGTTTGTGTAGCTTTACCCTGTGTCGAAATACAAAAAAGTGATCTACCCAGAGAATGATCCAGCAATTTTTACCTAAACAAAACATAGACAGTTCCAGTAGATGGAGGTACCATTATATAAAAATATAACAATTTGGTACTTGGTCTTGTAAAGTGGCAATATTTATTCTACACAAAGATAAGGCCTAAGCAGGATTTTGTGCTTAAGGTTTTTTCTTCATTTCACATTATTCAAGACATCATACCTTATTTTTGTCCTGACCCTAAACAGCCAAAAGAAGTGGCTTTACATCGTTTAGACGTACTTCAAACTATAATGTCATTTCTCTACATAGGTCAGGCTCACTGTTTATCTTGTAAACCCCATTCATGAAATTTTAACTAAGCACATATATCTGCAGTGTTTACTTATCTATCTCCAAAGCTCTATGTGTAATTTCTCTCTGGTGCTCTGTTTCTCTGTGAAGTTCTACAACACATGAGATAACATGAGCTGAAAATTTGTTTTGGGGAGGGTACTTAGAGGGTAATAAGCACTGAGCTTGTCTATTCAGAATGTTCCTTCTTTCCTCTCCCTATGTGGAGGGGGATGGGGGGGGTGTCCCTTTCCTCCAATCAGCTCTCACACAGTGTATGTGCAGTCTCCCCACCCTCTTCACTGTGCTGAGACAGATGAAGAAAGATTTTTAACACAATCTGCACTTTTGAAAGGGTGTAGAAAGGGGAAGACAGCAGATATATAAGTAAAAACGTATGTAGGAGGATTTGTTTCATCTCTGTGTGTCATCTGAGTCTATTCACCTCACTCTGTATATTGGAGGGTTTACATCCACTTTAATGGAGTGTTCCACTAGCTCTGCTATTGCTGGATGGATCCGGCAGGTTATTATTCAGGCTTATAATGTGCAATGAGAAGTTCCTCCTTTTGCAGTAATTGTACGTTCTATGAGGGGCATAAATGCCCCTGCTCTCCTCTGAGTCTTTAAAAAAGGACTCCACTGCCCACTTGCTCTCCTTTGGGTGTTCAGTTGGAAAGTTAGGACAGCACCCTACCTGTTACATAACAGCAGCATAATCCTCACGGCGATCTGCTTCCATGCAGAAATAGAAAGAAACCAATGAACCTTGCACGCTGTACACAGTATGTTTATAATGGAGCATTATATGCAGACATAGGGGTTGATTTACTAAAGGTAAATAGACTTTGCACTTTGCAAGTGCAGTTGCATTCTGCAAGGGCATCTGCTCCAGAGCTTAGTAAATAAGGTGAAGCTTCACTTTGCAAAGACTACCCAATCACATTCAAAGAAAATAAAAAAAACAGCATTTTTGCTTGCACGTGATTGGATGATGGAAGTCATCAAGGCTTCCCCTCATTTACTAAGGTCTGGAAGAAATGCCCTTGCAGAGTGCAACTGCACATGGAAAGTGCACAGTCTATTTGCTTTTAGTAAATCAACCCCATAGCCCATAGTGTGGCAGTTTTGACTGCGATGTTCAGCAGTACTTAAGGGGATTGTAATGTGGCCCCATACAATATTACCCCTAAATAATAATATATGAGACTATCATAAAATTCTGCCACCTACTGTACTTCCAATTCTACGTGCCTCACTGAACATACAGTGACCTGAATGTAATTCATAGTGCAGTGACATTAGCTTGTCCTTATCTCAAATGCTTTATCAACTGGGTAATTCCCTTATTTTATTACCTTGTAATTAGAAGTGGTGACTCAGCATATAAAGTGTGCTCTGAAATTTTATGACTTAAACTGTGTATTGTTTGTTAACTCGTCTTTTTTAAAGTGGCTAGACACCATAAACTGTCTGAATCCAAAGTACCTAAAACCACTTTTTTCCATATCAATCTTGAAAAATGCTGTGAAGTTATCTTACCCAATGAGGTCACATGAGTTCAGGTCACTATCACAGCTAATGAATAATTTAACTTTAAAATAGAACTATAGGCAAAACCTTTTTTTTTTTTTTTTCATTTTGGACAGAGCAAGTAAGGATTTTAACCCCTGTCAGATTTTTTTTTTCACCATCTCTGTCCCATTGTGGAGATTTCTTTTTATCTCCTGTTTCATAGCCAAACAGGAAGTTTCTCTATCAATTAAAGGAATTCTTTTTGGACCCCCAGGTCACCAGAACTAGTGTCCCCATTGGAAGATATCCCCTCTAATCAGTATTTACTTTCAGTGATCTGACTTAAGCTAAAACTTCATTGGTCACAATGGCCAACTCCACTTTGTACATCAACATTGTTCACTGCATTTCTGTTAAGGGAAAAACTCTAATTTAAGAATGATATATCATATCCCATTAGTAATATTATGGTTATTTTAAATACCATTTGATTTTTCTACCATCTATGACCTTTACCTTTAAAGATCTTTACTTAACAAAAATAATAGTAGTAATAATAATAATAATAATAATAATAATAATAATAATAATAATATCCCAGATAGCAAGCAATTGAGCTGCAAGATTGAAAATGACTTGCTAAGCTATTGCTAGACATGCCAGGCTTCACAAGTTTGTTGCACAAATGCAGCAAGTCCACATTGCATGATTTCCGATCAACTTTCTTTGCAAACATTCTGCAAATCTGCTGCAAGTTCTGTTTCAGTTGTGTTGTGCAATAGTCATCCCACCACAGGGGTCACTGTGACCTGCAGAGCTCTTGCTGTAGACTCACCACCATAACTTTGCTCTTGCTAGAGACTTGCCATGCAAATTTGCTACAAATTGGAAAAGTTTCAACTAGAACTTGTGCTTCAAGTGCTCTGCAAGTGTATAACCTGCCAGTGAAAATGTGCAGCAAGTTAACAAGACTTACAATTCAACACTGCCACAAATTTGAGCCATGTTATCCTTGCTATCTGGGATTTTTCTTCCTATAGAACTTGGCAGCAATGTATTTGAAGTGCACATACCGCATAGATTTTTGAGATAAGAAAGAGGAACACCTTTTAGCACAAACTATTTGGCAAAGGACACACCCCTGTCACACCTCCAGTTACATGAACCATGAAGAATAAGTACTCAAAAAATGATTGATTAAACCCAAACAGGGTCGGTCCCCCCAAATGCGGGTCAGTTGTAAAGTAAGAATGCCCTCCTTATTTCAGTGCTGGAATTGACCACGTAATTATCGTAAAAGTAGAAGGACTGATGCACTAACTTGGAACTCTGTGGGCCTTTAATTTCGGTTTGCACCACCATTAGGAAGACTCACCATCCATTTCTGTCCTGGTGAGCATTGTTAGTGATGAGGGATCCAATGTCCCATACCTGGTAGAGGCCAAGTTGATAACAGGGCTTCCCTTACACCTCCTGTCCTATTTCCCCTGGAGATGATGACAGAGCACAGAGTGGCATTGATGCCTGTAGAAGATCTCGGGTTGAAGATGCTCTGGGTAGTGCAGGAGATGCAGTGAGCACAGGACTGGGCACTGTGCAGAAGGCAATCCAGAAGATGGCAAATGCAGGATCTAGAAGCCTATACAAGCAGGTGAGAGTCAGCAAAAACCAGACAGCAAAGGTACAGAATCAGAAAGCAGAATTGGGGTCAGGCCAAGGTTAGTAACGGGCTAGCAGAGAAGGTACTGAATCAGCAGATAAAAGAAAAAGTCAGGTCACAAGCGGGGGCAACAACAGAATACTGAGATCAAGAAAATTTAGATTTAGGAGAAGTCTGGGTCAGAACACAAATCCAACACAAGGTCTGGTCACAGAAGGTAACAAACACTTAGTAATGCTTTTGAGCCTTGCAGGGTATTAAATAGGCCACTGTGTGCCAAAGTAAATTTAAAAATGCATGCCTATGCTCACCCACATGTCCACATGCACATGCAGATACACATATGACCCTTATTCTTTGCACAGGTCTGTTGAAAATTCTGCACATGTGCAGCTCTTCAGGCATGGGTATGAATTTGTTTCTCCTGACATCCAAAATGTTACAATTGTCAAAGGCACAGAGAAATGTGTTGAATTATCTAATTACATAGTTACATAGTTTGGTTGAAAAAAGAAAGTCCATCCAGTTCAACCAATTAAATGAAAAATTGTCAAATATGGGAATTCCCTTCACTTTAAGGAGATTTCTAATCACTTACTGTTGTGTCTTCGGGAATGTCAAGAGAAAATCTCCTTGAAATGAACACAAACAGCAACAAAAACTTAATAGAGGTTGTAATTCTTCCCAATCTGTCTAAACTTAGAAAGAAATATAGCCTTGAGTTCTACATTAAAGCGGAGTTCCGGCCATGAAAAAAAAATTTCAATAAAAATACCCCTGGGAAAGTCAGGGCTAGTACATTCCACAATGGATAGCCTCTGTACTGTCCTGGGTCGCACTTACCTGAAAGAAGAAATACTTACCTTTAAAATTTCTTCTCCAGCGTTGCCATCTCTGTTGTGGGCAGCTGAAGCCAGCGCGATCCTCTTCTGCGTCCTCTTCTCCCAGAATGCGCCTGCACCGGCCCCGCTCGTCACTTCCGGTGCGGCGCCACATTCCTCCACAGCTTCTGGGCATGCCCAGAAGCTGTTTAGCAGGGAATGCGGTGCCGCATTGGAAGTGATGAGCGGGGCCGGTGCCGTCGCATTGATTCCTGGGAGCGATGACGTTCAGCTCCCAGGAATCAATGCAAACCGGAAGTGACGGCGCGGGCCGCGGCCGCTGAGGGAGGAAGTGGAAGAAAGGTGAGTATATTTTTCTACAATAACAAGGTAAGTAAAAAAAAAAAAAAATCGTAACTATCCATTTCCTTTTCAGGTGACGAAAAGCAAGCGGGTGGCCACAAAATCAATTATGTTGATTTTGTGGCCGGAACTCGGCTTTAAAGGATAGTAGTCCATAATAGAATTAAGCTGGTGCTTGGTACGATCCATAAAACTGAGAATCTTTATTGGCTGGATACATGTAAAAAACACATTAATAGTACGCTAAAATGTTTTGGCTATAAAAGCCTTCCTTATAGTGTTTTTGTGTAGATTTTAGAATTTTTTTTTTTTTTTTTGCCATCTCTGTTCAATTGAGGAGATATTTTCACTTCCTGTCCTATAGCCAAACAGGAATAAGAAGAAATTGAAGATATCCCTTAGGGACCCCCATTTTACCAGAACTAGTGTCTCCATTGGAAGTTTTCCCTTCTAGTATTTTACTGCGGACAACCCAAAATTTGGAATTTTCTTTTACTTTCACTTTCAATAATCTTGGTAAAGAGGACAAATGGAGAGAGTGAATCTCCCTAATGGGCACAGGCAGCAATAAAAGCTAACAAACATTCTAATCCCTCTCTACTTTATCCGAAATGTAAAACAATGGTTTGCCTTTATTTATACTTTAAGGTTTTGGAAAGCACGGTGTATACACATATGGGCATCAGTCAATTGAGAGGCATGGTCATCATCCATCTAGGTTGTTGATCTCTAGATTACTGAGAAGTACCAGAGTTATAGTGAAATCCATTCTATTGAATACTTTCATAATCACAGATGATTACACTATGATATGATTGTTCTCCTCTACACTAGATAAGATTAATACATCTTAACGTTAAAAAGCTGTGTTTTATGAGCACATAATGAACTTACATAGCAGAAATTGAATTATGAAGTTGAGACCTTGGAAGAAGCCTACTTTTCCCTACTGTGCTTATTGAAACAAAATTACATTCCTTTTTATTTTGTGTAATCAACCTTTTTTGACAAAAGGCATTTTCTTTTAGTTCTGTATAGTATATAATTAAAAATAGAGTCACAGATATAAGCGAAACTATATTAAAATAGCAAAAAAAGTCTGCACTGTGGTGAGGTGGCCGCTGTTACAAACAAGCAGTATACCCAGCTTATATATACAGTGTGGAAAAAGGGTGTGCAGCGCCAAAAATAAATAATTAACAATAAATCAATATAAAGTGAAGAAATCCTCAATTATTAAATGTAGTCCTACATGATAGAAGCAAAAAGCTTATTTGAAAAGTCCAGCGAAGAAGTGGAGTGTAACATATCAAACACCTCCTGAAGTGAACATGTAGTTTCTAACAGAGTGCTCAGTGCATGCCTGTTTGTATGTGCCTGTCATCCAGTATGAAATAAACCCAGTAAGCCCATCCAGCGACACTCCCTTAGTCAGTAGACAGCAGTAAAGAGAAGGACAGAGCTTCTCTGTCAGATCCTGTGCTTCTCCATGCAACTGCAGAGAGGTTTGTATCTGCCCCCCCCATCTCAGCAGTCAGCAGCAGAGAGGAGGACAGAACTCCTCCTACAGATCCTGAGCCTCTTTTTGCAACCACAGCCCCCCCCCCCCCCCAATCTCTGTCTTCCCTGGTCTCAGCATTCAGCAGACTTTGGCAGCTGACTCCAGCCCTTCTCTGGTCCTCCTCCAGACCCCGATTTTGTGCTTCCCAGGTCTGTCCCCAGCTTTTTCTCAGGAGCACCACATGTGTTAGTGCAGATCTTTGCTCATGTGCATTGCACACATGCTCATACTTCCAAGCAAAGGAGCAATGTTAGATGTGCATTTCCACTTCGTCGCATGCACATACCAATTAGCATGTGCACTTGTGGACTATTTAATGTGGTCTGGTAAAATGAACAGTTGCTGGATGGTCTTCGGCTTGTTCCTGTGTCCCTGAGACCTGATCTTCTGTACCTGCTTACCTGTGTGTGACCCGGCTTGCCTTTGGACTTTGCTTCTGCTCCGGTCTCAACTATGTTCACCTGATAACTCTGACCTCAGCCTGTTTAGTGAACTTGTCTTTGCCTGCTGATTCTGTTCTGCTTTTCCTGGGTGTTACTGACCTTGACCTACATCCTGGAATTGCTCTGCCTGTTTATTTGGTCCCTCACTGCTTAGTTGTTTCTGATCCTGCTTCTATCTTCTGCTCTGGTACCAAGCTGCTTCTGCATCCTGTTCTGAGGACTGCTACTACCAGCTCTACCAAACTCAAGAGCGAACGTTACCAGCCAGCTACTCTGGCACTCCGGCACTCCTGCACTCTATAAAGGTAAGGGGGGTACACTGTGATGTAAGGATGGTTGGGGGACTTGACCTGATCACGGAGGTAAACAGAAGCCAGTTATCTGCTCTAGATAGAAAAAGAAAGCCGGTAACTGACTTCTGTTACAGGGACATCAGTCCCAATCAGTGCAAACCAGTGCCACTAATGAGTGCCCACCAATGCAACCTATCAGTGCCCACCAGTACTATCTATCAATGCCCACCAGTGCTGCTAATCAGTGCCCACCAGTGCTGCCTATCAGTGCCCACCAGTGCTGCCAGTCAGTGCCCACCAGTGCAACCTATCAGTGCTGCCTATCAGTGCCGCCTACCAGTGCCCGTCAGCGCTGCATATCAGTGCCCATCAGTGCCACCTCTCACTGCGCTTCAGTGCCACCTATCAGAGCCCATCATTGTTGCCTATCAGTGCCCATCTTAGCCACCTACCAGTGTCACCTATCAGTGCCCACCAGTGCAGCCTCATCAGTGTCCACCAGTACCGCCTCATAAGTGCCGCCTCATCAGTGCCGCCTCATCAGTGCCTATCAGTGTCCATTAGCACAGCCTATCAGTGCCCATCAGTGCAGCCTATCAGTTCCCATCAGTGCCACCTCATCAGTGCCTATCAGTGCCCATTAGTGCAGCCTATCAGTTTCCATCAGTGCAGCCTCATCAGCGCACATCAGTGAAGGAGAAAAATTACCTTTTTTCAAAATTTTTATGAAAAAAATGTTTTTTTTCAAAATATTTGGTCTTTTTTTTGTTTCTTTAGCAAAAAATAAAAAAACCCAGCGGTGATTAAATGCCACCAAAAGAAAGCTCTATTTGTGTGAAAAAAAAAATGATAAAAATTTAGTTTGGTTACAGTGTATCATGACCGCACAATTTTCATTCAACATGCTAAAAGCTGAAAAATTGGCCTGGGCAGGAAGGGGACATAAGTGCTCGGTAAGCAAGTGGTTAAAGAGTAACTCCACTTTTATTGAGAAAAAAATATTACCCTCTGGATGATCTATGTACATTGCAGGGATTTTGTTTGTTTGTCTGTGCTCATGTGCCAAGTGCATCTTATAGGAGTGGTTTCCTAATTATCAACCAATTGCTGCACCCGCAGGGCTCTAATGAGGATAGCTGCTGGACCTGCATACCTTTAGCCCCGGTTCACACTACTGCGTGTGCGGGGTTCACATGTCATGTCGGAGCGCACTGCTTCGACATGACATGCAATCAGCTGTGCGGTGCGAGTTTAGCCATACAGTTTGTATGGCTAAATTCGCATCGCACCCGCAGCAAACACGCACAGGAGGCATTTTTGCTGCCGCATCAGGATCGGATCGCACAGCGGTTCACACTTGTGCGATCCGATCCTGTGCGAACTGCACGATCGCACTGCGATATGCGATCAAACTGGGGGTGTCGTTAAGATTACATTGACACCCCCAGCGGATCGCATATGGCAGTGTGAACTGCCGGGGGTGCGTGTGCGATGCGGGAACAGGCTGCGAATTCGCAGCCTTCCCGCATCGCATCAGTGTGAACCGAGCCTTAGAGGTGATTTCCTAATGGGATTATCTCATCAAAAATGAAATTTTTGCCTGAAATCTGACTTTTAGTCCATTGACTATATGACTATTTTAGTGCAGACTTCTGGGAAAATCAGTGAGCCAATCACACAAGCAGGAAATGATGTTTCTGGGGTGTGGTCAGTATACATTCTGTGTATAGAACACCTCCAGGTAGCCATATTGCATTGCATTTCCAAAAAATTACAGAGCTGCAGATTGAAAAGGAAAGGTAATTTTTAATGAAATTCAGTTATAATATGGCTTGTGTCACAAATGTATACACTATATTATTATTTTTATTATTATTTTTACTTGTTTTTTGTTTCCCGACGAAAGTGTAGTTTTCCTTTAAGTCTTAAGTTATTACTAAACCAGTAATAATAAAATGCAGAGGCAATTATTTAACCATTTCTGGACAGGAAGAATTTCCCCCTTATGGACCAGGCCATTTTTTGTGATTCGCCACTGTGTTACTTTAACAAAAAATTGCGCGGTCGTGCGACGCTGTACCCAAAAAAAATCGAAGTCCTTTTTTTCCCACAAATAGAGCTTTCAGTTGGTGGTATTTGATCACCTGTGCGATTCTTTTTTTTTTTTTTTTGCACTATAGACATAAAAAGAGTGACAATTCTGAAAAAAAAAACATATTTTTCACTTTCTACTATAAAACATTCTCCCCCAAAAAAATGTAAAAATCTAATTTTTTTTATAATTTTAGGCCAATTTGTATTCTGCTACTAATTTTTGGTAAAAAAAAAATCACAACAAGCGTATTTTGATTGGTTTGCGCAAAAGTTATCGCGTCTACAAACTAGAGGAAATATTTATGTCATTTTTTTTTTTTTTACTAGTAATGGCAGCGATCTGCGATTTTTTGTGATTTTTCTGAAGAAGAGGCGCAGCCTCAAAACGCGTAAGCCTGTACAGCTTCAGGGGACGATTGAATCCCGATTTCGATGCTGAGGATTTTATACCTTGTTTGATGTGCCTTTTATCAAGAACTCGTTTGTGAGTATTTTTAATTCGGTATTTTAATAAACCTGTTTTAAGTATAATGCACTAGGCCGGTGCGCCCTTGTGTTTGTTTGTCGTTTCATTGCGGCAGACAGATCAAACCCTTAAATGACATTTTTGACACTTTTGGGGGGACCAGTGACATTACTATAGTAATCAGTGCTAAAAATATGCACACGATTTGCCCCCCCAAATTATGTACCAGCCGCCACTGCCAGCTACAGTGAAGAGCTGCTCCCCAATTATTACCAGCGTCTTCCAGTTCAAGCCGTGTGGCCTCCCTGTGTCCTCGGGGTCGGGGTCCCTCAATCTCTTTGCATATGCTCGTGAAACATTCACTACTTTGTAAATATACCTTTAAAGCAGTATTAAACCAAAAAACAAAGTTTTTATATTAGGCAGCTTACCAGCCCTTAAATGGGATGGCTGCATTAGTTTTCTTTTTTAGGCATTTTTTTCACATGGTGATCCAGCCAGTAACACACTTCCTGTCTACTGAGTGTCTCCACTCATAAAAAAGGAGCAACAGAGACACCTTTGGACAGCTGCATTGACAATTCATGGAGAGGGAAGTGTTAGGCTTGCCAAAGATGATTACATTTTTCTGGCTGACCAAAAATAAAAAAAAATGAATGGATTTCCTCATCCACACAAGCAAGGTGGTTAGAGGAATCCTCCGCACTGTGCTATTGTATACTGACAGCGGGGACTATTATAGGCCATAGATGGATCAAAATTCATTAGGTATCAGCCAATTTTTGATCCATCTATGGCCTATAGGAGTCCCCGCTGTCAGTATACAATAGCACAGTGCGGAGGATTCCTCTAACCACCTTGCTTGTGTGGATGAGGAAATCCATTCATTTTTTTTTTTTTTATAGTCAGCCTTGGATTTGCAGATTTAGAACTTGACCAACAAGTTAAAATCGAACTCCAGCTAAAACTTGTTACATCAGTTACAAAAACAGTTTTTTTTTTTTGCATGAAAATTTTGCATACATGAAAAAAGCTGGTCATTGGTCAGTGGTAAATGGTTTGTCTCAAACCTCTAACTGCCCCTTTTAGTGCACAGCTTGGCCTGTTAAAGAAAGTGGCAAAATCAAGTGAAAATGAGAGGAAAAAAGCCTTAAAAAAAAAAATGCAGCTATCACATTTAGGAATTGGTAAGCTGCAATATACAGGCAGTCCCCAGGTTACACACATCCGACTTACAAACAGAGGGAGACAACAGGAAGTGAGAGGAAATCTCCCCCTAGGAAGGTAAATTCACTCCTCGAAGAATTCTCATGGGAAAAAGGTGTCTCCACTGAAGCTTTATCACTAATCCTTGTTTCCACAGCAACCCAAAATTTTCAAAATCCAATTGTCACAGGGACAGAAAGTGAAGTGACATCTTCTGAACAGGGGCACAGACTGCAAAACAAACATTACAGGGGTGGTAACCCTTCCCTATGCTATCCAAAAACGTAAAAAAAATATTTTTTGGCAGGAGCTACACTTAAAAAATGTACCTGTTCTGACTTACATACAAATTCAACTTAAAAACAAACCTACAGTCCCTATCTTGTTTGTAACCCAGGGACCGCCTGTAATATATGTTTGCTTTTGGGTAGAGGAAGCCAACACTGCCCACCGCTAATCACAGGCAGTTAGACATTTCCTGGGCTGTGCAGCTGTGGATCGAGATGTCTTAATGCCTGTGATTGGCCGTGTGCAGTGTTGGCTTCCTGGCGGGACCGGACAGGTGGGATCCCAAACACGCCCGAGCCCATTCCTACTTTTGGGTTTACCACTACTTTGAGTTTTAAAAGGGAAGTTTAAACGTGAAATCCATGCCATTGTTCCTGGATTTCAATTTTAAAGCGGAGTTCCACCCAAAAGCAGAACTTCCGCTTTAAAGGCCTCCTGACACGCCACATTTGGAATGTCATTTTATTTTTTTTTTGGGGGGGGGGGGAGAGTACCTAGTTTTCACAGGTACCCGCTCCCACTTCTGCTTGGGCCACCTAGGCGGCTCGAGTGGAAGTTCTCCTCTCCCCCTCCCTCCCTGCAATCTTCTGGGACATGTCACAGGTCCCGGAAGATTGCCCGTCCACTGAGGACATGCAGCGTGACTCGCACATGTGCAGTGCCCACACGGCTGTAAAGCCGCAAGCTGTCACAGCCGGGTGCCCACACTAGAGATGCCGACGCCGTGGGGAGAAGAGGGAGAAAACCGAGGCTCCCGCCGGTTGCATCGCTGGACCGAGGGACAGGTGAGTATGTGCTTATTAAAAGACACCAAAATAAAAGGGAGGAACTAGGTTTTAAGGGCAAAATGTTTGAAGGGAGTTTTATTATAAAGGTTGTGATTCCCAAAACTTTTGAGTAGGTTTAGCCGTCATCCCAGGGAGATATTGGAAAGAATTTTGGTGCCTCAAACCAGGTGAAATTGGGACTTTATGGGCTAGTACAAAACGATTGTGTGATTATATACAGTTTATTGAAAAAAGTTGATAACATAAATAATAATAGTAGTAAACATAAGTTGGTGTATGGGTTATAGACCCATAGGTGATAGTGAATCAAGAAGGAAGATAGGTGACATAGTGATATGGTGACAAATGGTATATCTCTCTATCCGTCCACATTTATGATTTCAGCGTGAGGTCTGTAGGGAGAAACATCTTGGGTTTTCCTACGCGTTTCGGCATTTTAGGTAAGTTGCCTTTGTCAAGGAAGGTTTGTCCACCATATCTGTAGGTATAGTAGATAAATGGTTAGTAAATATTATGCTTTCTGTGGGTGGTTCCCATTGGTCGCATAATAAGATACATACTTGTTAAAACGTGTGCCTGCTCTTGAAACCTTGCTTCTGATCCTTTTATTTCACACAGGAATTGAAAGTGGACACTGCTGCTGTGGTATATAATATGTGGTAATTAATGTTTCGGGTATAGATTGTATCTTATAGACGTATGTAGCCTTAAGGTACTTACTGTCAGTGTAGTACTTTGAACAGCCAGTGGGGTGGAGGGAGTTTTATTGCTCATTTTAGGGGTTACATATTCATGTAAAGGAAGGTTAAGCATTAGGGAGTGATTTCATTTAGTGGGTGCATTTTTAGTTCTTGAAAACATGGTTAATATTGAATAGTGGGGTGAGCTGGTAGTTCTGGGTAGAATAAAAATGTTGCATTTTCAATCTTATTTTCTTTTTTTTTTTAAATGAAGTAGACTGAGCACAATGATTTGTGGTAGAACAGTCTTCATCAGTCACTATTTCTTCATACAGTAGCAGCAGTTTGTGAAGGGCAACCTATTTGGTTAGGTTGGCCATAGATTCGAAAAATCAGAAAAGCATGCCGGTACAATTGAATCAACCCTCAGGCTTATCTGTCAGCCTGCTGTCACATGAACATGCATTCAAACTTCAGCTCAGCGTGATCCTCCTTTTCTATGACCTCTCTGTGCCTTTATTCCTATTTCCTGCACTGCAACTTAATCTCAGGTGATGTAAGTGACACACACCTCTCATCAGAATCAGGTACAAGTCAAGTAGTGCTTAGGGGAAAAGGCCCTGTAAAGTATTATGAGTAAACAAGGTAGATATGAAAGCTATAAAAGTCTACTCCAGGCACCTGATGGCATCAAGAATACTGCCTGCATTGATTAATAATAATAATCAACACTATCATTACCCTGTAATACATAAACAGAGATTGCCCTTTGTTTCTTTTTAGCAATCCTGGAGGCTTTTTGCACCCATTCAGCTTTTTTTGTGTGTACAGATTTTTCACTGGTCATTCTAATGGTCCTTTCCACAGGGGATTTGAAGATTGAACTCCCCCCCCCCCCCCTCGACTCCTGGGAGGAATATGAGATGACTAAGGGTGTGCTCCATTTGGCTTTCAATATGTCTATTCACTGAGAATATGTTTTTTAGTTTTTATGACCATTTAGGGTCCACCATGTACCATTGAAGACCGCTCATAAACCTTCATGATGTAAGTCCAAGACTAGGGCCACTCCCTTTTCCCTGTCCCTTTTTTCCCCCCCCCATTTATCATGATTGTTTATAGTACCGTTACTTGCAGATTGTCCTCTGTGCACCTCCTGAAGAAGCAAGCTGGGATTTCGCTAGACGCGTAGAGGACTTCCAAGCACAGCACATCTTTGTTGGATGGCAACGCTCTTTTTTCCTGTTTTGTCTGCCATTTAATACTGCGTCATACATGATTTGGCATGAAATGATGCTGTTGGCTTTAATGTACTATATATGAGTGTATCAGACTAATAAAACCTTGTTTTATTTTATATATATACATATTTTCTTGTTTTTCTTTTGCATTTTGGTATCTATCTCCAAAGTCGCTTGGGCCAAGCTTTTTCTCTATGTATACTCCATTTCCCTGTCTGTTCTCCTTTTCAGTTTTTCACTTCCTATCCCATACCTCCCAACTTTTTGAGATGGGAACAAGGAACACCTATTAGCAAAAGTATGTAGGCATAGGACAAACACCCTACCAAGCCCCCTTTAAAGAGAATTATACAAAAAAAAATATTAGTTAAACCCACAATAGCTACTATTCCTTTATATTGGCTTTTAAAATTTCCAAATGCACCACTTTAGAAGATGAAAGGTTTAGCACCGGGAAACACTTTTTGAAAGATAAAAAGTGCATTTTATACACAACTATATAGATCAGACCAAAATCAGGGACAAATGAGCAGGAAAGAGGGACAGAGGGACTTTGTTCCAAATCAGGGACAGTCCCTCAAAATCAGGGACAGTTGGAAGCTATGCTATCCTAGCTCTCCTTTGTTAAAAATTGGATCATTTTTCTGCCAGCAGCACTGCAGTGTTCTTGCACATTCTTAGGGGTCATGCACCAACAAACCTCCCCTCCCTCCTTCTCAGTATGGAACTTCCCTCTACCCCCTGTTCTAATTTGCAATTAGGGATGGGCTCAGGCATGTTTGGATCGTAGTCCCAACCCACCTTAACATTCCCGCCAAGAAGCTGTCACTGCACACCGCCAATCATAGGCAGTGACGCAATTCCCGGACCGCAGCTGCACATACACACACTGCCTACGATTGGCGGTGTGCAGTGTCGGCTTCCTGGCGGGATTGCTCAGGTTGGTTGGGATTACAATCTGAACATGGCTGAGCCCATCCCTACTGTATGTGCAATGTTACATTCTGCTCCTGGCTGCTTTTTTACCTCCTTGGTTTTATGCTGTGCTGGAGTACAGATTGTAACGTGAGTGTACACCCAGAGCACACACAGAACCTGAACCTGAAAAGTCAGAGAACAGAAACTGTATACACAATCAGAGCAAAGTCAGCTAGAGCAAACAATCAGAGCACACAAGGAAGCTGCATGCACAGCCAGAGCACAGACAAGGCACATAAACCCCACTAAAAATATTTCTAAAACTGAAACATTATAAATACTACCTTAAAAACATAAATAATGCTTTTCACTTCAATTAAACTCATTGTTCCAAAATAACCCTTTGAGAAATGGACACACTTTGCGGGTAAAAAAGAATAGGAAATATATCTAGCCTGTCTAAAGTGGAGGTGCAGTAAAAATCCCACCCAGAGGATGGGAGGCCAGCAGTCTGTAGGGCAGTATACAGCAGCCATTAGCTTTTAGGGAGTGTACAGGGGTCCACTGGGCATAGGACAGTGGTCAGCAGAGCTGAGGACAGGGCAGCAGGGTGGAGGACAGGGGTCACTGCTGTCAAGGTAGAGAATGGGGTCACTGTTGGCAGGGCAGAATACAGAAGTCACTGCTGGCATGGCAAAGGAAAGGAGTCACCTGTGGCAGAGGACGGAAGTCACTGCTGGAAGGGCAGATAATAGAGGTCACATCACTGCTGACAGGGCAGAGGACAGGGATCACTGCTTGCAGGGCAGTGGACAGGGCTCACTGTTGGCAGGGCACGAAGCAGGAGACAGGATTCACAGCTGGCAGGACACTCAGCAGAATTCCTTCTCCCATACCTGCACTGAACACAGCCTGGGCACAAGCAGCAAAGCCCCCCGTCCTCACACAACACATAGCTGAGATTGGATTCTTTTAGACACCGCTACGATCTGCTGGGTGTCCTGCTTACCCAATCATTGACCTATCCGGGTAGTACATTTACTACTGCAAGGGCAGGGAAAGTGCAGCTGTCTGCAGTATGGCTCAGTGGTCAGGCACAGTGTCCAGGATGAAGAGGGGTGGCAGTTGGCTTTGGGGAGGGTGCAACTGAAATGCCCCCCTCTAGATCTGGCCATGCTTCTGTAGTGGGTGCCCACGGCCCCGCACTTCCCGTCGGCCTCTACCAGAATTTACACAGGCAAAGATTGGCTCCCACAAGGGAGAGCGTTCCTCCCAGATCCATGGCTGCCTGCTCTGTTCCCTCCCCTGCTTCTCTATTGGCAGGGAGAGGGAGCCAATGTAAGACAGGACCTCTTGGGTAAATGGATTGTGGGACATGTAGTCCCTAACACAAACAGACTCATAGCCTTCTAGAGGAACAGAGCCACAGAGGCCAGCATGCTCTGGGGCAAAATAAACTAAGGACACCATCTTGCTTGCCTGAGAGCAGGGAGACACCAACAAGGCAATAGAGAAGACTGGACCTGGGGGAGAGGTGCTGCCTCCTTGGTTGGCGTACCTTTCCTTTCAAGTATCCATGGCCAGTCAGGGACACCCTGCCTGAGAGGGAGATCTCAGGTGCATCTCCAGAGGCACCTATGCCGACGGCGTGAATTTTCCAGTCGTGAGGTAGCCAGTCAGGCTACCTGAAGAGCCTACCTTGTTCCAGGACATCTCCACTTGGGCCTTGACTGTAGGATTGGTGAGCGGGCACTTGCCCATTTGCAGGGAACTGAGACACTGCATGCAGACAACGTTCTTTATTCTCCCTACACTTGCCAGAACCTGGGTTACACTGACACCCTGCTAAGCAGTCACAGTGCCCTTCTTGCTATCGGGATACTGCCAGCATACTGCATTTGCACTCTACCAAGCATGATTTCTAAATGCACCAACTAAAGTGGCTAGTTGAAGATTCAAGGCCTTCTTCTACTGAAGTTACTGGTGCCTTACTGGCTCACCCATACCCAGGGCTCAGTATATGTAGTGCATGAGTGGGGTAGTCTGACTTGGGAGTTACGCCATTGACCACTGAATTAGATGCAGTGTATGAAGTGTGTGGGGCTGTGGTGTCAGGGTACAGTAGGGAGAGATCTGACACAAGAGAGGGTCATTCCTTTGCTCTTTTCCTGCCTAGACTCATAGAGCCCAATTTAAGTAGAGTGGTGACCAATGCATTATAGCGTTTGACATTTTGTGATCTGTCCTTGTTATAGCGTTTTGCTTCTGCTCTTGGGGTTATTAGCTGTTGAGGAATCCCCTGAGAGTAGCCTTACAGTACCATTGAGTTATGTTTCTCTTGATTCTCAGTCGTTACTATACAGTTAATTTACTTGAGATATATCCGCCTACTAATCAGATACACTGCTACTGTTTGTTACCATTTCAAAGAAACAGTAAAGACAATTTCTGTGTATTACTATAACTTGTGTCTTTCATCAGTGGTGTTGCACTAACATTATTGCCAGGTGTGCCAGAGGGGCTGAGACTGTTGCGGTTGAGAGGCAGAGTACAGAACCTTCGGGGGGTAGCGCTACACTTTCAAACGTTTGACATGGAAAATGCAGAATTTCAGCCAGGTCATAACTAACCGCTTTTTGAGTGGTGTACCAATAAAGGTCTGCTTCACATTGGTGACCTTTTGGAGGGTGACGAGTTGATGTCCACAGATAGGAACATAAATTACCATCTTCAGAAATGTATTACTACTCACAAATGGCCAACTTCATTAGAACCAAGCCTAAACCTGAAAGTCGTCTGGTTTCTATGACCTTGTCTGAATCTGTAGACATGTCCAGGGCAAAAATAAGAGAATGGATATCCATTATTTATTATACTTTCATCCCACCCACCAAAAAAATCTGTACATGCTACAATGGAAATGTGACCATGGTAGATCTCTAGACCTTCAAGTGTGGCAGACACTGGCAGACAATTTTATCTAAGACAAAGTTCAAGGGGGCGGAATACTTTCGCAAGGCACTGTATATGGATAATTGGTAGAGCTGTTATGTACCAGTGATAAAAATAGGATAGAGAGCTAATATGCTTATATCAATGTAACAATTATCTTTTCTTTATACAAAGATATGCCAACGCCTTGTGTTCTGTGATGTTTTTATCAGAAAATGTAATAAGCAAATATACAAAAAATTAAATGTATTTTAAAATGCTTTATTTTTAGGTCAAATAGTTAATTTTTTAATAGTTTTGGTCTTCTCTGTAAATCACTAATAATATGTTGTTATTATACAAAAAAAGATATAGCTCTTTTTTTTTTTACATGTTTAGTTTATGATCTTCTTTTTGACTGCTTGTCACTTTCTTTGCATTTGTCAGCCTCGCCTCTTTCTGTTTCGATTAAGGGATTTCCATATGAGTTACACAGACTGTTCTCAGATAATTGCTGTATACCACAGTGGGAAAGTAATGACATGCTGCAGATGAGACTGAACTTTTTTTTCAACAGAGCACCAGACTGAAAATTTACAGCAAGGGTTTGTGAACTTATCTGGTAAATAAAAAAATTACGCTAGTGTAGCACCCTCCTAGATAGGTGCTAGGAAAACCATAAGGGAAGCCCTGTCTGCTTATCAGGGGGGCCTGATTGTTCAACTAGGCTGTCATGTGTTTCCAGGTGTGCCTGTTGAGCTTGGGGAGTCTCCCCACTATGTCCAATGAGGGCTCTTATTGGACAGTGGAGGAAGCCTAGCCAATAGCACACCAGGGCTTGTATCTATCCCAGAGGCAGAATCTGCCGCAATGCATCCTGGGATTGGGGTATAAGTCTGAGGAGGGCACATGACAGAGCGTCTTTGGCAGGAAGCAGAGTCCCAGGAGGAGGGTGACGGTTGTCTCCCCTTCTGTCAGTGTGAAGAGAGTGTCCTGTGCAGTCGGCCTAGAGGACGGAAGGTTGAGCTGAGCTGCAGAGAGGGATCCGGTGTGCTTTGGATCGAGTGGAACTGCTGGGCAGAGGTTTCCAGGAAAGCAGTGTCGTGAGTACTGTAAACTGCCCAGGGGTCTGCCTAGGATAGGGGACCACTCCAGAAGGTCAGAGGGATCCGGGAGCCAGCTAACCAGTAGAGAAGGCTTAGAAAAGGGGGTGCCAGTCTCTAAGCCCTTAAGATAAGTGTGTGAGAGAGGGTGCCGGTGCGGGCCCTGAAGCGTACAAGTGTTCAGCAGTGCAGCAGTGATAAAGTAGCTACCTCAGCAAGGAGTGCCAAAGGGAGCTTTAAAAGGACTTTGAGTCACAAGGAGGTGATCAGAAGTCAGTTCAGTGTTAATAGGCAGCAGACCATCGTTAACCAGCATTGACCGGCATCAAGCCAGCATCAAGTCAGCGCCAACAAGCATTTTTCAGTTGTCCGCAGCAAATTGTGCATAGTTGAGCCAAAGGAGTATCCCACTCATCCCTTCTCCCATCCAAGTTCTCAATAAAAACCTAGAGATACTGGACTGGTCATTGTCTCAGTGCTCACACTTGGAGAACATGCTTAAATGTGCTGTTGTTGCAAGCGGTAACCCAGGCGGACCCACATCCAGCACAATGGCTGGGAATCCTGCTACACAAGGTTCACACTTTAGCGTTTTTTCCAGTCCATGTTTGCATGGGCATTGCAGCCCATTCATTTCAATGGTCTGTCGTGCTTGAATTTTTTGAAAAAAGGTGTATAGTCCTTTTGACCATGTGATTTCCCTGTGGTTCCTGCACCCGCACACGCACTGCGATTTTACATGCATGAGGGTGCCACTCAGAATAAATGGCAACCCTGTGCATTTTCTGACAGAAGCATTCACTGAATCGCTGCGATTCCTGCACCCGCAGCCACACTTTTAGGTGTAAACCTAGCATGAGGCTGCTTTCACATGGGCGTATTATAGCTGTGCATCCCTGTGCAGGCAAACACTGCCCCAGCACTAGCTTGTACTATAGTAGGCCTGTGTGAACGAGTTCTTATACTAACCTGTTAAGCAAATCCTTATTATGGTCACTCTAGCTCTTTAAAATAGAAGTTGAGCTTTTTTTTTCAAAAAACTATACTTACAGGTGGATGCAGCATCGGACCGCTGGCTCAAAGACTGAGAACTGAGCAATCAAACACCAACAATCGCTCGGTTCTCAGAGCGCCCTGAGCAGAGAGCGGTGACTGTTAGTCACTGCTGTCTGCTCTGCCCCTCCAGCACTCACTGGACGCTGGGCTGTGGATTGGGCAGAAATGGTCGGCTCTATGACGTCAGCTGACTATAAGTTTGTTTTTTTTATCCCTCTTTTTATGGTGTTCTTCCTTTTTTTCTGTCTTTCCTCCTTTTGCTCCTCTTTTTTCATTCTTCTCTGTTTTGGTCTCCCTCTTTTTCTTTTCTTGTTTTATTCATTTTTATTTTCTCATTCTTATATTTTCATTTTTACTTGGTAGTTAAACCTTCTCCTTTGATTACCTCAGGTGATCTTTTCTCATCTCAATACATATCTGTTCCCTGCACTGCTCTTTTCCTTGTCTTCCCCCTCTGGAGCCATGTTTACTCCTTGTGAGTAAAGTGGACTGAGATCATGGTTTCTATGACAGCAGCGGCCGCAAAGCTGGGCGTCCTTCCAGGACTCAGCGATGTGCGTCCATATGGAGCATGTGCGGCCTACATGGCGCATTGCGATTGGCCCTGGGCTGTGCTGCCAGGCAACAGGGATGCCTGTTTATGTGCCAAGATCGGTACGCATCTTGCCATGGGGCAGCAGCACACTTAGGTGCTTACTAGGCCTTGCTGGGCCTTTTTATTTAAAAAAGGATGTACAGGGAAACAGCCTTATATACACAAATATGGTTTTATTGTACGGTATAAAACAGCCTTTTGGCGAGAATGTGATGTCATGTGACATCAGAGGATGGGAGTGTCACTATTTTCCTTGATTTTGATTGGTGGTAGTTAATTTATATTCTGTGTTCACTATATGCACTCTATAATATCCCTGACGAAGGGGTCCTGTGTGGCCCAGAAACGTATCACTTATCCTAATCTTTCTGCAATAAAAGTTTTTGACTGCAATTTAAGATCCGTGGTGTGCTGGCGAACATGTGTATTTAGCTGACAGCGGGCTTCAGCCTGCTGTCAGCTGAAAACGGGTCAATGGAGTGAAGAACAAACTGCACTCCTGTGATCCACAGGAGAAGTACAGCCAAACGAGCTTTGGCTGTACTTCTCCTTTAAAGCAGATTTCTACTTCCAGGGAAAAATGGGAAACCTTCTATTTAATTCCAACAAGCAATGTTGCAAGAGTCTTGCCAGCTGTGTTCTTGATTATTGATCAAATATGTTCAGCAGCAGGAACTAAAAGCCATTTTTTTCATGTATCAAACATTTTACAGGTAAAAGACTTCTGAATTGCGTTCTCTTCTATGTCTGGCTCATTCATTAGCTAAAACTCTTTAGTTCTGAGTGGCCCTGAAATGTGGCAGGACAAATATTTTAGTTATCAGCAAGGTGCCCTTCACGAGACAAATGCAGCTTTGTTCAGTAATATTGGAGCAATAACCCAAATATAGTAGACATAAATAATGATGAAGGCATTAAAGTGGTATTAAACACAAAACCCAAAATGTAATATATTGCAGCTTATCAATCATCAGATGTGGTGGCTGCATCAGTGTTCTCTTTTCCCTGGCTCCTTTTCTTCTGTTTTCACCTGGCGATCTGGCCAGTAACATACCTCCAGCATTAGTGAGGCACAACTCTGGAGGAACAAGCACAGGAGCCACAGCGGGCAGCACCAATGTCAGTTCTGGGGGGGGGGGGGGGGGGGTTTAGTGTTAAATGTATTAGCAGATTTGATTTAGATATACTAAAAAATTGAAGCCAAACTTCAGCTCACACGTTATAATCAGTTACATCAGACAGTTCTTTACTTTTGGGATACATTAAAGCCGAGCTCCACCCAACAGGTGAAGTTCCGCTTTGCACTCCTCCCCCTCGTGTCACATTTGGCATGTAATTTTGTTTGGGCGGGAGTGGGCTTCTAGTTTCAATAGATACCTGCTCCCACTTCTGCTCGGACCAACTAGGGGACCTGGGTGGAGGTTCTCCTTTCCCTCGTCCTCCCTGAAATCTTCTGGGACGCATCCCAGAAGATTCCCCGACCATTAAGGAAGCGGAGCGTGGCTCGCGCATGCCCAGTGTACATCCGGCTGTGAAACCGCAAGCTGTCACAGCCGGGTGCCCACGGTTGTAATGCCGGGGAGAGGAGAGGGAGAGAACTGAGAGCTGGAGAGCTTGTGCTTAGGAAAAACAACAGACTTGCTGGCTGTTTCACCAGATGAAAATAGAAGAAAAAAAGCCTAAAAAAAGAAAACAAATAGGAAACAAATGCAGCCATCATATCTATCAATGTATTAGCAGATTTGATTTAGATATACTAACAAATTGAAGCCAAACTTTAGCTCACACATTATAATCAGTTACAGCAGACAGTTCTTACTTTTGCAATACATTGGTTTTGCCCACAGTTGTAATGCCGGGGAGAGGAGAGGGAGAGAACTGACAGTTCGGATGGTCACATCGCTGGATCGTGAGACAGGTTAGTGTGTCTTTAATAAAGATCAGCAGCTACACTTTTTGTAGCTGCTGACTTTTAATAAACACAAAAATGACTGGAACTCTGCTTTAATAAATAAAAGCTGATCATTTTAATCACCCCTGCCAGTCTTAAGTTGTTTGTCTCATCCATGTAGACTGATACATTCTGCCTGTGCTTAGTAAAAACAACAGACTTGCTGGCTGGTTCACCAGATGAAAATAGAAGAAAGAAAGCCTAAAAAAGGAAACAAAACGGAAACAAATGCAGTAATCAGATCTGAGAATTGGTAAGCCTCAATATAATAAATGTTTGCTTTTGGATTTAATACTGCTTTAATGCAGATGAAACAGGGTTTTCAATACAATTTTAATTAACAATAGGGATGTCTAAGGCTGTCTTCCCATGAGTGTTCTTAAAGAGGAGTTCCCACCCCTCACACAAATACTTTACTGTAGCTGCTGACTTTTAATATTAGGACACTTACCTGTCCATGGATCCCTTTCAGGTTCACAGCTGCGCATGCTCTTTTGAACTGGCCCAGCAACGGAGGAAGGAGGAGGGGGGCTAAACTTCCAAGGAATCTCGCTTCAACGAGGTCTCCCAGAAGTGGGGATGGGTACCTGTCAAAAACAGGTACCAGCTTCCCCCCAAAAGGTGCCAAATGTGGCACCGGAGGGGGGGAGGAAGCAAACAAGCGAGTTTCCCCTTTTGGGTGGAGCTCTGCTTTAAGTGTACATCTGTGCAAGAGCCATGTTTGCCCACATGGTATGCACACGTGTTCCATGTATCCACATGCAGGCAGCCCCATTCATGTCAATTGGGACACAGCTGCTGCTCCTCCCAATTTGACACCTGTGCAGGTGCGTGCCCCCAAAAGCAGATGTTGTGAGTTTTTTTGGATACTTATTCACACCCACATAAATGTCATGGACCTGAGGAAGGTTATGATGTTAGTTATGTGGCTACTCCTTAAGTAATGGCAACTTACTCTTTAAAGTGGTTCTAAAGCCTAAACATTTTTTACCTTATTGCATTCTTTGCATTCAGGTAAAAAAACGTTTAGGCATCAGCATCCGTCCTCACTCCCCCCTTTTTACTTACCTGAGCCCTTATTCGATCCAGCGCAGTGCACATCTGCAGCTCCTCTCACCTCTCACTTTATCAGTGACATCGCATCAGGTGCTTCATAGCTGCTGGTAATCCAGGACTGATCCATTTTGATAAATACAAAAAAAGAAAAAAGAGGGGCGCACCGACCTAGTGCATTACCATAAAAACTTTTATTAAAATATTAAAAGGTGTACAATATACTCACAAGACTGGTGTGGTACAACACACATCAAGAATAGCATATACAGTCTCCAAGGTAGCCAGGTCCCAATAGTGACAAATGGGCATACAGATAGTCGCATGGGGCTGCTGTGGCTAGGCTGACGCGTTTCAGGGGCGAGCCTTGGAGACTGTATATGCTATTCTTGATGTGTGTTGTACCACACCAGTCTTGTGAGTATATTGTACACCTTTTAATATTTTAATAAAAGTTTTTATGGTAATGCACTAGGTCGGTGCGCCCCTCTTTTTTCTTTTTTTGTCTTTTCTACCAGTGGTTCTGGATACCCTTGATCCTGAAGGGGGCAGCAAGACCAAACAGCTCTCTTTACATCTGAGTTTGTAGTGCACCTCTTTCTACTCCATCAGACAGCACTTAAGCGCAGGAGGTTTTGTTTTTACTTGAATACATACCATTTTGATAAATGTCAGACGGCCCACGGAGTCTGTGGACAGACGCGTTCTTTTATCAGTAACAAAACCTCCAGGCAGCACTGACTGCTGATTTGGAAAGCACGCTGAATTCAGGGCAGCCCAGCAGCCTAATTGCATACTGGGCAAGTTCTGGCCAGTGATCTATTCTCATGATCCAGTAACCCAGTGAATCGTCAACTGGAAAACTCTCCATCTCTATTTTTGCCCCTAGATAGGATGCAGGCGCCGACGATAGGATGTGGAAGCTAAGAGCCATGGGCAGCGTGGACTAAAAAAATAGTGAAATACATCACTTAGGCTGCCCCCATCTCCACTTCACCAGATGAAAATAGAAGAAAGAAAGCCTAAAAAAGAAAACAAAACCAACAGAAGCCTCAAAACTAAATTTTTCACTTTTTTCACATTTGACACTGTAACCTATCAGAGTTAGGAAAAGTGTTAGGTAAACTCCTCTTTAAAGTGTCCTCAAGAGATTTCTTCTTCTGCACCCTCTGTGGGGGCGGGATTAGTTCTGAGACTTTCTCCTTGTAACAGTGATCAAGAAGAGTTTCCAACCAATAGTGATTATTCTCCTTGATGCCACGTATTCTTGGGTCCTTTTGCAGGCTTTGAAGCATGAAGAAGCCCATGCACCGCAAGTTTGTGGAGGCATGAGAAGCAGACTCCTCTAGGTTACTGAGGATTACAGTATCTGGAACTGCCTTCTCCCAGCCTTCTGCTACTCCCAAGGGTTCTGGGGATTGAAAACAATCTCTTTGGGTTTGACGTATGTCTTCCTCTGCTTTAATACCTCCAAAACTGCTAGAATCCTCCTTCTCCTCCCTCTCCACTTGTGCATTCTGTGGCATAGGAAGAATGGTATCTGCATAAAGTGGGCCTTGAGAGGAAAGGAAGTCCTCCTCTTCCTCCCGCTGCTCTGCCTCGAGTGCCCTATCCATAATGCCACGCAGAGTCTGCTCCAGCAGGAACACAACAGGAATTGTGTCACAGATGCATGCATTGTCACAGATTACCATCCTTTATCAGCAGCCATTGGTGTGGGAAAAAAAAGCTGAGCTGGCCTGAAGCTGTCATTGTGCCATACTCACACAGGTACTCATTGACGGCCCTCTGCGGCATGTGCAGCCTCTGCAGAATTGCCAAAGTCGAGTTCCACCTGGTGGGCATGTAACAAATCAGGCGGTTTATTAGGTAGGAGGCATTCCTGATGAATTTCAGCCAGCTGAGCGTGAGCACTGGTTGTGTATGACTGCCTGAAATGGCTACAGACTATTCTGGCCTGCTTTAGCAGATCTTACAACCCTGGGTACCTATTTAAGAATTGCTGCACCACCAAATTGAGGACATTTGCCAGGCATGGCATATGTGTCAACTTTCCCTGTCTAAGGGTAGACAGGAGGTTTGTGTCATCATCACACCACTATTCCTGGCTTCAACTGGCGTGGCGTGAACCACCTCTAGGCCTGCCTCTGCAGAACTGCAAGAATCTCTGTTCCAATCTGGTTCGATCCGGTCCCCTAAACACAAACTGCAGCACTGGCACCTTTTAGCCTAACTCATCGAATAGCCCCTTGAACGCTTAGGGGGTATTTGTGGTGCATAGGACAATTTAGCAAAGGAGGGCAGGGAAGAGGAGGGGGTAGAGCTGACAAATCTCTCATCATCACCACTAGCTGTATGGAGACATGGCGGCATAACAAGATAAGAAGCACTGAGCCCTGTACTGCATCCCTCCAACTTGCAAGCAATGTTACCCAGTGTGAATGAAATATAGCGTCCCTGACCATGCTTGCTGGACCACTTGTCAGCAGTATCATGGACTTTGCAGCTGACTGCCTTGCCCAAAGTTGCCACAACATTGCCTTCCACGTAATGGTACAGAGCTGGAATGGCCTTACGTGAAAAGAAATAGTGCCTGAAAACCTGTCATTGTGGTACAGCACATTCTGAAAATTCATGGAAGGGGGCAGAATCCACCAGGCGGAAAGGCAGAAGTTGTAAAGCCAGAAACTTGGACAAGCTTGCATTTAGATGCTGGGAATGTGGGTGGCAGTGACTGTATTTTTTCCCTCTGCAGCAGATGGGGCAGAGAAATTTGCTGGCTATAGTCCACAGCTGGTGGTTTTCTACTGGCAGATGTCCTGCAAGGACCTGGGACACCCTGCGCTATACCATCATCCTTGTCAGTGGAGGCTGCTGAGAGGTCACGAGATATAGCAGGGGTAGACTGAGGTGAGTAAGGAGGAGGAACAGAATTGCGTTACTTTTGTGTGGCTTTCATGTGTTCTTACCAACGGGCTGTGTGGTGGGAGGTTAAATGCCTTGTCAAGCATGTGGCATGCCTTGTCAAGCATGTGACCCAAATAGCTGGTGTTCTTGCCATGCTTGATGTGCTTGAGACAAAGTTTTTCAAATTGCAACAGTGCGATCGGCTGCCTATGTGCTAAAAAAGGTCCAGACAGCTGAGTTGTGGGAAGTGGATCGGGAGATAACAGCTCCACAATGTGATGGAATAGGGTGGCTGCTCTCTACTTTTCCATGATGGCTGCCTCATTGGAGTTGTGCCTCACCCTCACTTTCCTCCTCTGCTCTTTCCAGGCACCCAAGTCGCGTCAGTGACCTCATCATCATCATATCCTCCATCCTCATTACCACTGGAGACAACTTGGCAATATGCTAAGGCTGGGGGAATATGACTGCCAATTCTGCCATTTTGTGTACCAGTGTTCTCCCCTCTCTGTAGGCTCATGTTCCTACCTTCCTCAACCTCAGAACCAACATCTGAATCAAGTAATGGCTGTGTATCATCAAGGAGCAAGTGTCTGACGTTGTGTTCAAATAACTCAGCTGACTCCGCCATGCCTGATGCTGGGGCTATGGCAGGAATAGCTGTGGACAAGGAGGCAGATTTAGCCACTCTGGCAGCTGCAGTGGACTGCACACTAGTCTCTGCTTTCTTGGGTGACAGGGGATGAGGAGGATGAGGGTGGTTTAGTAAGCCAGTCCACCACCTCCTCTGCATGCTGTGGCTGGATAGCACGGGCAACATCACTAAACAGAGGAAATGACGCCCGGCCTGAGGACTGACCATGTCCACCCTTGCCTGTGAACACATACGCTGCTGGCCCCCTCACAGTGCCATGGAAATGTCTGCTTCTCCTTTTTGGCCTCCCAGACATGATGGGGGGGGGGGGTGCTTATTAACAAAGTGTAATAAAGATGTGGAAATGTGTACATTGATGCACTTTAATCAATGGAAAGTGGTGTTTGGTGCACTGAGTACTCTTACTGCAAGGACACAATCCACTGACACACTACAAAATACTGCAGGAAAACTTCACTGATGCACTGCAAAATACTGCGTTAAACATGCAGTAAAGCACAGAAATATACTGTGTTAAACGTGTAATAAGGCAC
This sequence comes from Pelophylax lessonae, assembly GCF_965119305.1. NCBI lineage: Eukaryota > Metazoa > Chordata > Amphibia > Anura > Ranidae > Pelophylax > Pelophylax lessonae. Next base: position 112,577,520 of record NC_138768.1, read on the forward strand.
TGAAATATACTGTGTTAAAGTGCACTAACGGGCAGAAATACATTGCGTTAAATGTGCAGTAATGCAATGAAATATACTGCATTAAATGTGCACTAACGCACATAAATATACTGTGTTGAACGTACACTAACGCACTGAAATATACTGCATTAAACAGCACGTAACGCACTGAAATATAATGCTTAAATGTGCGCTAACGCACAGAAATATACTGTGTTAAACGTGCACTAACGCGATGAAATATACTATGTTTAGCGGCATGTAACGCCCTGAAATATACTGTATTAAATGTGCACTAACGGACTAAAATATACTGCATTAAACGGCACGTAATGCACTAAAATATACTGTGTTAAACATGCAGTAATGCACAGAAATTTACTGTGTTAAACATGCACTAATGCACTGAAATATACTGCGTTAAATGGCATGTAAGACACTGAAATATAATGCGTTAAACGTGCACTAATGCACAGAAATATACTGCGTTAAACATGCAGTAACACACTGAAATTTACTGCATCAATAGTTCAGTAACACACAGAAATATACTGCGTAGATAGTGTAGTAACGCACAGAAATATACTGCATTAATAGTGCAGTAACGCACAGAAATATACTTCATTAAACATGGATAGCACGGGCAACATCACTAAACTGAGGAAATGATGCCCTGCCTGAAAACTGACCACATCCTCATTTGCCTGTGGACACATACACTGCTGGACCCCTCACAGTGACATGGGAACATCTTCATAACAGAAAGCACCAATAATGGGAGGCCACAGTTGTCTGAGATAGGCATTTTAGTAATTGTTCTGTTTTTAGGGCAGCTGTGAACAGATCCTGAAAATGCTTTATTGTAATAACTGGCATCTGTGAAGGATAGCTTACTTTATGTCCAGTTCAGTCTTTCTTCTTTAAAGGAATACATTTGTCTCTGTATAATAAAAATACATGGGGGTCCCCACGTACCTTATGGTATTGAAGACTGATTGAACAGATAACCTTAAGTTGGTCTTGGGTCACAGACTGAGCGGTTCCCTGTTCCTGAATCCTATCCTTTCTATCTCTGCCTTTAAGTTATTTGTGCATCACAATTATGTGGGTTTTGCGACTGATCAATATTACTTGTTGACTGATTTTTCTAAAGTTTAGCTTCAAGGCAGAATCATTTATTTCTGCCCCTGAATTTCAACTTGCAGGACTTTAGAACATAGAGGACATAGAAGTGACACAGAGGGAAATGAAATGAAAAAACTGTCCTAATGGAAAACGGGGCAATAGTGGACATAAAATGTAACAGATGCTCTAACTCCCCACCATGGTACTAAATAGTTGTATTTATTGCCTTTTCAGCCTCTTTGTAATAGGTGGACAGCAAGTGAGTTAAAATCTACCCAAATGTAACACAAAAATAATAGTTTGAGAGATGTTCTAATCATTCTCCACTCTATACAAAACAAAGAAAAGGTTATTTATGACTGAAGCTGGTCTTTAAATTATCTTTGTTAGACGTTCTCTACCAGGGTCCTCAAAGTACATAGGAAAAAATACCCTGGTTTACTTCCTCGTGTATTTAAAAATGAAATCAATCTTCATCAATGTGAGATATGTTTTCCCTTTTTGTCTCCTACAACATAAGATGTTGATATTACTCCAAGCTCTTATCCATTAGGGGTGCCACACTAGCAACAAACAATGATACAAATAGGCAACCAAATAAAAGATACAAAATGAGAAGGGATGTTGTTGAATTGGAGCAGACAGGTGAATTTACGGAACAAACAAGATCAGAATCAAGGTGCATTATGTGTGAAAAACATTTACGCAAATACTGTACTTCTCTTGGTGTTGTATTAGTAAATAAAAATTTATACAAACAGGCAACCAAATGACACAACTCATATTGTAATTGAATGTTATTAAAAATTACCTTTCCTTTTTAATATGCAGCTCTGTAATTTTCTGGTGAAAATCAAATGCAATATGGCTACCTAGAGGTGTTCGGAACATGTACAGAATGCCCCCCAGATATGTAATTTCCTGCTTGTGTGATTGGCTCACTGATTTTCCCAGAAGTCTCCACTAAGATACAAGTCAGATTTCAGGCATCCCCTGCAACAAAAATGTTGGTAAGGTACTCCAAATAGGAAATCACACCTAAAGAGATGCAGACCCTGCAATGTTCCTTAGGCCCTTATCACACACTCCGGAGGGAGTCCATTTTTCTCAGCGGGGGATCGATCCGCCGATCCCCCGCTGAGCAGGAGGATGACAGCTGTGTCTCCACGCTGTGTGCAGAGACACAGCTGTCAGTTCCCCATGCATCTCTATGTGGGAACCGGATGGTAACGGACCGCTGGACGGATGGAAAATATGGGTATGTCAGTTTGCGGGAGCCCTCCTGGCAGCAGGGTTGCCGATCCACGGGGCTGGCAGCAGCGATCGACGCCGGGCACCCGCAATCGCTCCCCGCTGAGAGAGAAGGACGGTCAGCTGTTGTAAACGCAGCAGACCATTGTACTCTCTGAAATTAACACAGAGCGCCTGTGATCCTCCTATATAGGATCACAGGTCTCTGTGTTCATTTCACAGGTCCCTCCCCCATACAGTTAGAAAACAGTCCCCTAGGCTCACATTTAACCCTTTGATCGCCCCTGGGTTAACCCCTTCCCTGCCAGTGTCATTATTGCAGTAACAGTGCATATTTTTAGCACTGATTACTGTAGTAATGTCACTGGTCCCCCCAAAAGTGTCAAAAATGTGAGTTAGGGGTCCGATCTGTCTGCAGCAATGTCGCAGTCCTGCTAAAAATCTAGTACTAGTTACTAGTAAAAAATAAAATAGAATAAAAATGATATAAATCTTTCCCCTATTTTGTAGATGTGATAACAATCAAAATACGCCTATTGGGATTTTATTTACCAAAACTATGTAGCAGAATACAAATTGACCTAAAAGGATGAAATAATATATTTTTTTTTTTGGGGGGGGGGATGTTATATAGCAGAAAGTGAAAAATATAGTTTTTTCCCAGAATTGTCGCTCTTTTTTTGTTTATAGCACAATAAATAAAAATCGCACAGGTGATAAAATACCACCAAAAGAAAGCTCTATTTGTGGGGGAAAAAAAGGAGATCAATTTTATTTAGGTAAAGCAACGCATGACCGTGCAATTGTCAGTTAAAATAACACAGTGCCGAATCGCAAAAAATGACCTGATCATTAAGGGGGCAAATCCTTCCGATCCAGTGGTTGGTTAAAAAAACTTGTGTGAATGAGAGCTGGGCACCTGACTAATGGGTAACTGATGAAGAGTAGCAAATGAAGGGCAGCCAATATACAGTATATCTTCTAGTGATCATTGAAAGTGAGGTAAAATCCAAAATTTTAAATTGTTACCAGAACAGAAATAGAGAAAAAAATCTTCAAATGGGGACACCGTGATAGCAATTGTCTAAGAGTGGATTTAACTCATTTTGGAGGAATTTCTTCTCCCTTTCTCTTGTGTCTACGGAGCAAGTGAAGGGAAATCTCCCCAATGGGTTGTGGATGACAAAAAAAAAAAAGAAACCTGACATGGGTCCCTACTTTATTCAATCATAAAAAATGGCTTTTGATATACTTTAGGAAGATAAAAAGGTGTCTTATCTCACTTACTGCTACCTAAGGCTCTAACTCCCATATGTGTAATGCAGATCTGTTAGTGTTCCATGAACCCAACTGGCAAAGACCCATCCACAGGAAAAATAATTAGGTGTCTCATTTTTGCTCCACTACCTGGGAAAACATTTTGCAGGGACTCCATAAATGCTCTTCCAGTGTCATGTTTCTGGAAACACATTATACATTTTTATAGCTTTGGTTATACCTAGCCAGATGCTCTTTTCATGATGTTTCTTAAATACGGAAGATAAATGGTGTCCATGCTCATCTTCAAGAACACTCACTTATATGTTATGGCTTTGTCTCCAAATAGAACCTGGTGAACAGTAGAGAACAGGTCATTTTCCTGACATCATACGCCAGGTGCTGTGAAACTGGGCAAAGGAACAGAGTTTCTGTATACCATCATTTCTCAGGACAGGTGTACAAAGCTTCTGCTCTCCCTCAAATGGCCTCAAATGGCCTCAAATCACCTATTCATTTGAAAGGATAACTATCCGTTTACAGCATTGTGAATATATACACCTGAATGCTATCAGCTAAATGTAAATACTCTTATCAGAGACTGTTAATGCTTTAAAACATATATCTGTGTATTGCGTGTAATTATATTTTTACACCAAGTATTTGTTTATGACATATTTAAGCTTTACTTTTTGCTTAGTATCGTTTTACGACTTTGCTATATTGTAATGAAAAACGCAGAAAAGTCCAGATGGCTGCACACTGACGATCCACTTTATTGGAGGTAAAATCCAGTTGACAGGAGATAACAAACACAGTGAGGGACAAGAAGGTAAATGCGTTACTCACCCATATTGAATAAGATCTGGTGATATCGTGAGGTTTGTCGGAGGTTGTGTTTGGGGATGGTTTAGGAGCTACCTCAGCTAAGAGCAGCAGTAACTTCTCATATTGTGCTATACTGCAACTATCTCCTAAAGCAGAACTTCACTCTCTTAATCAACGTTGACTATATTTATTCTGTATGCTACTAGCGATAATAAATAGATAGGAATATATCATATTTCAGGGCTTAAAATTTCAAGTCCTGAGCTACTAGCCAGGCCTTAAGAGCTACTCAACACCAGTTGCCCAACCCAACCCTTACCCTACCCTGCCCCTTATTCCACCCCTAAACACGCCCTCATAAATTATCTCAAGAAATTACACTGTTAAATGTTTTATGCAGAATTAAGTTACAAAAATAAATATTAACAACAACTTTATCAGTGCCCATTAGTGCAGCTTCATCATTGCCCATTAACCACTTGCCGACTGCCGCACAACTATTTACGTCGGCAGTCAGCCCCTCAGAGGCAGAGCGACGTAGGGCTACGTCGCTAGCCTGTAAGGGTTTTGGGAGCGAGCGCGCGCCGCCGGATGTGCGCTACCGCTCTAGCTCGGTCACGGACCCCCCCCCCCCCGCACGTGTGCCCGGCGGACCCGATGTCCGCCGGGCACTCGCGATCGTCCGTGACAGCGGGAGAAAGGCAGGCAGCTAGTGTAAACAAAGCCGCCTGTCAGTTCTCCCTGTGTAAGAATGGTGATCAAACGGTTCTACTATGTAGGGCCATTGATCATTGTTCTTACACATCAAGCCACAGCCAATCACAGTTAGAAACACGCCCCTAGGACACACTCCCTCCCTCTCCAATACAGTTAACTCCTTCACTGCCAGTGTCATTTTTACAGTAACAGTGAATATGTATAGCACTGATTACTGTAGTAATCTCACTGGTAACCCCAAAAGTGTCAAAAATGTCAGTCAAGGGTCCGATCTGTCTGCCCCCAATGTCGCAGTCCCGCAAAAAAAATCGCAGATCGCCGCCATTACGCGTTAAAAAAAAAACAACAAAAATGACAAAAATATTTCCCTTTGTTAGTAAACGCAATAACTTTTGCGCAAACCAGTCAAAATACGCTTTTTGCGGTTTTTTTTACCAAACATATGGTAAAAAAAAAAATTGGCCTAAAATGTTAAAAAATTTTCATTTTTACATTTTTGGGGGGGGGGGGGGGGAATTTCATATAAAAAAAATTTGAAAAATATTGTTATTTTTGAAAAATTTACGCTTCTTTTTTGTTTATAGCGCATGATCAAAAAATTGCACCGGTGATCAAATACCGCCAAAAGAAAGCTCTGTTTGTGGGAAAAAAAAGGACACGTCGACGTGGTTTAGCGTACAGCGTCACACGACCGCGCAATTGTCCGTTAAAGTCATGCAGTGCCGAATCGCAAAATAGGCCCTGGTCAGGAAGGGGATAAAAACCTTCCGGGGCTTAAGTGGTTAATGCAGCTTATCAGTGCCCATCAGTGGAGCATCTTTAGTGCAGCTTATCAGTGCCCATCAGTGCCACCTCATCAGTGCCCATCAGTGCAGCCTATCAGTAATCATCAGTGCAGCCTCATCAGTGCCGATCATGGAGGCCCATTTGTGCCCATGAATGCAGCCTCATTAGTGCCCATGAATGCAGCCTAATCAGTGCCCATTAATGCAGCCTCACCAGTGCCCATCAATGCAGCCTAATTAGTTCCCATCAATGCAGCCTGATCAGTGCCCTTCAGTCCAGCCTATCAGTGCATATTAATACAGCCCCACCAGTGCCGATGAATGTAGCCTCACCAGTGCCTATCAATGCAGCCTGATCGGTGCCCATCATTGCAGCCTGATCAGTGCCCATCAGCGCAGCCTCATCAGTGCCCATCAATACAGCCTCATCAGTGCCCATCAGCGCAGCCACATCAGTGTCCATCAATGCAGCCTCACCAGTGCCCATCAGTGCAGCCTCACCAGTACATATTAATGCAGCCTGATTAGTGCCCATCGGTTACAAAAATAAAAATTAACAACTACTTTAACAGTGCCCATAAGTGCAGCCTTATCAGTGCCCAATAATGCCGCCTATCACTGCCTATCAGTCCACCATCTTCAGTGCAGCTTATCAGTGCCCATCAGTGCTTCTCCATTAGTGCCACCTCATCAGTGCCCATCAGTGCAGCCTATCAGTAATCATCAGTGCAGCCTCATCAGTGCCCATCAATGCAGCCCATTAGTGCCCATCAATGAAGCCTCATCAGTGCCCCTCAATGCAGCCTCACCAATGCCCATCAATGCAGCCTCACCAGTGTCCATTAATGCAGCCTGCTCAGTGCCCATCAATGCAGCCTGATCAGTGCCCATCAATACAGCCTCATCAGTGCCCATCAGCACAGCCTCACCAGTACCCATCAAGGCAGCATGATCAGTGCCTATCAGTGCAGCCTCACCAGTGCCAATCAATGCAACCTGATCAGTGCCCATCAATGCAGCCTCACCAGTGCCCATAACAGCAGCCTCACCAGTGCCTATAAATGCAGCCTTACCTGTGCCCATTAAGCAGCCTGATCAGTGCCCATCAATGCAGCCTCACCAGTGCCAATCAATGCAGCCTGATTAGTGCCCATCAATGCAGCCTCACAAGTGCCTATCAATGCATCCTTGTCAGTGCCCATCAATGCAGCCTGATCAATGCCCATCAATGCAGCCTAAACAATTTCGCCTCACCAGTGCCCATCAATGCACCCTCACCAGTGCCCATTAATGCAGCCTTATCAGTGCCCATCAATGCCGCCTCACCAGTGCCCATCAATGCAGTCTTCTCAGTGCCCATCAATGCATCCTGAGAAGTGCCCATCAATGCAGCCTCATCAGTGCCCATCAATGCAGCCTCATCAGTGCCCATCAATGCAGCCTTACCAATGCCCACAAGTACAGCCTCACCAGTACCCATCAATACAACATCACCAGTGTCCATCAATGCAGCCTCATCAGTGCCTATCAAGGCAGCCTCATCAGTGCCCATCAATTCAGTCTGAGCAGTGCCCATCAGTGTAGCCTCACCAGTGCCCATCAATGCAGCCTAACCAGTGCCTATCAATGCAGCCCAATCAGTGCCCATCAGCAAATCCTATCGGTGCCCATAAGTGCAGCCTAAGCAGTGCCCATCAATGCAGTCTCACCAGTGCCCATCAATGCAGCCTCACCCATGCCCGTTAGTGCAGCCTCATCAGTGCTTATCAGTGTAGCCTCACCAGTGCACAGGGATTACAGGGATGAGAGTCAGCCTGATCACAAAGAGTGGGGATCTTCCGCTGTGACACAGCTTGGATTTGAATTGCCCAAGGGCCTCAGTCAAATGAAGTCCTTCCTCCTGGACTGTCTCCTATGATAGACATCACACTGCTTCAATTTCGCTGCATTGAAACAGTGTACTGTCTTTTATATGAGCCGGCCCAGGAGGCAGGACTCTGTTTGACAGCGGCCTCTGGACAATTCAAGTCCAAGCTGTGTTACAGCTGGAGATCCCGGCTTTGTGTGATCCGGCCAGATCTCCTCTTCCTCTCCTCTCTCTTCCCTAGTTTCTGGGCCGATCGCTGGGAGGTGAACAGCTCATATTTGATCAAATCCTGCCACTCCTACCACCCCCCCCCCCCCCAGGCAGCTCCCCACTCGCCCTCAAGTTTTTTACAACTCTTTTACAAAAATTAATAAAATAATGTTCTTGTTTGTGGTGCTCAGATGCAGTGTAGTTCTGCTTTAAAGCATATGTGACCCCAAAACGCAAAAATATATTATATTGCAACCTGCTGGTTCTTAAATGTGATGCTTGCATTAGTTTTCTTTTTTCAAGCTTTTTTACTTTATTTCCTGGTGATTCTGCCAGTAACAAACATCCAGGATGACAACATTCACTCACCCTTGTGTATCAGGACAACAGAAACAAGTTAAGACTGCGGAACCCCTTCCCTCTTCTATTATGTATCACATAGAAGGAAATGGTTCTGTAGTCTTTTGAGATAGCTAAGACCAGGGCTTTTTTTCAGCTGGAACTTGGTGGAACTCAGTTCCACCACCTTTGGCTCAGGCCCTCTGCTCCCTGCTCATCAATATCACTTGTAAACACAGAGGTCTGGCTTCCTGTGTTTTCCAAGTGCAGTATGGGGACAAAGGAGATGCCGGTGCCTGGGGTGCAGTGTAAATGCTAACACCCACACTGGATGATCTCCCTGCAAGTGAGAGAGGCAAAGCCATCTACAGTGTGAGGGGAGGTAGTGGAGAAGAAGAGGGGTAAAAGTGAGATGTGGATGGGGGATGCCGAGCTAAGCATCTGTGGATGAAGGCTGAACTCTGCACTCTGGGTGTAGCACATCTCTGAACCCTGCACTGCATACGTAGCACACTCCCGAACTCTGCACATAGCACACCTCTGAACTCTGCATTCTGTGTAACCCTACCAAACTCTGCACTCTGTACATAATGCACTCCTGGTATTTGATGCCCCTTTAAGACCCTCTTACTCCTATTTCCGTAGACGACTGTTTAGTGGAAATGCGTCACAGAGGAGCGCCGCATCGTCATCGCAAGTTGCCGAGGACCGCACTGCAGGCGGCCACGGCCTCTCCAATATCGGTATCGGTTTCCTGTGTCCATTAGTTAACATCTAACTGTAAGTGCACTGGATACTTTTGTTTTAATAAATTGTCAAAGGTACTGCGCTATGGTCTGATTCTGTTTCTGTGAGATACACATGGAAGCCCTCACCTGTGCGGAGAGTAACACCCAGAACAAGAGTGGACTGGGATTGGGTTGAGACACCGAAAGATCAGTGAGACAGTCGCCTTTTGGTTTGAGCGATCCGGTAAGAGGCCACACTTACTATCTGATTATTTCACGGTGACCTCCCTGAATTCCCAAGACACTACTGGGCTGATTATCCGTCCTTAACCTCTTTTCTCTATGGTAAGGGGCTAATCCCCACAAAGGTGGTGGAACCCATCTGCACCCCACGGATCTAGAGGAACCCACAGAGTGGATTTTACTTTAGCCTGTGAGGGGACGATTGGGACTTCATGCACTTTTATATGTATATGGACTATACACTGAGGTGGCAACCATTGAAATATTGGACACTTTTTCTTTGAATTACTTGTGCACTTTGTTGGTTTATGTTGGTATCACATTATCCATTTATCATCACCTATTCACCATAACACACCCAAGTATATGCACCAGGGTGTATAGTATTTACTGTACACCCGTTCAAGTGCACATCAATTTTGGAAACACATCACAGGTATATGGGGGACACTCATTATAGTGTCACACCTTTTCCTGATTTGTGACACCAGTGAATTTTAGCGCACCTGATTTCTTTTCTACACAAGACCCTCTTACTGTTAGTGAAATTTTGATCAGTTTGGGGAGGGGGTTATGAGGGGGCGGGGGGTCGTGGTTAAGTTCCTGCTCCTTTTTTCTGAGAAAAAAGGCCCTGGCTAAGATCATTGTAATTGATAACCATCAACACAGGAAGAGAGCACATGACGTTATCAGCTCACAAGATTTCTGACATTTTATTGAATTTATCAAACAAACAGAACAAAATGCTTTCAATTGTATATTTAACAGAAAAAAGGGGACAAAGTTCATTGTTAGGGTTTACAGTGCCTTGCAAAAGTATTCGGCCCCCTTGAACTTTGCGACCTTTTGCCACATTTTAGGCTTCAAACATAAAGATATAAAACTGTCATTTTTGTGAAGAATCAACAATAAGTGGGACACAATCATGAAGTGGAACGGAATTTATTGGATATTTCAAACTTTGTTAACAAATAAATAACTGAAAAATTCGGCGTGCAAAATGAGCCCCTTTACTTTCAGTGCAGCAAACTCTCTCCAGAAGTTCAGTGAGGATCTCTGAATGATCCAATGTTGACCTAAATGACTAATGATGATAAAAATAATCCACCTGTGTGTAATCAAGTCTCCGTATAAATGCACCTGCACTGTGATAGTCTCAGAGGTCCGTTTAAAGCGCAGAGAGCATCATGAAGAACAAGGAACACACCAGGCAGGTCCGAGATACTGTTGTGGAGAAGTTTAAAGCCGGATTTGGATACAAAAAGATTTCCCAGGCTTTAAACATCCCAAGGAGCACTGTGCAAGCGATAATATTGAAATGGAAGGAGTATCAGACCACTGCAAATCTACGAAGACCTGGCCGTCCCTCTAAACTTTCAGCTCAAACAAGGAGAAGACTGATCAGAGATGCAGCCAACTGGCCCATGATCACTCTGGATGAACTGCAGTGATCTAAAGGTGAGGTGGGAGACTCTGTCCATAGGACAACAATCAGTCGTATACTGCACAAATCTGGCCTTTATGGAAGAGTGGCAAGAAGAAAGCCATTTCTTAAAGATATCCGTAAAAAGTGTAGTTTAAAGTTTGCCACAAGCCACCTGGGAGACACACCAAACATGTGGAAGAAGGAGCTCTGGTCAGATGAAACCAAAATCAAACTTTTTGGCAACAATGCAAAACGTTATGTTTGGCGTAAAAGCAACACAGCTCATCACCCTGAACACACCATCCCCACTGTCAAACATGGTGGTGGCAGCATCATGGTTTGGGCCTGCTTTTCTTCAGCAGGGACAGGGAAGATGGTTAAAATTGATGGGAAGATGGATGGAGCCAAATGCAGGACCATTCTGGAAGAAAACCTGATGGAGTCTGAAAAGACCTGAGACTGGGACGGAGATTTGTCTTCCAACTAGGGATGATCGAACTTTTGAAAAGTTTGATTCAACCAGAACACCCGAATTTCCTGAAAGTTCGGTTTGGATTCCAGAACCCCATAGAAATCAATGGGACCCGAACTTCTGGATTCAAAAAACACCATTTTGAAGCCCTAAAACCCAATAAATGCCCCTAAAAAGTGGCTAGGGTTCTGGGTCATGCCCCAGGGACTATTAATCACACAAAAAAGTTCTTAAAAATTGAAAAAATAATTGGAAAAAAAATGAGATTTCTTTGGATTTAGTGTCTGGTGGGTCTAAAAAGAGTACCTGTGAAGTTTCAGCTCTGTAGCATGTCCAGAACCAGAAAAAAAAAGATTGTTTGTATTAGAATTAATATAGAACAGGGATATGGCTCTGCTATTTTCACACCTTGCCGGTTTTGTAGCAAGCATTTTTTTGGGCATTTTTTGGGGGTCTTTGGAGGCAGGCATAACATCAGAACTTCTGTGTAGGGGTATATATACACACACACATGTATGTATATATACACATACACATATATAGGTGTGAAAGTAGCAGAACACTATGCTTGCGCTAATGAAAAAATTAACACCCATATGGCTTCTCTGCTATAACACCTATATGTGTAACAGAACTGCTTGCACTCTCTTCCACGTCCCTGTATTACAATGCTAGGAATTTGGCGGGGCTATCTTATATATTGGGGGGCGTATTCACTAATGATTGGCCTCTGGACCCCCTAGTCACTCCAATCACATTCCTAGCATTCTCCTGCCCCCTCAATTGGCTTTTACTGATGGTTCTGGTCCAATCACGGGCTTTTAAAGCCCATTTCCTGTCCCATTGCATTTTGGTCGGTTCTGGTTGCCGAATTCCAAACTTTTTCAGCAAAAAGTTCGGAATTCGGCTGAACCTCGAACAGCCAATGTTCGGGTCGAACCGATGGTCGACCCGAACCGTTCGATCATCCCTACTTCCAACAAGACAATGATCCAAAACATAAAGCAAAATCTACAATGGAATAGTTCACAAATAAACATATCCAGGTGTTAGAATGGCCAAGTCAAAGTCCAGACCTGAATCCAATCGAGAATCTGTGGAAAGAACTGAAAACTGCTGTTCACAAACGCTCTCCATCCAACCTCACTGAGCTTGAGCTGTTTTGCAAGGAGGAATGGGCAAAAATTCAGTCTCTCAATGTGCAAATCTGATAGAGACATACCCCAAGCGACTTACAGCTGTAATCGCAGCAAAAGGTGGCGCTACAAAGTATTAACTTAAGGGGGCTGAATAATTTTGCACGCCCAATTTTTCTGTTTTTTATTTGTTAAAAATGTTTGAAATATCCAATAGATTTCGTTCCACTTCATGATTGTGTCCCACTTGTTGTTGATTCTTCACAATACATTACAGTTTTATATCTTTATGTTTGAAGCCTGAAATGTGGCAAAAGGTCGCAAAGTTCAAGGGGGCCGAATACTTTCGCAAGGCACCGTATATACACTTTAATGCAGTCTAAGATTAGTTTGGCCTCGCTTAAAGTGTATCTAAACTCAAGAACAAGTATGAATTGCATTGCAATTTCCTAGTCTGTAGTCCCAGTCCTTAGGTGTGGTGTCTACATTAGTTTTATTTTTACAGGCTTTTTTCTCTTTATTTAATTTATTTTTACCGGATGATCCTGTCAGGTAAACATGTCTAGTTCTAGGGTGATAACATTAGCTCACTATGCTGCATAGAGAATTACAGGAGCTCTTCTTCTCTTCTCCATAAAAGAGATAGGGATTATTCTGACAAAGAAACTTCCTAATATTATTCTTGGAGATAAATACAGAACTTTAAGATAAATACCTACTTCTACTCATACAAATGAAATATCAGAATCAAAACATAACATAATGATCATAGGACAAATTCTTAAATAATCTGTAAAGTGCATACATGGGACAAAATATGTAAGAAAACGAAATATTTGATGATGGATTACTCCATGGTGCCTGCAGCTATAAATGTCAAAGAGGGCTTCATCATTTTTTCTGCTTGGTAGTGGTGCATTATTGTACTATGTTAACCCTCAATTAATTCTGAAAATGTGTTGTTTAAATTATGCCTTTTTTTGGCTAACTTAAATTAAAAAAAAAAATTACAAAGAAGCTTCCTTCCCTCTGCATTATACAATTCATAGCATAGTAAACATAAGGAAGGTCCTGAATATTGGCATCTTTGTTCCAGCTCCCCTATTGTACTTATTTTTCAAAAGTAAAACAGCTTTCCATTAATTCTAAAAGGCTTACCTCACTCTTATAGCTGTTTAACCACTTCTGGACTGGAAGATTTTCCCCCTTAATGACCAGGCCATTTTTTGTGATTCGGCACTGCGTTATTTTAACGGACAATTGCGCGGTCATGCGATGCTGTACCCAAATAAAATTGATGTCCCACAAATTGAGGTTTCTTTTGGTGGTATTTGATCACATTTGTGATTTTTATTTTTTAGAAACAAAAAAAGAGAGCGACAATTCTGAAAAAAATATATAAATTTTTCACTCGGAACATTCTCAACAAAAAAAATTAAAATCATATTTTTCATCATTTTAGGCCAATTTGTATTCTGCTACATATTTTTGGTATTTTTGATTGGTTTGCGCAAAATTTATCACGTCTACAAACTATGGGAAAGATTTATGTCATTTTTATTTATTTATTTATTTTTTTATTTAGTACTTGCGGCGATCAGTGATTTTTAGCGGGACTGTGACATTGCGGCGGACAGATTGGACCCCTAGCTGACAGATTGGACCCCTAACTGACATTTTTTTGGGGGGACCAACTGAATTTTTTTTGGGGGGACCAGTGACATTACCAAAAATATGCACTGTTACTGTAATAATGACACTGTCAGGGAAGAGGTTAACTCAGGGGCGATCAAAGGGTTAAATGTGAGCCTAGGGGTGTTTTCTAACTGTGGGGGAGATGGGCTTTTGAAATCAACACAAAGACCTGTGTTTCTAAATAGGAGGATCACAGGAGCTCTGCATTGATTCCTGAGAGAATTACGGAGATTATGAGGTCCCCTGAACCAGCTGTAGGCCCTATTACAGCTGTAAATCCTGGAGGATGGAGGGAGGCATCACCAAAACATTCACACACATACACACCGCATACATACTGACAAGGACAACAAATAGGCCAAAGAAATTGAACAGTGACAATGAAAGTCCACAAAGGTTGTACCTCTGCCAAGCTCCAAAAACAAGGAGGGGGTTTTATCCCTGAACAAAAAAAAACACAATAGAGGCCATGGCCAACTAGGCCGGAGTTTCTGAACCAGAGAAAAATTGTAGATCCAAATAGTAAAATAATAAAAACTAACAGTAACTATCAAAGGCAGCAAAGTTTTCCACAAAAAGGGGAAAAGGGAAAATCTCCTCTTGTCAGGGCCAAACTTTAGACATCAGCTCCAGCTCACTACTATAGGCAGGAATTCCAACTACAGAACAGGCTTCCAGCTGGAGTACCCATGTCAAGTCTCAGTGGTACGTCTGGATGATGCACGGTCAGGCTGGTGCAGAGCTTCGAACCATGAGAGAGCAGAAACAGGGGTCTGAAAGAAGTGCACTTGACCCTGGTAAACGACTCTAAGGGGAGCTGGAAATAACATAAAATATTGAATAGCCTTCTCTCTCAGTTGCTGATTGACATGCTGATATTTGGCTCTCAAGGTGTGGACCACAGGAGAATAATCTGGGAAAAGAGACACCACCGTGTTGTTAATCTTGAGACTCCCCTTCAGCCGAGCCGAGTGCAGGATGGAATCCCTGTCTCTGTAGTTAAGGAGGGGAATCACCATGGTACGGGGGGGATTGCCCTCGGGAAGATGCCTGCCAGGGATCTGATGGGCCCTTTCAATCACAAAGCAGGTTGATAGGCAGTTCTGGCCAAGCTCCTGTGTGAGCCAGCTTTCCATAAATGCATCGGATCAGACCCCTCTACCCTCTCAGGCAGACCCACCAGCCTGAGGTTGTTTCCCCTCAGGCGGTTCTCCAGGTCATCCACCTTATCTTCCAATGTTTTAAGTCTATTACCACAGGTTTTGACTTCAGGGAGGATAGGGAGGACAGTGTCCTCCAAATCACTAATGCGTCGTTCAGTCTTGGAGGCCCGATCTCTGATCTTATGCATATCTTGACGCATTATAGTAATGTCCAGCTTAAGTTCCTCCACCTTACCCATAAGTTCTGAATGGTTTACCTTGATGGTTTTGAGGACATCTAGCAAAGGGGGTTTCAGTGCTGGGTCATCCTCCAGCCCCTCCTCACTCAGAGATGCCTGGCATAGTATCTCTGGAGGTGCAGATACACCCAGTGAGGGCGCTGGAGAGGCCCCATGCACCTCACCAAACAAATTCGGCGTGGACCCTAGAGAAGACTGAGGCGCAGTGGAGCGGCGGTCTTCTTGGCAGGAGCGCGTGGTGATACTCATGTTGGCCGGAGGCTGTTTCCTTCACCTTCCCATCCACCAAACCAAACACTGAGAGTGCCCTGTCCAGCTCCAAGGGGTCCGTGGAGAGATCAGCCAAGAATGAAGCGTTGGTAGGCAGGATTGATGAGGATTATGCAGAGGAGATACCGGAGCTGCCGAAAGGAATGTCCATTCACATGCCCCATTAGGCCACGCCCCTCCTGGATAGAATGAATTTGAATTGAAAATAATAGAATAGAAAATACTAGAAAAGACTAGAATAGGAAATAACAGGATAGAATAGAAAAAATAGAATAAAATAAAATAGAAAGACTATAACGGTTATATTTTTTCTATTCTATTCTATATTAATTTTTTCTCTATTCTTTTCTATTCTCTTATTTTCTATTCTATTCTTTTCTCTTATTTTCTATTCTTTTCTTTTGTAATCTTTTCTATTAGAAATTCAAATTTCTGAAGATGGTTAGGTTATATTCTTCCTATTTTGTTCTATACTATTCTATTTTATTGTTTTTCTATTCTATTATTTTCGATTTCATTGTTTTGTATTTTATTCTGCACTGTGACAGATGTGCATGGGGCACTGGTGGTAACCTGTGACAGATGTTGATGGGACAATGGTACATTGTGGCAGATGTTGATGGGGCACTAGTGGTAAGCTACGACAGATGTTGATGGGGCACTGTGACACATGTGCATGGTGCAGGGCCGTAGATAAGGGGGTATCACCAGTCCTCCTGTATGGGGCCCGGGTCAGCAGGGGGGCCCAGGCAGCAAGGTGAATTTGATGTGGGCAGGGAGGGTGATCGGCGCGGCGGGGGGGGGTGTTTTAATGAAACTGATCCCTGTATGACTCTCTCTGCAGCACCTAAAAGCTGGCTTCTTCTCCTCTCCCTCCTACTGGCTTTCAGCTTCTGCAGAGAGAGCCATACAGGGGATTGGTTCCAGTAATTGCCCCTCCCCCCTGCCACACTGATCGAACTCCCTGTGCACTATAGGTTTTCACCTGCCAGGCCCCCCTGTGTGCTTCCCCTACCCCGGCAGTGCTGCCGGCTTCCCTCCTCTCCCTACCACCGGCAGGTGCAAGCACACAATAGGATTCTTTAGAATGGAGAGTGGAGGAAGAGTCCAGTAAATATGACATATTTACCAACCACTTCCTTTCCTGAATGAACTCAATAAGTGATTGGTACTGATCACTCACTGGGCTCATTCATAACTGAAGTATAGCAAACTGTATTTATTTGGGTGGGGGCCCTGTCAGGTTGGCTGTATGGGGCCCCATGGTTTCTTACAGCAGCCCTGTCTGTGACAAGCGTTAATAGGACAATAGTAAACTGGGGCAGATGTTAATGGGGCAGTGGTGCACCGTTACAGATGTTAATAGGACAATGGTACAATGTGACAGATGTTGGTGGGGCACTAGTGGTATACTGTGACAGATATTGATGGGCCACTGGTGGTACCCTATCATGTGACAGATATTGATGGGACTATATTAAGAATATAATATATAACCATCTTTCGAAATACATATTTCGAATAGAATGAATTAAAATTCGAATAGAACAAATTAGAATAGAATAGAGAAGAATAGAAATTAGGATAATAGAATAGAAAAGAATAGATAAGAAAATCAATAGAATAGAATAAAATGAAGTAGAAAGACTATAACATTGTTATTCTTTCTATGTTATTCTATTCTATATTAATTGTTTTTCTATTCTGTTCTATTCTATTCTAGTCTTTTATTTCCTATTCTATTCTTTTCTATCTATTTTATTCTAATCTATTTATGGGCAGCATAAAATGTGTATTGTACAGTCAGGTCCATAAATATTGGGACATCGACACAATTCTAATCATTTTGACTCTAAACACCACCACAATGGATTTGAAATGAAACAAACAATATGTGCCTTAACTGCAGATTTTCAGCTTTAATTTGAGGGTATTTACATCCAAATCAGGTGAAAGGTGTAGGAATCACAACAGTTTGTATATGTGCCTCCCACTTTTTAAGGGACCAAAAGTAATGGGACAATTGACTGCTCAGCTGTTCCATGGCCAGGTGTGTGTTTTTCCCTCATTATCCTATTTAGAAGGAGCAGATAAAAGGTCCAGAGTTCATTTCAAGTGTGCTATTTGCATTTGGAATCTGTTGCTGTCAACTCTCAATATGAGATCCAAAGAGCTGTCACTATCAGTGAAGTCTTCATTTTTCATCATTAGACTGAAAAAAACAAAACAAACCCATCAGAGAGATAGCAAAAACATTAGGTGTGGCCAAATCAACTGTTTGGAACATCCTTAAAAAGAAAGAATGCACCAGTGAGCTCAGCAACACCAAAAGACCCAGAAGACCATGGAAAACAACTGTGGGGGATGACCGAAGAATTCTTTCCCTGGTGAAGAAAACACCCTTCACAACAGTTGGCCAGATCAAGAACACTCTCCAGGAGGTAGGTATATGTGTGTCAAAGTCAACAATCAAGAGAAGACTTCACCAGAGTGAATACAGAGGGTTCACCACAAGATGTAAACCATTGGTGAGCCTCAAAAACAGGAAGGCCAGATTAGAGTTTGCCAAACAACATCTAAAAAAGCCTTCACAGTTCTGGAACAACATCCTATGGACAGATGAGACCAAAATCAACTTGCACCAGAGTGATGGGAAGAGAAGCGTATGGAGAAGGAAAGGAACTGCTCATGATCCAAAGCATACCACCTCATCAGTGAAGCATGGTGGTGGTAGTGTCGTGGCGTGGGCATGTATGGCTGCCAATGGAATTGGTTCTCTTGTATTTATTGATGATGTGACTGCTGACAAAAGCAGCAGGATGAATTCTGAAGTGTTTCAGGCAATATTATCTGCTCATATTCAGCCAAATGCTTCAGAACTCATTGGACTGCGTTTCACAGTGCAGATGGACAATGACCCGAAGCATACTGCGGAAGCAACCAAAGAGTTTTTTAAGGGAAAGAAGTGGAATGTTATGCAATGGCCAAGTCAATCACCTGACCTGAATCCGATTGAGCATGCATTTCACTTGCTGAAGACAAAACTGAAGGGAAAATGCCCCAAGAACAAGCAGGAACTGAAGACCGTTGCAGTAGAGGCCTGGCAGATCATCGCCAGGGATGAAACCCAGCGTCTGGTGATGTCTATGCATTCCAGACTTCAGGTTTGATTTATGATTGTTAATCTGTCCCATTACTTTTGGTCCCTTAAAAAGTGGGAGGCACATAAACAAACTGTTGTAATTCCTACACCATTCACCTGATTTGGATGTAAATACCCTCAAATTAAAGCCGAAAGTCTGCAGTTAAAACACATCTTGTTTGTTTCATTTCAAATCCATTGTGGTGATATATAGAGGCAAAAAGATTAGAATTGTGTTGATGTCCCAATATTTATGGACCTGACTGTATACTGCAGTGACTATGTATATTTCACACTGTCTAATTAAACAATCCTTTGTTGAATTGTCTGTTAGGGAAGGTTATTCAATATAGCAGCCACATCTACAGGACAGACAAGCAGGCAAAGTTTTGTGTCAAAAAATTATGATTACAAGATAGTTCAGACTTATTACATCAGAAATGCTGATGTAATAAATTTGAAATGAAGGTGTGTACTGCAATCACTTATCCTGTCTAACATTTGAACTTGGCTGATGGCTGAATCCCAAATATATATCCTCTGCTATTGTTTTCCTGGACAATGGGATATGTACTGTGTCTAACCTGACACAGCCTAGTTTTTTTCTGAGAAACAGCTTGTACAGAAAAACAAAAGCAGTCACTAACATTATTAGGCATAGTTTAATTAACCTGAAAGATCTGATGACATCTGTGAAATGCACTCTTTACAGTACATATCCCCGAATAAATTCAATGCGAAGTTGATTCTTTCTCAACACATTCTTGATCGGAATCTTGCTATACATAAAAGAAACATACGCTTTCCACCTGCATCAGAAAAGGATTCAGAAACTGTTTGGTTGCCGAAAGCATTAATCCTTCTTTTTTCACCCAATTTTTTCCTGGTATTTTTATCTTAATACCCCTGACTACAGCATATGGTATATATTCCTATCCTGCTGGTATATGGTGGAGGATTATTTGCAATTCTTAACTAGCAATCATGTATTTTTTATTGTTGCTTATAAAAGCTCACTTCTTTTCTAAAGTTGGCATAAATTTAAAGTGTATGAAAACAATGAATTATTCTTATTTGCTTTATTTTAGTCTGATAAATATACCAGAGAAGGTGAGGTCATGCTCAGCCTAGTGGCTGGGAAACATCATGCCACAATGGTGGTGCCAGAGTTTGCCCAATAGTATAAGGCTCAAGTCATACAACTTCTCAACATACTTTAACACAGGCATAGGTCCCAAGGGGGAAATCAGTCCCCTCAGAACAGCCTCTGCAGGCCAAAGGTGGTTCTCCAGTACATGCATGCAGATCTATTGGTGCTCCTGCTTCACTCTAGGGTAAAATATGGCACTCAACCCCCCTCCTTTGAGAACACCCTGTTAAATATTGATCCCTCAAAAAAAAACTTGTGAGATTATAAATTCCTGTGTTTTCTGCCTGTGCTGAACTCTTATCAGTTACATTGTTCCTAGCTACTGTATCCCCATGTACTACAGAACACACTTCCCCATGTTATGGAGAGGACCAGGCGTGATGTAGTCGTAAAACACTTTTTGTCCTAGAGTGAAGGGTGGTTCTACAAAAGTCAGTCGGTAGATTAATGTCTGCACAACCTCCCTGCCCATACATAGATTGAAATTCTGCCAGTCCTTGCGGAACCGGACAAATTTCAGTCCATTATTATTATTATACAGGATTTATATAGCTGCAAAAGTTTACAAAGGGCTTTACAATAAAAGGGGGACAGTACAATTACAATACAGTTCAATACAGAAGGGATATGAGGGCCCTGCATATTGCACTTACAATCTAAAGGGAGGGAAGGTGTTACAAAAGGTAATAGCTGCAGAGGATGATCAGATGGAGGTTACTCAAGTATAGCTCTTAGGTGAAAGTGGGGTAGGCTTCCCCAAATTGGTGAGTTTGAAAGGATTGCCTAAAGGCAGAAAGGGTAGGAGCTGACTAGACATACTGGGGCAAGGAGTTCCAGAGGATGGGAGAGGCTCTGGAGAAGTCCTGGAGGCAAGCATGGGATGAGATAATAAGGGAGCTAAAAAGCAGGAGGACCTGGGAGGAGCAAAGAGGTTGATTTGAACGATATCTGCAGATGAGGTTGGTGATGTAACTGGGGACGATGTTGTGGATAGCCTCTACTAGTATTTTGAATTTTATATGACAGGGTAGAGAGAAGCCAGTAAAGAGATTGGCAGAGAGGAGCAGCAGTCATGGATCAGTTAGTAAGGTGTATTAGTCAGGCAGCAGCATTCATAATAGACTGAAAGGGGGAGTTGCAGTGGTCAAGGAGGGAAATAACCACGGAGTGAATAAGTTGTTTTGTGGTGCCATTAGTCAGGAACAGGTGAATTCTGGAAATGTTGCAGAGGTCAAGAAAGCAAGATTTAGTCAGTGAATAGATGTGGAGGCTGAAGGAGAGGTCAGAGTCTACGATTACACCCAGTACCATGGCGTTTGTGAAGGGACCAATGGTTGTGCTGTTGATCTCAATGGTAAAGTAATGGGGAGGGGATCAGGGAGGAGCAAATATTACAAGTTCAGTGTTAGAAAGATTGAGTTTGAGGACATGGTGGAACATCCATACTAAAATGTCGCTCAGTAAGTTTTTGATACGTGAGGAGATCGAGGGGGTGAGTTGAGGGGACGAGAGATAGATCTGGGTATCGTCAGAAATCAGGTGGTATTGGAAGCCATTGGACTGACCTGGGGAAAGGTATAGAGAGAGAATAGGAGGGGCCCAAGAACAGAGCCTTTGGGGTACTGCAACAGAAAGAGGAGCGGAGGAGATGTTGTTGTATGTGACACTAAAAGTGCAGAGATAGGTAGGTGGAGAACCGGGAAAGAGCAGAATCACGGAGGCCAAGGGAGTGGATTTTATTGAAGAGGAGTAGGTGGTCAACTGTGTCAAAGGCAGCAGAAAGGTCTAAGAGTATGAGTATGAAGTACTGGCTGTTGGTTTTAGCAGTTAGTAGGTCATTGGTGAGTCTTCATAGGGCAGTTTCAGTGTAATGTTGTGGGTGGAAACCGAACTGTAGGGGATCAAGAAGGCTGTTGTCAGTGAGGTAACAACTCATACAATTTTGGACAAGGCGTTCAAGAAGCTTGGAGGCAAAAGGGAGCGGGGAAATGGGTCTTAAGTTATTCAAACAGGTGGGGGCCAGTGAGGGTTTTTTAGGTATGGGGGTTACCAGTGCATGTTTGAGCAGGGAGGGAAAGTCACCGGAAGAAAGGGAGAGGTTGAAGATGTGGGTTTGAGAGTTTAGGATAGAGCAGAAAGGTGGTCACACCCTGTAAGGGTACAGGGTCTAGGGGACAGGTGGTGAGGTGGGCTGTTTGGCAACTTCCTCAGTGGTAATATGGTTGAAAGAGGAAAGTGTTGAGTTTGGTTTCGGACCTGAGTGGGTGGAGGAAACTGGACGCTGAATATCTCATTATGAATTGAGTGCATTTTGCTTTTGTGATTGGCAATCTCCTGGGCAGTAAGCAAGTTTGTGGATGGATGTAGTGGGGGGTGAAGTAAGAAATTAAGGGTAGAAAAGAGTTGACGAGGTTTGGATAAGAGGGTTTTGATGAGAGTGGTGTAGTAGGTTTGTTTAGCATAGTGGAGGCAAGGTTTGTATTAGAGAAGAGCAGATTTGTTGAGGGCGAAGTCTTGTAGGGATTTCGTTTTAGGCCGCGCTCACTCAAGAGCAGGGCTGTGTCTTTTGAGACTTCTGGTGTCCTCTGTTTTCCAGGGTTGTAGCAGGCAAGGCCTGGTTCTGCGTGTAGAGAGGGGAATGAGTCTGTGCAAGGAGGATAACAGTTTGTTGTTGTAGACAGAAATGGCCAGGTCTGGGCAGGCCAGGGGTGCGATTTCATCATAAAAGCAATCAGTAGCAGAATGAAGAAGGGAAGGGTTTAGGTGGCAAAGGTTCCTGCGGGTAACTGTTTGCAGGTTGGCGGCATGGGAGGTAGGAGTCCATGTATGGCTGGCTTAACTAGATAGATAACTAGATCTACTTAACTAGATAGATATCTGAATGGTGAAGTGTCTCCACTCATGGCCACCAGCCAAAATATCTTACTATTACTGGTACAAGGGGATTAATGACCCCCCAGCCCAGCCCTCCCATGTTTGACCATTTTACGTGTGTTATTTAGTTGTTTGTCTGGAGTTCAGCTTTAAAGTATATGTAAACCTGATTACTAAAATACTGCATGCTTTAACAAGTTGATGTAATTTCAAAAGTCATTTTAAATATTGTTTAAAACTGTAGCTTTCATATAATAAAACAAACAGGTAAGGCCAGCTATGTCCTAGCTACGTCCTACGTCACGTCCGGTCGTGACGTCACGTCTGTTGAGTTGTGCGTTCCATGAACCAGGAAGCAATGAGAGCTGCTGGTGCCCCTGAGACCAGCCTTCCCATCCAACTGGATGCTGACCGGTTGTGTTGACGGGGCTCGTTTTACTGTGCTGCACATGCCTGTTTTTAACTCCCTTTGTGAGTAATCATTTTAATTTGGATTAAAACTACTCTTGATGCTACACTTAGTAGGCGCTTGTGTCCCCTTTTCTCTCTTCATTTAATAAAATCCTTGTTCATGCTCTGTACTTAATAAATATCCATTCCACTCTGTTCTTGCCCTCCCAAATGTACTTTTCTTTTTCCACCCATATGCATCCGATAGAGACTACAAATGGCCTTTTCAGCACACATTGATAAACGTTCCACTGTCCACTATTGTCACCATCAGGAAACCTACCTGGAGAAAGGCCTAGTAGCCATCCCTGGGGCACATGTAGATTGGAAGTAGTAAATGTGAAAAGTATTTTATTGACCCCTTCCTGCTTGCCCCAGTGTGCCTTTAACTGGGCTATTATGCCTAGGGAGCAGGAAGATTTGCCTAATCATGTGACCACTGTGATGAACTAACACACTGGTCACATGATAATGTCCTAGTCCTGCTGGTTCCCAATCATTAGTACAGACAGAGCTGTCTTTGATAGCTCGATCTCTGTACTTACAGTGCACTCTGAATGCACTCTAAGCACAGAAATCTCTGCTGCCCATAAAAGCATACGGGTGGCATATGGGCATTGAATCTTACCCTCTTTGTTGTTGCACAAATGCGTTATATGGGAGACAGGAGGTTAAAAAAGATAATTTTTTATGATATACAGTCTTTCTTAATGCTTTCACCCATGATTTACTCAGCTTTCACTCAAGATTCACCCATTTTGCACATAAGAATATATCTGAATCAGTGCTTGAATCTTGAGTGAATGTTATGTGAATGAGGGGAAAAAACATTGAGAAATAAAACTCTAAACATCATTCTGTTGGAGTTTACATCTACTCTTAGGTTCTTTTCACACCAATGCGATTTTTCATGCTTTTTGCAGAAACGCAGGACATTTTTTTAACATGGATTTCTATGGAACACATTTACATCAACGCATTATTGTGCCTTGGCATTTTTCGAAAGGGTCAGGAACTTTTTTAAATGCAAAACGGTGCTTTTTGGTTCTGTTCACAGTATGGCATTACAGATCGCGGGCGGAATCGCCACGATTCTGCCAGAGATTCTGAATCAACGCAAATCGATGGATGCCCTTGCAATCCTGTTATTTTCAATAGCACTGAAACCACAGTGTGATTTTACCACGATTCAGCGGGCAACTAATCACGCTAAAATCAGGCAAACAGAATTGCGAGATGCCTGTCAGCCAAAAGAAGTTTTTACTGCGATTCGTCGGGTGACAAGCGTAGCAAAAACGTGCTGCAATTTCAGTGCCATTTAAAAATAACGGGGATCCTAAGGGCATCATAATTTATTATCATAAATTATTACAGAGATTATAAGCTGCCTTTCAAACCATTACACAAATAATATACTGGATAAAAATTAAAAAGACCATGAAGGTCAGCGATCCGGAACGCCATAGTGTGAATGGAGCCACATACATGTGAATTGTGCCTCAGTCATTAACCACTTTATGACTGCCCGCCGCAGTTATACTGTGGCAGGCAGCTGCTCCTGCGCAAACCGTCGTAGGTATACGTCGGTCGTGCGCAGGGAGCTAGGGGGTAAGCACGCGCCGCCGGCGGCACGCTCCTGCCCCCGCTCATCAGCAGGGAAGTCAATGCATGGGGCAGGCAGCTCCGATTGCCGCGATCCGCAATCATTCCCCACTGAGAGAGAAGGACGGGCAGCTGTTGTAAACACAGCTAACCGTTCTTCTCCCTGGAATGATCATAGAGCCCATGTGATCCTTCTATATAGGATCACATGTCTCTATGGTCTCTTCACAAGCTACGCCCCCCCACAGTTAGAATCACTCCCCTAGGCTCACATTTAACCCCCTTGATCACCCACAATGTTAGCCCCTTCCCTTCCAGTGTCATTATTACAGTAACAGTGCATGTTTTTAGCACTGATTACTGTAGTAATGTCACTGGTCCCCCCAAAAGTGTCAAAAATGTCAGTCAAGGGTCCGATCTGTCTGCCGCAATGTCGCAGTCCCGCAAAAAATCGCCGCCATTACTAGTTAAACAATAAAAATTACATAAATCTTTCCCGTAGTTAGTAGACACAATAACTTTTGTGCAAACCAATCAAAATACTCTTATTACGATTTTCTTTACCAAAAATATGTAGCAGAAAACAAATTGGCCTAAAATGTTAAAAAATTAAAAATTTTAAATTTTTTTTTTTTTTGGGGGGGAATGTTACTGTTTATAGCAGAATCTGAAAAATATTGTTTATTTTTTTTTTTCAGAATTGTCGCTCTATTTTTATAGCGCAAAAAATAAAAATCGCAGAGGTGATCAAATACCACCAAAAGAAAACTCTATTTGTGGGAAAAAAGGACATTCATTTTATTTAGGTACAGCGTCGCACGACTGCGCAATTGTCTGGTAAAGTGACGCAGTGCCGAATCGCAAAATATGACCTGGTCATTAAGGGGGCAAATCCTTCCGGTCCAGAAGTGGTTAAGAATCACCACTCTATGTACTCGCAAAAAAGATATTTGTGAAATGGCGTGTTCCTTTTATTTCTGCTTCTGCAACTCATTACACGTTAAAAACAAAGTAGAAAAAAAAAATGGCCTTCATTTGTCTTATTAATTTTATCCAGTATAATATTTGTGCAATGGTTTGAAAGGCAGTTTAGAATCCCTGTGATAAATTATGATTATAAGCCAATTTAACAGAAAGTAAATTCCTACCTGTCACACTGGATCTTAGCCTAATCACTGGTGACAGCTTTAATAAATGTTCTCTCCACCTATTGTTCAGAGCAGAGGAGTCGGCAATACACTGAGTAAATAGTAGTGTTCAGTGCAGAACAGCCTTTTCCAATCCTGCCAGACACTCTTCTCACTTTACCAGTTCTGCATGGCTGTGTGTGTATGGGGCTGTTCCCTATTATAAGCCTTGTTACCTGATCTCCTGCATGTAAGCACAGTTCTGCACCAGTGAAGAGCAAACCAAGGAACAGTCACAAGTACACTATTGTATGGCCTCTAATTACAGACAGTATTCTCTGCATTTATGTCACAGCAGAAAGGGTATTTGAAAAATGGCATGTCGTTTTTCGCATACCAGAGACTAGGAGTTTGTTCAAGTTGTGGAGGACAAGCTGCAGCCAACGTGTACTGAAAACAAAGCATAGCTGTAATGTCAGACCTAATCAGAGTTGCAATTATTTACTTTCTGAGGAGGGTCTACAGGGTATGTTTCTTTTATGAAAGAGAATGTGTTCATAGCGAAGGGAAAAATGACAATTATCCTGCAGCAACAAACACACGCACACTCCGTGCTAGAAGATCACTTAAAAATAATAACTTCTTTGTGCCGACTTTAATTCCTTTCTGCAGGGAACACTAGACTGCCCAGGGCACAGATCTAACTATGAAAATCAAGATTTCAAGGTAATGATGAACTCTTATATTTTGGCTAAGTTAAAGGAGAAATGTAGACAGATACATTATATTTTCAAAAGTACACTTAAACTTTAATGGTGTCCCAGTCTTAGTCTGTAGGATTCAATATTGAGTTGGCCCACCCTTTGCAGTTATAACAGCTTAAACTCTTCTGGGAAGGCTGTCCATAAGGTTTAGGAGTGTGTCTATGGGAATGTTTGACCATTCTTCCAGAAGCGCATTTGTGAGGTCAGGCACTGACGTTGAACAAGAAGGCCTGGATCGCAGTCTCCACTCTAATTTACCCTAAAGGTGTTCAATTGGGTTGAGGTCAGGATTATGTGCAGGCCAGTCAAGTTCCTCCACTCCAAACTCACTCGTCCATGTCTTTATGGACCTTGCTTTGTGCACTTGTGTGCAGTCATGTTGGAACAGGAAGGGGTCATCCCCAAACTGTTCCCACAAAGTTGGAAGCATGACATTTTCCAAAAGGTCTTGTTTTGCCCATTTATGTTTTTTTGACACCTTAGGAGTTCCCTTCCCTTGAACTAAGGGGCCAAGCTCAAGCCCTGAAAAACAGCTCCACACCATAATCCCCCCTCCACCAAATGATTTGGACCGGTGCACAAAGCAAGGTCCAAAAAGACATGTATGAGTGAGTTTGGGGTGGAGGAACTTGACTGGCCTGCACAGTCCTGTTTTCAACCCAATAGAACACCTTTGGGATAATTTAGAGCAAAGACTGCGAGCCAGGCCTTTTCTCCAACATTAATGCCTGACCTCAAAAATGCGCTTCTGGAAGAATGGTCAAACATACCCATAGACACACTCCTAAACCTTGTAGACAGCCTTCCCAGAAAAGTTGAAGCTTTTATAACTGCAAAGGGTGGGCCAACTTAATTTTTGAACCCTACGGACTGGAATGCCATTATAGTGTATAAAATATTCCCACCATTCATTCAAAATACTTTAACCCCAGGTACACCGTTTGGCAACACAAGTGCAACATAGCTCCCAACTGTCCCTGGTTTGGAGGGACTGTCCCTGATTTGGAACAAAGTCCCTCTGTCCCTCTTTCCTTCTCATTTGACCCTCATTTTGGACTGATCTTCATACAGTAGTTGTTTATAAAATGTACTATTTATCTTTCAAAAAGTGTTTTCCAGTGCTAAGCCTTTCATCCAATTCTAAATTCCTGCTTTTGTAGCATTTCAAAAGCCAGTATAAAGGAATAGTAGTGGTAAAAATAAGCACTTGTGGGTTTAACCAATCATTATTTGTATAATTCTCCAATAAGGGGGCGTGTCCTATGCTTACATACTTTTGCTAATAAGTGTCCCTCATTCCCATCTAAAATGTTTGGGAGGTATGGTGTAAAAATAAAAAAAAAGTACACTATAAAAAGCACCCTAGTACATTTACAGTCACAAACAATTATACACACTAAAAAATTGCATTAAAAACAGAAGCTTTTATTGTCAAGTAATAATAAATTGATCTGAGTTGTCTCCATATTTATTTTGCAAAAAATAAAAACGCAGCTCTGGTTTCAATACTCATCTCCTGTCTAATGCTGTCCCTAGCAGACTCACCACACTCCGATCCCATGTTGAAAGACAGTGTTGGTAACAGAAGTGTATTTTGTGCAACAACTACTGTACATCAGTATTTAGTAGAGATATATTCTTCAACCAGTAGATGGCAGTGTTTATAAGTTTGTAGCTGCATCTATGGTATGCTCTATGTCTTTTCCCTCAAAAAAGTTTCCTGTTTCCTGTCTGCAGTTAAGCAGCAAAGCCCATGTAAAATGTGTACTGTCTGTTGTGCAGGGCTATATGCAGAATTTCTAACAGATAGCCAGAGCCATCCAACCCACTTCCTATGATGCAGGCAGTAACTGACACAGCCATTGAGGCCTCATGCCATCCTGAGCTTACAGTACTCTTGGACAGAGCAGAACTTTTCAGTTATGTGGTGTGTTGTCCTGGAGAATGGACTTCCCATCACTGCCACCAGAGGAGAAGGGAAAGGACCCGCAAGATTACTTGACTGGACCTGTGTGGGGGAGCTTTGGTAGGATCATAAACGCCCCTCCCCTCTATATTTTAAATAGAAGCTCGGTAGTATTGGTCGGGGGGGGGGGGCCAGCTGTATTAGAGAATTAGACTTTATTGCATTGCATATTGCTGTCAATCTAACAGATGGAGCTTGCTAACTGAAGGAGAAACTGCAAAGTTGATCTCTATCACTGACGAGCTGCCTCTTTACTATCTAGTCACAGGTGGCCCTTGACGAAGTGTTACTACTTTAACTACATTAGAGAGAAGTTAAATCAGAGTCTGACTGTGATATCAATCAGGGGAGTATTGATAACAAGACCGTCTGAACAGAATTACAAAACTTTTCAGCAGATGAGATAGTCAACACATATGCATATTAACCATGCATTTAGCTGTTTAGACCGAATACATAATAAACAAGCAAAAAGTTGGGGGAGCAAACCCTGAACATGTATTTCTAAAGCTGTTGCAGCTATGAACCAAGCGACATGCATATTAAAAAAGAATAGCGCACACATCAAAAAGAAATGACTATCAAATATGAAGACAATCCATAAATAAAAATGGGGATTTGGTCCCACCATATGGCCATATCGTGCTCAAGCCCACCACTACGTCAAAGTACCCCATTGTTAGTGGGTCCTACACTATCCATAAAAAAGGATGAATCCAGCCTCTCTAACCCTTGGAGACAACACTCCTTGCTGGGAGAGATGTGCTAATGCACTACAAGGGACTCCTCCTATATCTACTTGAAAGTGGACACTGATCGAGTACAGGTGTGTGTGGGGGGGGGTGCTCAACCCCAGAAGTCTGGTCAGACAGAATACATAATAAACAAGCAAAAAGTTGGGGGAGCAAACCCTGAACATTTATATCTAAAGCCGGTGCAGCTATGAACCAAGAGACAAGTATATTAAAAAAGAATAGCGCACACATGCAAAAGAAATGACTATTAAATATGAAGACAATCCATAAATACAATTTAGCTGTTTGCCTACATTTCTATTTTAAAGATCTAACTGAGAATCCAACATAGACAGAGGTATCGGGCATGTACCAAAGTTCTTGATTCTCAGTTGTATAACCTCCTTTTTCCTGCTCCAATGCAGCTCTGGTTGCAATACTCATCTC
Source organism: Pelophylax lessonae (assembly GCF_965119305.1). NCBI lineage: Eukaryota > Metazoa > Chordata > Amphibia > Anura > Ranidae > Pelophylax > Pelophylax lessonae. The sequence goes on from NC_138768.1 coordinate 112,607,527, forward strand.
CTGTCTGATGCTGTCAGCAGACTCATCACACTCTGATCCCATGTTGAAAGATAGCTAAAGCCATCCAACCCACTTCCTATGATGCAGTCTGTAATTGACACAGCCTTTGGGGTCTCATGCCATCCTGGGCTCACAGTACTCTTGGACAGAGCATCACTGCCACCAGAGAAAGGACCTGTAATATCAATTGACTGGGCTTGTGTGGGGGCTATGGTAGGATCATAAACACCCCAAATATTTTTTGGCAAATGAGAGGGTCAATACATATGCATTTTAACCATGCATTTAGCTGTTTGCCTACAGCTCTGTTTTAAAGATCTATTTGAAAATCCAACATAGCCAGAGGTATCGGACATGTACAAAATCTCCTGATTCTGGGTTGTATAACCTCCTTTTTCCTGCTTTAATGTGGTTCAGTAAGGTTGGGATGGGCCTAGAGAGAAGATGGAGCTTGGACTCACTCTTGCCTGCATTTTTCTTGGTTCAGACTTAGGACCATTCAAAAGATCGGAAAACTTGTATAAGTTTGTATGGATAAGATAACAGTATTCTCTGTTAAAGCACAACTCTAAACGAAAAACATAGTGTAGTCAGGAATATGCATGCCTTGTCTTCTTTGGTTAGACTTCCTAGTCCTGAAGCTTACCTGTGTGTTCCAATTATTTTCTTGTCTTCCTTGCCTCTTTAATGTCGAATTCTAAGTCCCTCCTTATCTTGGCAGCCTTGTTTTCTTGACATTGTCTTGACTGAGGTACTGTGTGTCCTATATCTCAGTTCAGTGTTTTTTTTTTTTTTTATCTGCCTAATTTTTCACCATTCTTGTGCATGTTCTTCACATTTTTACTGTAATCCCATTTTTCAGTTTTTTTGCCATTTACAGCATTAAAAGTAGTCATATACCTTTTCACAGAGACACAGTGTTTAGTGGTGCTTAAATGGGAACAGCGTGAGCCAGGCTCTGACAGAGCTTCATGCTAGGATCCAGGATGTCCAAAGAATGGAATACCTAACGGACACCCTGAATGATTCTTTGGACAGACATTGTCTAGACCTAGACCTGCAAAGGTACACCTTTGAATATCCACCTTGACTATTGCCTGTCATTACTATGCGTACCCTGCCCCTTTCTGCCTCAGGGGGTGGGAGTGGGTCTGAGGGTTCCATTGGGTCATAGAGTGTATCGGATACCCTCTTCTTTCTCTTCTGTTTTTCTTGTTCTTTCCTTTTCTCCTTTCTTTTTCTGGTATCCACCTCTTTCCACCTTAAAGGCCGACCTGATAATGTAAATTATTTGCCCGTATGCATGCTCTATGTCTGCGTTATTTATTTCTCCTGTGCTTTACTGCGATTGCCATGTGACGTTTTGATTGTTATGTTTCTTGCTGTATTCTTTGAGAGCTCAGTTGGATTAACCACATGAGAACCCACTCTGTTTATCCTTGTTGGGAAAACATTGTAAAATCAATCTGGGTTTGGTTGTGAAATATTGTGGATTTTTACCTTTCCTGTTTTGTATACCTTTTTAGTTAATTAAAAAAGACAGTTTAAAAAATGGCCATTTTTTAGCTATGTATGGTCACCCATAGTATTCTTTAGATTGCATTTTTAAGTCATTGAGCCTTCACGTGTTCTTTGCATGATTTGAAGTCTTCCAGAAGTCACTAGGTGAAATGTCTCCATCCAGTGTGTCTTACATGTGGCTACGTGACTTTGCGTATGTCTAGCCATGTCAATAATAGATGTGCACTCTATGCTGTGCCTGAAAGGCTGGCTCTGAGACAACTGTAAATGCATTCCTTGTCCTTCATGTACTTCTTTTAACACATTCCTCCAAGTAGGGCTCTCATCCATGTCTATATGATAAACTACAAAGAAAGAAACAGCACTTCTAAGTGGATGGGCCTTGTAACAAGTGCTTCTCGGCTTCCAATACTGGGAAATGTAGCATAAAAATAACGTGCTCATTACAATATATTCTGCAGTTCTGTGTAAATGTAGATACACTATATTGTCAAAAGTATTGGGACGCCTGCCTTTACATGCACATGAACTTGAATGGCATCCCAGTCTTATGCCTCGTACACATGCATCGATTATTGGCCGAGAATTTTTGGCCAACGTCCGATCGGCCGATTTTCGGCTTGTTAGTATGATGCTTTCGACAACCGACTCCGACTTTTCGGCCGAATAAAATCTGGTGTGCTGGCTATAAAATTTTTGTTGGCCGACAACACAACGGCCGATTTTCCGTCAGTCAGTACAGATTTCGGCAGACAAAAATCTGATGAGCAAGACTGGGCATGCTCAGAGAAGAAAAAACACACGGAAAGTAAACCAGCACATGACATCACTTCTGAAGTAGATTTTTGTTGGCCGAGAAAATTTGTGTGCAGTCTAGGCACATTCCAACCAACAAAACACAACTCTGGACAAAAGTCGGACGATCGGTCGGCCGATAATCGTTGCGTGTGTACGGGGCTTTAGTCCGTAGGGTTCAATATTGAGTTGGCCGCACCCTTTGCAGCTATAACAGCTTCAACTCTTCTGGGAAGGATGTCCACAAGGTTCATGAGTGTATCTATGGGAATGTTTGACCATTCTTCCAGAACCACATTTGTGAGGTCAGGCACTGATGTTGGATGAGAAGGCCTGGCTCACAGTCTCCGCTTTAATTCATTACAAAGATTCATAAAGACATGGATGAGCAAGTTTGGGGTGGAGGAACTTGACTGGCCTGCAGAGAGTCCTGACCTCAACCCGATAGAACACCTTTGGGATGAATTAGTGAGGAGACTGTGAGCCAGGCCTTCTCCTCCAACATCAGTGCCTGACTTCACAAATGCACTTCTGAAAGAATGGTCAAACATTCCCATAGACACACTCCTAAACCTTGTGGACAGCCTTCCCAGGAGAGTTGAATCTTCAAAGGGTGGGCTAACTTAATCTTGAACCCTACGGACTAAAGCTGGATACACACTATCCAACTTTTGTGGTTAGATTTCCTTCAGATTTACCTTTTCTATGTAGTGCAAGGGCCTGCCAGATTGCATACAAATTTAAAGTGTTTAGGTTTGACCTCATATTATATGGTTTTGGTAAGTCTAAAGGAAAAAATCTTCAGAAAATCTTATAGTGTGTATGGCCCATTAGACTGGGATGCCATTAAAGTGCAAGTGTACTTTTGATAGTTTTGATGTGCATGTAAAGGCAGACATCTGTAACACAGTTGTTTATACTTATCTATTTATAGGAATATGTAGCTGTCATGCAGTTACATATTTAGGTTGAAAAAAAATGTCTATTGAGCGGGACCAAAAAGCAAAAATACATTATTTAAAACCTGCATTCTCATAACCATCAATCCACAGTTGGTCCAGGTGAAAGCAAAAAACGGAAAAAGGCCAAAAAAGGTCCAATTTGTTCCAACAGAGAAAAAAAACATTTCCGGTTCTTTTTAGAAATTGGATACCCATTAAATCCCTATTTTTAAAGGTGGGTCCACTTTTAAAATGCTGTGTATATAAATTCTCCTTGTTTGCTTTTATGACCAGCGACAAAGGTAAGGTAGTTACTTTATAAGGGTGGGCTGCTTTAAGCCTCGTACACACACAACGATTATCGGCCGACCGATCGTCCGACCTTTGTCCAAGTTGTGTTTTGTTGGTTGGAATGTGCCTAGACTGCACACGAATTTTCTCGGCCAACAAAATTCTACTTCAGAAGTGATGTCATGTGTTGGTTTGTTTTCTTTGTGTTTTTTCTTCACTGAGCATGCCCAGACTTGCTCATCAGATTTTTCCCTGTCGAAATCTGTATTGACTGCACGAAAATCGGCCGTTGGCGGCCAACAAAAATTTTATAGTCTGCACACCAGATTTTTTTCGGCCGAAAAGTCGGAGTTGGTTGTCGGAAGCATCATACTAACAAGCCGAAAATCGGCAGATCGGACGTTGGCCGAAAATTTCCTGCCAATTTTCGACACGTGTGTACGGGGCTTTAGGCTTGAAAAAGTGTTGGTAGCCTCAGAGCTGATTGGCTACTGATTTCAAACAGCTGATTTAGGGCAGTATCAGTGGTGCCTTACAACAACCTAATGGAGGAAAAGCCCCTTTGAATACAAACTCCGGTCAGCTAGTATGGTCAATTAGTACACTTCTGATGTTATTCTGGAAACATTCCTAATATTTCAGAATGACCCGTACTTTTTAAAACACACTTGCACTTTGCTCAGATTTTAAAAACTAAGCCGCCTTTCTGCACAGTAAACTAGCCAAGGTGCCAGTTGTTACTTTTGAGGTGTGCTGAAGAAATATGAATGCTTAGAGTAGTGGATTGATGGAGTTGGAACCTCAAGATAATGGTTTTATCAATATTGTGTTTATGAGGTCCCTGTGGAGAATCTAGATGGTGAGCGGGCAGCTTCTCTGCACCGAGGAACTACCACAATAGTGTGGAAGAGCACTCCACTGCAATATTAGAGTCCAAAGTAAGGTTTTATTCCAAACATGAAAAGAAGAGTATGCAGCGCTTGGTGGAAAACACAAAAAAATGAGCAATCTATGTTAGATACATAGTGCCACAATATATCAATGTACACTAGAAAAACAGTGAAAGAAGAGTCCGTGGAGAGGAAAAACGTCCAACTGGAAGCTCAGGTGGTGTGTTGAATAGATGTGACCTTCACCAAAACACCCAAAGTAATAGCCTCTTACCAGACTTATATGATCCCCATGACAGAGATCATATAGCGCTTGCAACAAGGGCTCCTCACACTCCACAGCACTCCTCGATTCCTGTACATGTAAAGGATCACCTCCAGCAAAAGAACTGCCTTAGTACCATCAAACAATATCCTCTCGTGGGGACATATAGTCATGTCACATGTAGGAAAAAGAGACCTTGCATGGTGTAATACGTTCAAGATATTACTTTAATAAGAAGTAGATTTTACACTCACATGTGAATCACGACATATAGGCATCAAGTTATGGTCTTGCGGGGATCTCCAGATGAAATGTGCGGTAGCTGCAGCCCGGTCTCTAAAGGGTGTGCATAAAGCAGACGATCACCGGTCCCCTACCGGTTTCATCAAAGTATGACATCATCAGGGGGCGTTATTCCAAACATCAATTGGGTATAAAAGCTGATAGGTTTCAGGGGCCACTCATCTACCCCCTTCATCAGGGCTTGTCAAAATATGAGGTATGATCATGTGGACAATGTTTTAAAATCTGTATGTATTATGTTATCAATAAGAAAATAAGAACTCAGTAACATTCAGCTGCTGGTTTGGGTAATTGAAGAAATATGGAGGCTGTCATTTTTTTATCCCTACTTCTTAAAGCGGAGTTCCGGCCTCAAATACCTTTTTAACTAAAAATACCTCTATAATACTAATCCATCGCCCTTTACAGAACCGCTATTCTCATACTTACAAGGTGTACAGTATTAGATTTTAGTCAAAATCTTACTTTTAAAAACGCTGTCTGGGCGCGGCCATCTTGGATGTGGGCATCTGAAGCCGCAGTGTAATCTGCTGTGTCCTTCTTCCTGGTTCCAGGGAGTGGTCTGGGAGTTCTTCCTGGTTCCAGGGAGTGGTCTGGGAGTTCTTCCTGATTCCAGCCTCCTGGGAGTGATGACAAACAGCTCCCAGGATGCAATGCAAAAGGTGGAACTGATATTGGTGGCCGTGGCCACAGAGTGGGGAGAAGGAGGAAGTACAATCAAAAATGCCCTGAAAATAAGGTAAGGGACCCCCGAAAAAAATTGAAAATGCCCAATTGTTGATCAGCATAGCGAATACTCCAGGAATCACTAAAGTTGCAAAATAGGCCAGAACTCCACTTTAAAATACCAGTTACTTGGCTGTCAATTTAATTGCATGATTTTTGTACTTTCTATGTCACTGTTATGGAACAAGTTTACAGTTTAACGTGGAAGTAAACCCTCCTATCGTTTTCAGCTAAGGAAGCTGTTTAATCTTCAACTGTCATGATGCTGCATATGTGATCAGTTATGACACCAGTCATTTGAAGGCTTGACAGTTTGGTTGACAGCATAACCAATGTGACAAGTTCATTTCCAGGATGTGCCACTTCCAGGCTGGCCCCTTTTGCAGGTATAGCTATGTAAAACATTCAAAATAAGTGCCTATACTGTTTAAAATCCAGTAATATCCTGCTCTGCACATGCTCAGTTGCTCTCCCATTAAAGACATTTTCAGTCACTGCTGAGTTTGTAGAGGCTGATCTGCTGGCAGACTTAAAGCGGAGTTCCACCCAAAAGTGGAACTTCCGCTTTAGGGAGTCCTGACCCCCCGACATGCCACATTTGGCATGTCATTTTTTGGGGGGGGGAGCGGGTACCTAGTTTTGACAGGTACCCGCTCCCACTTCCGCTCGGAGCGCCGCGGCGCCCTGAGCGGAAGTTCTCCTCTCCCCCTCCCTCCCTGCAATCTTCTGGGACACGTCAGAGGTCCCAGAAGATTGCCGGCCAATCACGGCGCGCAGCGCGACTCGCGCATGCGCAGTGGGTACCCGGCTGTGAAGCCGCAAACTGTAACAGCCGGGTGCCCACAGCAGTGATGCCGGCGCCGAGGGAGAGGATCGAGGCTTCCGGCGGCCGCATCGCTGGACCGTTGGACAGGTGAGTAAATGGCTGGAACTCCGCTTTAAAGCAGAATTAAACCCTCCTATTCTTTACAGACAAGGACTCTGCTTCTGTTTAACCACTTAAGCCCCGGAAGATTTTACCCCCTTCCTGACCAGGGCCTATTTTGCGATTCGGCACTGCGTGACTTTAACGGACAATTGCGCGGTCGTGCGACGCTGTACCTAAACGAATTTGACGTCCTTTTTTTCCCACAAACAGAGCTTTCTTTTGGTGATATTTGATCACCTGTGCGATTTTTTGATCATGCGCTATAAACAAAAAAAGAGCGTCAATTTTGCAAAAATAACAATATTTTTCACATTTTTTTATATGAAATTCCCCCCCAAAAAATGTAAAAATCTAAATTTTTTAACATTTTCGGCCAATTTGTTTTATGCTACATATGTTTGGTAAAAAAAAATCGCAAAAAGCTTATTTTGATTGGTTTGCGCAAAAGTTATTGCGTTTACTAACAAAGGGAAAGATTTTTGTCATTTTTGTTGGTTTTTTTTAACGCGTAATGGCAGCGATCTGCGATTCTTTTTGCGGTACTGCGACATTGCGGCGGACAGATCGGACCCTTGACTGACATTTTTGACACTTTTGGGGTTACCAGTGACATTACTACAGTAATCAGTGCTATAAATATGCACTGTTACTGTAAACATACAATGGCAGTGAAGGGGTTAACTTTTTTTGAGAGGGAGGGGTTATGTGTGTCCCTAGGGGCGTGATTCTAACTGTGATTGGCTGTGGCTTGAGGTGTAGGAACAGTGATCAACGGTCCTACATAGTAGAACCGTATGATCACTATTCCTACACAGGGGAGAATGACAGGTGGCTTGTTTACATTAGCCACCTGCCTTTCTCCCTCTCCACCTGCGATCGCGAGTGACCGGCGGACGATCGGGTCTGCCGGTCACACGCACAGGGGGGTCGCTTTACCTGTGAGGGGCTGACCGCCGCAGTAAATAGTCGTGCGGCGGTCGGCAAGTGGTTAAACTGCAACTGCCATGGTGCTGCACATATGATGTGACCCCAGCCCTTTGATGATTAGACAGTTTGGTTGAGGACACAAGCAAATGTGACAGTTTACAATCCCGGCATTCCAAGAATGTAACTGTTTTTTGAAACTGTTAAATCAATGGGTTTTATGATTTACTGCTGTTTGGGGGCTTTGGGCTTCAGGAAAATGACAGCCTCCAGCAAGAAGAAAGTTGTTATGGGTAAAGATCTGTTTTAAGAACTTTAACTTTTGTGATTTGCATGCTTGTTTTAATTTCTTGTCAAATTTGTGTTATTGAGTTTTAACATGTTATTCAAGGTTTAGATGCAACAATAGGAAAGTAACATCATAAAGTATGGGTATAAAGATAATTACAGATACAATGTAATAAAATGAATACCATGTAGTTCAAAAATAGGTATAGCAAATAAGAAAATTTGTCCTTGAAAATATCTAGAAAGGATCAAAATCTAGAATATTATAACTGACTAAGATATGAAGTCTATTAACGCATAACAATATAATGTTACAAGTATAGAAAGCATAGGTATAAATGTTGCTACCTGAACCACATGGGAAGCGTTAAAGAAGGGAAAAAGAGGATAAGGAAAGTAAGGAGAATAGGAAAATGAAATAGGAATAAGAGAAAAAAAAAGGATAGGGATAAGGTTAAAGATAATCCCTGGGGTAATATGCGACCTCAAGTGTTTAATATACATACAAGAAGCTCGAATGTAAAAATACGTAACCAAGGCATCAATAAGGATTCATCAAAGTTTGAAGGTAAATAGTGTGTGACCCAAAGGCGCCATATTTTCTCAAAGCGGCAAATTTTGTCACGAGTGATGGCTTCTATTTTAGCATGGATCATAGCTTGGTTAACTCTATGTTTGGCTTCAGCCATTGTCAGCATTGGGGTTTTCCAGGCTTTGGCAATGGTCTGTTTCGCAGCCGTAGTGACTTTCAGAAGGAGTTTAAAGTGGGATCGGGTAGAGGTTAGCAGGTCTGTAATTTAGAAGTGCTATGTAGGGGTCAGGAGGGATGAGCCCTTCAAACAATGAGAAAGCATATGGAATATTTCCTTCCAAAATATTTCAACTACCGGGCAATACCACCAAATATGTGAATGTGACCCAGTACAACCTCAGAAGCAAGATGCAGGGTAACTGGGGGTAAATTTTGCAATCCTGGCAGGGACCAAATACCATTGTTTGAGTATTTTATCATTTGTTTCTAATGCAACTGTATTTTTTGAGGATGATTTTGTTGCATCCCATATTTCATTCCAATCAGTTGTTTCTAACTTAAGCCCAAAGTCAGACTCCCATTTAGCTACATAGGTAGGGGGTTCAGCATCAGGTTTGGTAATACGTTGGGCATAGAGAGTTGAAACCAGTCCTTTTGTGTGGGGATCACCTTTACATATGTCTTCAAAATGGGATAGATTATCGAGTCTAACTCCGTCTTGAATATATGGTGTGAAAACATTTTTTATTTGAAGGTATCGAAGGAGTTCTGATTCCGGAAGTCCGTGATTTTTGTATAAAGTGGGGAATGATTTGATTGAGGTGGAGACGTCAATTCACATAATCTAGTTAGATTAGAAGCAGACCATGCTCGAAAGGATTTGGGGGAGATCCAGGCAGGATAAAAAAAAAGGGTTTTTAACTTCTTCCCATTCGCGCTATAGCCTAAAGACGGCTACACCTTAATTGCTGGTAGGGCGTCCATGTACGTCCTCTTGTGCATGAGCTGCCTTCACGCTCCCTGCGAAGCAAGCCCGACTTGCTCTGTGTTCAGCGAGTCCATGAGACGGCCCCTGCCCCTTACCACGTGATCAGCTGTCAGCCAATGACAGCTGATCACGTGATGTTAACAGCAGCCAGAGATCAGCTTTTTTTATTTTTTTTTCTCCTCATGCTATGAGCGTGAGGAGAAAAAAAGAAGCCGATCGCCTGCTGCTGTGAGAGGGACATCGGTCCTGAAGAGGAGAGGAGCATTTGTGCCCCAGTGTCATCTGCCACTGCCCGCCAGTGCCACCTACCAGTGCAGGTCAGTGCCACCTGCCAGTGCCCAGCAGTGCCACCTATCAGTGCCCACCAGTGCCACTTATCAATGCCCACCAATGCCACCTATAAATGCTCACCAGTGCCCCATCATCAGTGCTGCCTATCAGTGTCACCTACCAGTGCCCATCATTGCCCATCAGTGCCACCCAGCCATGCCAACTGTAAATGCCCATCAGTGCCACCTATTAGTGCCCAGGGGGGGCCACCTATCAGTGCCACTTACCAGTGTCCTTTAGTGCCGCCCATCAGTGCCACCTATCAGTGCCCACCAGTGCTGCCTTATCAGTGCCACCTTATCAGTGCCATCAGTGCCACCTTATCAGTGCCCATCAGTGTTGCCTATCAGTGCCCATCAGTGCAGCCTATCAGTGCCTGTCTGTGCCCATCAGTGCCACCTCATCAGCGCACATCAATGAAGGAGAAAAATTACCTGTTTGCTAAATTTTATAACAAACTATAAAAACTGATTTTTTTTTATTTTTTCAAAACTTTCTGTCTTTTTTTGTTTGTTCAGCAAAAAATAAAAACCTCAGTATTGATTAAATACCACCAAAAGAAATCTCTATTTGTTTAAAAAAAAAAAGAATAATAAAAATGTAATTTGGGTACAGTGTTGCATGACTGCGCAATTGTCCTCCAAAGTGTGACAGCCCTGAAAGCTGAGAATTGGCCTGGGCAGGAAGGGGGTTTAAGTGCCCAGTAGGCAAGTGGTTAGGAAATGATTGAAGTGAGATATGTGGGGATTGTAAGTCGTACGTTAATTTGAATTTGTCTAAAAAGAGCAAGAAGATGCTTGGTGATTGGGTTAGTGAGATTTTTGCGATCTGACGGGCACAACCATAAAGGTTAGCCAGAGAAAATGGATCGCAATCCACGGATTCTAACAATACCCAAAGTGGGACTTTAGAGGTGGCGTGATATTTGGGTAGTTGTGCTAATTGGGCCGTATGGTAATAGGTAGTAAAATTGGGAAATCCGAGGCTGCCTCTATTCTTAGGAAGGTATAGGGTATGTTTCGGCAGTTGGGGTTTTTAAGAGCCCCAGACAATAGGTTGCTTTGCACTGTATTATCCTTAAAAAATATGCCGGGACTGGAATAGGTAGGACTCGGAAGAGATAAAGGATTTTAGGTAAAATCTTAATAACATTAATTTTACCCATCCAAGATAAGGGAAGAGAAGACCATGCTTGTTCCGTTTCATTCTCTCAAAAACATTTTCCCTCATTTTCTGTCTCTATGACACCCTACAAGAAATAGGGAATTCAGTTGTCATTGGGACAGGAAGGCACAGACAGCACTGAAAAAAAAAAAAAACATTGTTCGAAGTTAAAACCTTTGCTCAATAGAAGTGTGTTTTGAAAACAGAGGCCAAGATGGCAGCTTCCAGCTGAAAACGGTAGGAGGGTTTACTTCCACTTTAAACCGTATACTTTTTTTTTTCAGTTTTGGATAGAGTGGAGAGGGATTAGAATGCTTGTCAGTTTTTATTGCTGTCTGTGCCCCTGTTAAGGATATCCCCCCTCTCTATTTGTCTTGTTTACCATTATCATTGAAAGTGAAAGTAAAAGAAAATCCCAAATTTTGGGTTGTCCCCAGAAAAGTAATAGAGGGGTAATCTGTCAATGGGGACACTAGTTCTGGTGACCTGGGGGGTCCGCAAGGAATTCCCTTAACCACTTAAGCCCCGGAAGATTTTACCCCCATTCCGACCAGGGGGTATTTTGCGATTCGGCACTGCGTGACTTTAACGGACAATTGCGCGGTCGTGCGACGCTGTACCTAAACGAATTTGGCGTCCTTTTTTTCCCACAAACAGAGCTTTCTTTTGGTGGTATTTGATCACCTGTGCGATTTTTTGATCACGCGCTATAAACAAAAAAAGAGCGTCAATTTTGCAAAAATAGCAATATTTTTCACATTTTTTTATATGAAATTCCCCAAAAAAAAAATTTAAAAATCAAAATTTTTTTACTTTTTCGGCCAATTTGTTTTATGCTACCTATGTTTGGTAAAAAAAATTCCAAAAAGCGTATTTTGATTGGTTTGCGCAAAAGTTATCGCGTTTACTAACAAAGGGAAAGATTTCTGTCATTTTTGTTGTCTTTTTTTTAACGTGTAATGGCGGCGATCTGCGATTTTTTTTGCGGTACTGCGACATTGGGGCGGACAGATCGGACCCTTGACTGACATTTTTGACACTTTTGGGGTTACCAGTGACATTTCTACAGTAATCAGTGCTATATATATGCACTGTTACTGTAAAAATACACTGGTAGTGAAGGGGTTAACTTTATTTGGGAGGGAGGGGCTGTGTGTATCCCTAGGGGCGTGCTTTCTACTGTGATTGGCTGGGGCTTGAGCTGTATGGACACTGATCAACGGATCTACATACTAGATCCGAGTGATCAGTATCCTAACAGCAAGGAGAATGACAGGTGGCTTGTTTACACAAGCTGCCTGACATTCTCCCTCTCCCCCGCCGATCGCCGAGTGACCGGCGGACATCGGGTCCGCCGGTCACACGCGCGGGGGGGACCGTGACCACGCGGGAGCGGGAGCGCGCCTCCGGGGGCGCGCGCTCGCTCCCTAGACCCTCACAGGCTAGTGACGTAGCCCTACGTCACTTTGCCTGTGAGGGGCTGACTGCCGACGTAGATCGGCGTTAGGCAGTCGGCAAGTGGTTAATTTGCAGGGATTTCCTTTCACTTCCTGTTTGACTATGGGACAGGAAGTAGAGCTAAATCTATGCAATGGGACACAGATGATGAAAAAAACTTACAGGAGTTATAACCCTCCTTTGCTCTATCCAAAATGGAAAAAAATAAAGTTTTGCCTGTAGTTCTACTTTAGAGCTAAAAACATATTTCTTATTTTATTTTCAATATAGTAAGTACTGTAGCTTATGAACAGGACTCAGGAGGACAAGAAATTAGAATGGGGCAGGCACACACATTACATTGACTCTCACAGTGACAGTGACAGCAATGTGCAGCAGCATAGATGATGATGAGACCTCACTGACATGACTCGTCACCCCCCCCCCCTGAGTCACAGTGACAGTCTCTCTAAATGCTAAGTGGTCCCTTTAGTCCACTTCAGTCCAAACAGCACTAACAGTCCCTCTCCCGGCTTGCCTTGTTCCCATCCGGCAGACCCACACACAAGGCTTCAGCCATTTCACTCACCTCCCTTGCACCATGAAATCACATGACACACTGATGCACCGCCTCCGCCAAATCCGCTGTCCGAACACACTGTAGCAGGCACAGCTGTATTTTTAACTGCCAACCCGTCACTGGCATTTACTGGCAGGAGAAAAGTGACCATTATTACTGGCTGCCAGTAAAAATACTGACGGTTGGCAACACTGCTCTTTAGTCTTGAATTGTATTGTAATTGTACCATCTTCCTTTAATTTGTAAAGCGTCGCACAAACTGATGGCACTACATAAATGTTGTATAGTGATAACAATAATTAACCCAACACAGTAATTTAATCCATGCAGTAAATATTGGAGCATGGGACATTTATAAATCTCTTCATTTAAATGTCCCACTTACACACTTTACGTGAATATTAGCCTAAAAGATTTGGTAAACATTAACTCGGCAATACCTAATCAGGTGTTTCTATTCTCCACTGCACTATGAACCTTGGGCTAATTTCTTGATTTCACAAGAGACTCTTTTCTCACGTAGCCTTGTCTTTTATAATGACTGTCCTCTAGACTGCATAAAGCAAGCCTGTACTGGAAAAAAAACCATTAGCAGGTGCATGACGATAAGCGTTTCACATGGTCAAATAGACCAAAACAGTAAAGGTTTAATTACAACATCATGTAGGGCTCTCATAATTCAGTGTCTGAGCACAGAGGTGCCATGATTCTCCATCAGATGTATTAAAAAAAAAGTTTTATTCGATTTTCAAGAGTTATATACAGCCAGCAGAGCCGGATGGGGTGGGGGGGAGCAGCCGGATGGGGTGGGGGGGAGCAGCCCCTGGGGGGGTCCGGGCCATCTTACCGAATGGGCACGTGACCCAGCCCCAGCCAAGCAATAGTCCCGATTCCTGTGTGCATCCCGATTGCCGAACTTAGTAGGTGGCAAGCGCCTATCAGCCCTGCGCTGCTCTCAGCCGTGGAGGGGGAGCCTGTCTGCCTCCACCGTAACAGGCACACACAGGACAGTCGAGTCTGACTCCAGTCCATGTGTGTGTCTTCACTGGACCCAGCCGCTGAACTTGGAAGCTGTCATTAGCCTGGCACTGCTGTAATATCGCCTTATCGATGATTTGCATTTTTTTTCTCGTGGGTGATTGTGTAGGCAGGGCCCCAGTACACTGCATTGCCCGGGGGCTTTAATGCTCTTAAGATGGCAGGGGGGGGGGAGCAGCCCCATATGAAGATATCAATGTACATGCAAGGAGTGGTCTTGGAGTGTTGAGTAACATTACAATGTAGCACCCTCAAGTTTGTGCTAGAGTTAGTGTAGGTTTTTCTGCTAGTGTAGGTACATTTAGTTAGCTCAGGGCTAAGCCAGAGCTATGGAATCTGGGTCAGGGTTCAATGACTCAGGGCTGGATGACTTATCTTGCAGCTCTCTCTGGTACTTCCCCCTGTTCTGGAAGTTTGTAGAAACTTCCAGAACTGGAGGGTAGGAGTGAGGAGGGGCTGCCATGCATATTTGTTAGGCCAATTTCCAGTAGTGGGCTGGGAGTTGGTGGAGATTATTAAAGAGAGGAAAAGGAGAAGAATGGGGAAACAAGAAGGGGAAAGGACAGGGATAGAAAAGATCATAGAAGAAGCAGGAGAATGGGTGGGATCAGAGAAAAATGTCCTATGGGAAGTGGAGGTTTCTGAGGATAATCATGAGTAACTGATTGTACAGTAGTATATCCTTAAAGCATTTGTTACCCCAAAACTTCATATTTCTGATATCTGCCCGCTGTACCATGTACAGTACTTATATGAGAAAATATCCTGTTCTCTTTCTATTGAAAATGGAAAAAATCTGCGCTTATGGAGAAAAGAGTGTAGGGTTGCAGCCTACCTTCAGAAAAAGTATATACCTCAAAAGAGGCAGTATACCAAATAAGGGAAATGAAGGAGAAGGTACTTGGCGCTGACAATGAGTGTAAAATTGTAATGGGCAAACAAACAAAATAAATGCAAATGGGTAGGTATACATATCATGTACATATATCCCTCAGAAAAATTGCATAATAAAGTGATATAGTGCTAAAGTGCAGTTCCAAATAAAGGAAGTAAAGTGGGTAGCAATCAAGCAGAAATATACACATGAGTAAATATAAATATTATTTACATATATCCCTCAGAATAATGACAAAATAAAGTGAAACAGTGCTAAGGTGCAATTCCAAATAAAGTGACAGTGCTCCTTAAAGGTGGGAAGACAATGTAATAGAGCAGCACGAAATGCCAGCAGAATGCTTGGATGTATAGGGAGAGGTATAAGCAGTAGAAAGAGAGAAGTGCTTATGCCGCTGTACAGAACACTGGTGAGACCTCACTTGGAGTATTGTGCGCAGTACTGGAGGCCATATCTCCAGAAAGATATAGATACTCTAGAGAGAGTTCAGAGAAGAGCTACTAAACTAGTACATGGATTGCAGGAAAAAACTTACCAGGAAAGGTTAAAGGACCTTAACATGTATAGCTTGGAAGAAAGAAGAGACAGAGGGGATATGATAGAAACTTTTAAATACATAAAGGGAATCAACTCGGTAAAGGAGGAGAGCATATTTAAAAGAAGAAAAACTACCACAAGAGGACACAGTTTTAAATTAGAGGGGCAAAGGTTTAAAAGTAATATGAGGAAGTATTACTTTACTGAGAGAGTAGTGGATGCATGGAATAACCTTCCTGCAGAAGTGGTAGCTGCAAATACAGTGAAGGAGTTTAAGCATGCATGGGATAGGCATAAGGCTATCCTTCATATAAGATAGGGCCAGGGATTATTCAGAGGATTCAGATATATTGGGCAGACTAGATGGGCCAAATGGTTCTTATCTGCCGACACATTCTATGTTTCTATGTTTCTATGTTTCCTAAAAAAAAAAGGAGGGGGAGGGGTGGAAGTGACCCCAAAGTGGAAAATAATCAAAAAGAAGGAAAGTGCCAAGCAAGAATATGCAATAAATCACATAAATGTGGTGATGAGGTAAATAATAGGAAGGTGACGTGAAATAGTAAAGTGTGCCCCCCCAAAAAAGGGGGGGGGCAAAAAAGGCTCCTAATATGTTGATTACTAAATGGAAAGTCCCATATATGTGGATAAGGTATAACAAAATACAGTAAATATATAACATAAATAGAAATAAAATAATAAAAAAAGGAATTTGTATCTGGGTGAGATACAATAACAATCCCAAAAGTGGTAAGTGTCACATCAAGGGAAAGTGACAAAAAGGTGAGTCCGTGCGGTATAAATTAGGAGTCCATAATGTGGAAAAGATTGTTACAATCCGATCCCAAAAATCTAAAAGAATAAGTGAAGCTTTTGAAGGTGACGCGTGCAGGTGAGTCCTGTGCTCCCCTAATGAATGGCGCACTCACCAGATCAAGGCACCCCTACAGGGGTAACAGGCGGGGTATATCTCAGAGATAAATTCTCCTCTGGGGCATCCTTAGTCAGTTGGGGATATACATCATCGCCTTCCTTCCATTAATACTCATAAAACGTCGTATATATCAATCATAGATATGAGTTGGAAGTCCTGACCATGTATGGGGAGGAAAGGCTCATATAGTGAAGTACTGTATAAAATAACTTTTATTTAAATATCCAAAACAATACTCACAAACAGAGGTGAAAACACAGGCAGAGCAAATACAAGAAGCATGGGTCCGCTCCCGGGTTACTTCCGTAACGCGATGCGTTCCAAATACCTGAAATGCGGTTCACAAATTCAGATAGCGGAAGTGACGGAAGGACGCTCTACGCGTTTCGTCATCCGCTACTGATGACGTCTAATGACGAAACGCATTTTTTTTTATATCTATACAAAAATGTTTTTCCTATACAAAAATGTTTTGCCTTTGCCTTCCCAATTCTATTTTACATTGAATGGGTTGTTTTACAAGGTGCTTGCAATCACATTAAATTGTGAAGATCCTATGTAGACAATCCAAATGGTCCATATGGCCTCATAGCAATTATGAAATTAGGCAGTCAGCTCCTTCATACATTGAAGCTGTGGTAAAAAATACTGCGCTAACAAAAATAGTGAACAAATAGCCGCTGACACTCCAACAGACTATGATGGCAACCAAATATAACATAAATTGTGCAGCGCTCAAATGTTAAAGTGAGTACAATGGGATACACACTGAAATGCAAAAATAAAGTCCAATATTCAAAATTAGACAAAAAAGGAAGGTGACCAGTCCCACATAGAAGAGTGAATACTTGTGATAAATCCCACACCAAAAAGAGAATATAATTCGCTCACCAGATGGCATGGACCCAAAGTACCTTACAGCAATTGGGTCATGCAGGCTGAAAGTGATAATCTCCTTGGAACAGATGGCAGAGGCTTCCACGAATTCTCCTCCAAATGGTGGATATAGGAAGTTCACTCAAGGATGGTACACGTATGGATATCTGGAAATCCCCACTCAGAAAGGTGTATGTGGGATAAATCGAAAAGATACCATAGCGTGATACCGTTTAAATGGTTTATTAAAGCAAAGAAAGTAATGCACTTACAATGGGTCAGATGGTAAGAAGCATTCAATACAATTCGGCACTCTTGACAATCCTAACGCGTTTCATTACACATAACATTTTCAAAGGAATTAGCCTGGTTTAATTCAGAGACCCGCTCCTTTATTAGGGATGTGTGTGTGACATCAGAAAAGGCCTTTTTCAGTGGCAGAGTTGGAATCCTGCTTCTCATATTCTAGATAAAAAAATGTAAAGGGCATGTATCTTGCATTTTTATTTAGCACATTATATTTAGTCGTTTTGAGTTATAATACATTTCACTCGGAAGTTTCTGGCATGCTTGTTGTGGCACAATTTGTGGGGTTTTTTTTGCTGTGCTTTACACCAGTAGTACTGGATGTAGTTGGCCACTGGGGTGTAGAGGAATGATCCCCTCAATAAGGGACCAATAAAAGGAGTTGTAATGGAAGTGATGAATGTAAATAACTTTTGTTTTAATAATTGCTGTAGAAAATCTTTACAAAAATACAAACCATCTTTTATGAGTGGATCTTGAGTTTGTTAGCATTTTATTTTATTGTGTTCAGTCAAATGTGTATTTTGATATACCTGCTTTAAACTTAATATAGAAGAAAGGGGGGTGTAGTCAAAAAATAAATGAGGCCATCATCCCACATGAAATAGAAAGAAAGAGAAAAAAAAACCCTAACAGGACTTTAAAGGCCCACGGAGTAATTTCAATACATAGTAGTATGAAATAACAAGATAATATTTATAAAATCTCAAGTATAAATGTTATTAAACAATATCATTAAAAACGGATTATGGCTGATGTATTGTATTACCAACAGAACACACATTGTACATGTGTATATCACAATTCAAAGAGAGCGCGCTCATGCGGGGCTCCACCCACATAGCCACATCATTGATTCACAGATCCCTGTGAATTAATGAACTACTTGTTCGGACAGCCTTTGCGGCTGTTGGTTTGTAGTTCCTAATGAACGACTAGGGCACAGTTGAGCGCTCTAGGTAGTTCATTAAGCTCTCTGTCATCGTGTAACTGCGTGCCCGGTACAGGCAGATGGCTACAGAGACAGTCTGCATGAGCGTGACATTACACCCATGATCTGCTGATCGAGGGTGCAATGCTTTACCGGCTCCTGAGAAAGAAAAATAATATACATATTGCAAAAAATGTGCATTTATAATTTTTTTTTTAAAGGTGAACTTATCCTTTAAACGGAGGCAGTGCTGTCAATCCAGGGCTAGGGCTAGGCTGCACCCCCTGCAACATTTTATATTCCACTGTAGTCCAAGAATGGTTGCCACTATCACAATATACTGTGTTAGGTAGATTCATTGACAGGATCACCATGTATTTGTGGGACTTTGCAGGGGAACTGAGAGAAAAGTGTCAGTGCATATGAATTTGCAATTAGGTGTTGCAGCACATATTCTATAATGGGATGCCATAGTTTTACTTTAACTAATGCCAGTCTTTACAAAGAGAAAATAGTGACACTGGCTTCAAACGTACATGATCATCTTCAGTCAGGGAGTCTCATGGTTGCAAGCACTACAAGCATTATCCCTGATCCATCAGCAAGGCTATCAGGCCAATAAACTAAGGGCCCTTTTTTGTTGTTAAACAAAATACTATAAGCCTGGAAACACAACATTGATATCATTGATATCATTGATAAGGCCCCTTTCAAATTGGGAGGATCTGTTTGGACGCACTCCGCTTGCTAAGCGGGGATCATTCCCTTGATCCCTACTGAGCAGGCAGGTGACATTGTCAGTCTCCATTCACAGAGATGGACCTGTCAGAGTCCCGCTCTCCTCTATGAGGAGATTGGATAAAAATGGACAGCCTCTCCATTTTTATCCGATCCCATCCGATCTGATCCGCTGGACAGATGGCGAACATATCGTCATTCTTCTGTTTTCAGAGAATCTTGTTGGATTGGATGTCAGGTGGGTGTCTGCAGACACATGTCCGCTGACATCCGCCTTCCAATAGAGGAGAATCGGTGACCCGATCAGGTCCACCTGGAAAAGCGGACAGGCCAACCTGATCGGTCCGATCTTGTGAAAGGGGCCTAAAGTACTTTCCTGCCAAGTATGAGTTAATGTAATAGGCGTTGCTTTGAGGCAAAAAACGCTGTAAAAAATTGCGTGACTTTGAGGTCGCAAAAGTGTGAAAGGGGCCTTCAGTAATTAACGTATAGTGTGCCCCCTTTCAATGCAGAGAGACCAGCGTGCCCCCTTTCAATCAGAGAGACCAGCGTGCCCCCTTTCAATGCAGAGAGACCAGCGTGCCCCCTTTCAATGCACAGTGACCAGCGTGCCCCCTATTAATGCACAGTGACTAGCGTGCCCCCTTTCAATGCACAGTGACCAGCGTGCCCCCTTTCAATGCAGTGACCAGTGGGCATGCCTCCTTCAATGCAGTGACCAGCGTACATGCCCCCTTCAATGCAGTGACCAGCGTACATGCACCCTTCAATGCAGAGATCAGCGTAAATGCCCCCAATGCAGAGACCAGCATACATGCCCCCTTCAATGCAGAGATCAGCGTACATGCCCCCAATGCAGTGACCAGTATACATGCCCCCAATGCAGTGACCGGTATACATACCCCCAATGCAGTGACCAGCGTACATGCCCCCAATGTAGTGACCAGTATACATGCCCCCAATGCAGTGACCGGTATACATACCCCCAATGCAGTGACCAGTATACATGTCCCCAATGCAGAGATCAGCGTGCGTGCCTCCAAGGCAGTGACCAGCATACATGTCCCCAATGCAGAGATCAGCGTGCGTGCCTCAAATGCAGTGACCAGTATACATGTCCCCAATGCAGAGATCAGCGTGTGTGCATCCAATGCAGTGACCAGTATACATGTCCCCAATGCAGAGATCAGCGTGCGTGCCTCCAATGCAGTGACCAGTATACACGTCCCGAATGCAGAGATCAGCATGCATGCCTCCAATGCAGTGATCAGTATACATGTCCCCAATGCAGAGATCAGCGTGCGTGCCTCCAATGCAGTGACCAGTATACATGTCGACAATGCAGTGACCAGTATACATGCCCCCAATGCAGTGACCAGTATACATGTCCCCAATGCAGAGATCAGCGTGCGTGCCTCCAATGCAGTGACCAGTATACATGTCCCCAATGCAGAGATCAGCGTGCATGCCTCCAATGCAGTGACCAGTATACATGCCCCCAATGCAGTGACCAGTATACATGTCCCCAATGCAGAGATCAGCGTGCGTGCCCCCTTACTTACCTGGAGCAGCAGCGGCGGCAATCGGCTCCTCCTCAGTCCCCCGAACGGCTTCTTCTGCTCGGTCCCAGCGCGTCTCCACCAGTCCTTCCGGTCCCGCCTCCTCCTCGGCCAATGGCAGGGGGTTTGCCTTGCGGCCAATCAGGAAGGGCGTATCAGACGCGCTTCCTGATTGGCCAGGAGGATGATCGGTGTGACAATAGTGAATTTTCATTCGCTATTGTCACACAATGGGTGGGCTCAGGACGCACTGCTCTGCGCCCCGGGTCCACCCTTTGCATCGCCCTATTAGAGCCTCTGACCCTAATCAGGTGATAAAAAAAAGAAAATCCCCATTGAACTCCATGCGTCCGGCGCCCCTGCATGCAGATTAGGGGGCCGGGCGCATGGATGGGGGGGCGGCGCCCCTGCGCCCCTAACGAGCCGGCTGCCACTGGTTAATAGTGATTACTTAAAGTGGCTGTAAAGACATTTTACCTTAATGCATTCTCTTCATTAAGGTAAAAAATCTTTTAGGTGCAGCTCCACCCCTGCCACCCTTAAATACCTACCTGAGCCTGATATCGGTTATGCATGAAAACAGTGGCACTGCTTTCTCTCTCCCTCCTCACTGGACTCAGTGAGAGCAGTGGTAGCCATTGGCTCCTGCTGCTGTCAATGAAATCCATTGGAGAGGGAGAGGGGGGCAGGGACAAGCAGCACTGTGTGTTTCAATAGATGCACACACTGTGGCCCAAGATCGGGCCTTAATGAGTACCCCCCCCCCCCCCCCCCCAGCAAAGGCACTCAAAGGCAGGAGAAGCCAGGAGCGCCGGTAGGGGACCCCACAAGAGGAGCATCTGGGTTGCTCTTTGCAAAACCATTGCACAGAGCAGGTAAGTATAACATGTTTATTATTTTAAAAAATGCCTATGATCCAATATGTATGAGTATTAAGAGCATTAATACTACATTTAGAAACATTATAGAAATTAAACATTACTCTGTTAAATGAATGAATGGATGAAAAAGTATATGTATCCAGCACAATTATCACATAATTGCAAAGCAGTTAATATGCTATGTGAATTACTGCCAACTGTCCTGCTACATATACAGCATCTTCTTTAAGCAGCTTTGGTCCATGATCACATGCTTGCCATGTCACATAAAAGGCAGGGTTTATAGCATGTGATGACACCAAGGGATCGCCCAAGCCTGCCCATCGCCTAGAGCATGAGAACAGCCCTGGAGTCTGCTGGATTCAAGAATGCGGTCAATTTTACATCTTATCTATGCACCCCTAAACTAAACAAGCATTTAACCCTTGCAGTGTGCATGGGGGGCACTGCAAGGGTAGAGTTTGGCTCATTCCTTGAATGGCATTTACTCAAAGAATGAAGAAGATCTTGCTTCTAATTACCGAAGAGGACACAAGACCTCTTTTTAATTAGTAGTGATCTGCTCCGTTTTCTCTGCTGTGTCTGCGCCAGAGAGCTGGAGCTGCTTGTGGGTGGGTACAATGGCAATAAGCAAGAACTTTTATTGAAGTCAAAATAAGCAGTTCACAGTACTCCTGGCGGAAAGAAGCCCAACTGGGAACACTCACGGATGACAGCAGCGTGTAGTGGAGCAGGTCTCAGCCAAACTGATGTCTGTCTTGAGGGGCAAAATCCAGCCTGGCCAGCCCAAGCCCAAGCGGGGAGCTTTCCCAATAGAGTGGCAGATCTCTAAGCTTTTCCTACTTTTCTGGAACCTTTCCCTGCCACTAATACTGTCCCTGACAGCTGGGGGACCTGTCTCTAAACTATCCACATGCTAATTGCGCACCAAACCCAAGAGCCAGAGTCTGAAGTAGACTCTGCCTGACCCAAGATGACAACCACAGTCATATGGGCTGTCAGCATACAGCCGGATCGCTGCCCCAGTGACCCAGGAAACCATGGAGGACTCATGTTCCTCCTGACTTCCCCTCCCCCTCTGCACTGCTGCTGCAGTTGAGCGCCACCTGCAGTGCAGAAAATAGACTGTTCCTGCCTACATGTTTATGCAGTGAAAAGATTAGTGTCAGGTTCCTAGCATACAGTTCACATCCTGTTAGTCAGGTCCAACCTGAAAAGGGTCAATGGCAGTTTTTCATACTGGAGACTGCTGCAATCCCTTTGGTAATGATATGCAGAACCTGACCCTGTTTCTATTTCACTCTGGTACAGATAAACTTGAAACATGTCCTTAGGGTTGTAGTAGGTGACAGTAAGAAGTTTGGGGTGCCTAGGAACTTTTATGCAGTGTGATGTACATTCAGCCTGTGTGAAAGGTGAAATAAAAATTTAACAATAAAAGCATTTAAATCATCTGACAATAAACACAGAGTTATTACACACATAAACATAATTGAAAACACAGTTTAATAGTAACATCATTAAAAAACAATATTCATAAAAATACAATTTAATCACCATAAAACAATTCATTAGGTGGCTGCTCAAAAAGATTTCATCCCTTAAAAAAGCCTAGGTCCATCAAAGATAAATTAACTATTAGATCCAGCTATAGTGAGATGGTGTAAAATGACCACAACCATCTATAGTGTGCACTGTATAGAAAACATATTATAAGTAGGCCATGTGCCTGGAACCGAGCAACTTTAAAACAGTTTGAGTTTCTTCTGGTAAACATTTTTCCATTGCAAATACTTTCTTAAAGCGGAAGTAAACCCATCCATTTAACAGTTTCCGACACGTGCCAGAAATGTAACACTCCCATTGTTTGTGCTCTCGACCAAACTGTCAAACCATCCAATGGCTGGTGTCATAACTGATCACATGTGCGGCATCATGGCAGTTGTAGATTAAACAGAGGCTAAGATGGCAGCTTCCTTGGCTAAAAACGATAGGAGCGTTTACTTCCACTCCAACTTTTACTTAATAAACAGGTTGGTCCATCCAAAAGTTTTATACCCCCTCACCTTTGGGTACTCTCACCTTTGGGTACTCTCTTGGTAAGGTCTCTTGTCACACCAAATTTGGGGTCCTCCTGTTGCATTCTCCATAATGCTAAATAATATAATGTCTACAGTCTGTGTATAGGCTAGAAAATGTCACTGAAGAGATTTCACCAATGGAAATAACTGATAGATATAATGAAAAGATTGCCAAGATCCAAATTTGTGCTTTCTATTGAATTACTCCTTTCAACAAACTTGGGAAATTCACACCCTTATTATCATCCTCAGTGAAAATACTTATAGACTGAATATTTGAACATTTTTACCTGTCAGAAAATCAAAAATTCAGCCCAGACAGGTTTGTGATCCATGCACACTTGTAAAGCTTTCATTCCAAATCTTTAATTTTATGAATGCTCATTGTAACGGACCCCGTACTCAAGAAGAATATGTCCGCCGTATAAGCTTCCCTTGCCTTGTACCATCACGATCCAAGATCCCCTGGCCCACCCAGTCACTTGTCGAGACATCAGTGTAGGGTGGTAAGAAGCATTAGACTGTTTATTCAAACACAGGCACAAAAAGATATACACTCAGGGGACAATCCCCCCCTCTTTGCATAATGACCCAGGGCGGGGTAAACTACATTCCATAACATGACACACAGGTATATTCAACTTTTCAACAGTAGACAGTCTTTAGGAAGGGCTGCTGGAGAAATCCCCCCTCCCCTCTAGCAGCAAATTCACATACACATATATATCCCATAATAGGTTGATCCCAAAGCAGAAACAATAGAACAATGGGATACAGGCACTTTACAATGACAAACCCCCATATAGTGTCTGTCTTTCATTCCCAGTGACGGTGATTACCGTCACACTGATTCAATTCTCTATTTGTTAGTGGGGTGAAATCATTGTTCATTTGCAACTGCAGTGATGACAAATTTCAAAGGAGCGGGATGGAAATTTGTTCTTGAACAAAAGAACTTCTAACAGTGTATGTGATTTTTGTTTGAAGAAAATCTATTCATTCCAAAATCGAATGTTTAAAACAAATGACGTTTTTAAGTTTTTTCAAACGACATTCATGAAATCATTAAATGTATTGATAATTTTCATACAAATGTTTGCCTGAATGTTCGAACATTTAGTCGTGTATGAACAGTTTTAAATAGCAAAGCCAGGCCAAGGACCTACACTGCAGTTAAACAGGACATCAAGATCCAGGACCCACCAAAGCCTACAGCTAGACAATGAAGCATGCAAATAAAACACTGTGCACTTTCCTACTGTCAGCATGTTGGCAGACAACACTGAGCTATGCAGCAAAGCCTAATTGCTCAGAGTGCTGTTACTCCCTCACTTGCTTTTTAAATGCTGCTGTGCAGGGGATTGCAAGAGGCTAACATTAGGCTTGGGTATTTACACTAAATCTATGTAAACATACAATAAATCATTTTTTAAATAAACACTATACTGGATTCAACATTTTTTTTTTTAAACATGCCCGGAGTTAAGCTTTAAAAAAAATGAATTTATATAAAGCATATACTATGCTATACTCTGTCACAACGACATGCTTGGATTTGCTAGTTAATTTCAACAATTTAACAAATTAAATCCAGACGAGTTTATTAAATGCATCAGTGAGTATGATCTATTACAAACACCACCCCCTCCCACCCAGATGGTTAAAGACCAAACTGCTGAACACTCAAGATAAACTACTTTAACCAATGACTTTGACACCATGCCAAGTTTAATTTTCAACATATTCTGCCTTGAACTTGAGTAAAATGTCATTTTTTTTGTACTTTCTTCTGAAATTCTACTTAGAAAAACATTTACATAACATATACATAAACTTGTTTAAAGTGGAACCCTGCTAATTAGCATGTACAACTAAACTGGACACATATCTCCTGTATAGCTTTTCTGTGAAAGGAAAAAAAAAATATTAGCATTTATGGGGCTCTCACGTATCCAGCTGCCATACACATGTGGTTAATATAGTCATTTCTACACTTTGCCACTTTTGCTAAAGATGAATTCCAGGTTTGGATGTTTAATACATAGTTACATTGGTCCAGGCAGTATATACCATACCTGACTAGTGGCCATGGAAGTGATCTTCATTTGCTTTTTGAGTCCCACACTGAATGGCAGGCCTGATGCATTCTGAACACAGGAGAATGATTTGCATATTTTAAATGAGAGGCAGGCCAATGAAATCACAATTCCAACCTCAGCCAATCACAGAAAGACTTGCATTCATTGATTTAAATACAAGGCAGGTGATGATCAGTAGAGATGGTCTGCAAGGATAGTGGTTGATGCAGATAAGGGAATACTTCATAATCAGTAGTGGTAAACTAACTAACTGTGTGGGTGTCAAGGAAATGTGCATAGGAGAACTGGCAATGTGGCCAGTAGTACTAATGGGCGCATCTGGCGCATCCCTGCACGCGCGAACGCACGTACGCAACTGCGCAAATTGGCAAACCGTACGCAATGGCACGCACAATGTGTGACAGATGCGGCCACTTGCTGGCCTATAAAAGACTGCTGTAGAATCCATTTAATTGCTGGATTGTCGTCAGTTTTCCCATGTTCCTGAGCTCCTGTATTCTTCCTTTGGATTTCCCTGTTGTGACCCGGCTTGCTCCTGACTTTGTTTGACTTCCTCCTCCTGATGTTGACCATATGCTTGCTTCACCAACCTTGCTCCTGTTGATCACCCGTTTGTGACCCCGGCTTGCCCCAAGGACTCCTCTTCATTACCTGTCAGTCTTCCTGTGTATGACCCCGGCTTACATTATGGACTTGCTATTTCCTCCTGCCTTATCCTTGGACTTACTACCCATGTTTGACCCCCAGCCTGGACACAACCCGCAACTTTTCTGCCTCCAATTGTGCACAAGGTTGCCAAGTTTCTCTGCAGCTCTCAAGAGACATCTGCCTTGCTGTGTGTCCTGCCCTTGCCAGCACCCTCCAGGCGTCCACCGGTTCTGCTCTCCAGTACCCTTTCTGGCAACCTGTGCTACTTCCTGTACCACCTTCAGGGGTGTGCCACACTTAGCTGCAAAGGGAGCTCTCTCAGCATATTGGCCTCGGATCAGGATTGTGACAGTGGGAATGCCAGCCAGGACCCGGAAGGCAGATCTGGTAACCAGGTTCTGAAGGAGCAGGCAGAAAGACATCGTCTGAAAGCTGGAGCCGAGGTCATACATAGTCAGGCGACATGAGAAAGGGAACACTTTATGATCAGCAGTGGTAGACAGTATGTGCACTTGTGTGCGAATGCCAGACGGGGTTTGAAATGCAGATTTGCAAACCAGGTTTGCAAGGAGCAGGCAGAAAGACATAGTCTGGAAGCTGAAACCAAGGCAGACGCGGTCAGACGACTTGAGAAAAGGACAAAGTCAAGAGCCAGGCCAAGGTCATACAGGGATGAGCAGAGGTGAAAGAAGCAGTGTCTAGAGACAAGCTTGATCAAATACAGGAGATCAAGCAGGAGCAAGGTCAAGCACCAAGCCCAGGATCATGATCAGCAAAGAGTCTGAGGGAAATCCAGGAGCAGACCAAGCTGGTAACAGGGATTGAGGCAATGGGTTAACCAGGAAGCACAGGAACAAGGATCACAGAGAGCTGAAGAACATTCAGCAACCAGCACATGTTAGAAACTTGTTTAAATATTCAGCTTGTTGCCATTCTGGGGCCTGGCATGCAACAATGCCCAGGCGCATGCCACAAAGGCACAGATGTGTCAGTGCATGCTGGTTACTAGTCCATCTATGTACTGGCACATGCACCTGAGTGTTAGATGCATTACCACTGGTTCCCTGACAAACAGGTCAACCACCTTACTGGTATTGAAGTGTGTGTCAGGTGGAATAAGCCGGCTTCTTACTTCTTGTGTCTCTTGAAGTTTCTGCTGGTAACATGCCCCCTACCACCTGCATTGAAGTAGTGGATGTTCTCATCCACATTTGGGTGTTCCCATGTCTCATTTTGCATTCTTCAAAATATAAAACTAGCAGCTGAGCAGACCTGGGGAGGAAAGCATAGAGATCCTACCACCAGAGAGCTGAGTAGATTAAAGAAACTGCTATATTATTTAACAGTCCAGAATATCAAAACAGACATGAGGGTTGGGGGTAAATGGAGCCATTCAAAAATTGTGCTCTGAGTCTTTTTTCATCCCATTTTATTATGTGTGTGCCAAAAAATGCTGGTTATTTTATACACAAATAAACCATGCCTTTCTCTGCCCCTGTGTAGATCTGAAATATTTACAGCACTGACATACAAAAGCTTGCTGTACCTCCTATGGGAGGTCATGAAATGAATGGTGTAAAACTGAAAGATTAAAAGTATTGGTTTATTTACATGTGAGATTGCTGATCCTGTATACAAATAACCCAAGTTAGTTACAAAATATAATCAATGGGGAAATCAATGTGGAACTCAACTACTTATTTTAGCAATATCATTGCCAATTGTTACCTGCACTTCCCAGTTTTAATTTATGTAAATGTGATTTTCTTCAAGCATATGTAGAGTTATAAAATATAAACCTGAAGTATAAAATAAAAGTTCATCAGCAACAGTTTATTTAGAATAGCTAAAATTCTAAAAGCAAAGCAATTCTAAACCCAGGTAATCATCAGGTATTCAAACCATTTGACCAGATACTTGCATTAGATGAGGCTGAGGAGCAGAGGCATTACAATGCATGAGCCACCAGAAATACAGTATAGTGCCTCTTCTTTTACAGTGCTGACTTTTAATTTTTTATTTTTTTTTTACCATTTTGTTGTGGTTATAGCATTACCTGGGTTTAGAATTGCTTAACTTAAATTGTTTATATTCTAAATAAACCGTTGCTGATTAACTTTTATTTTATACTTCAGGTTTATATTTTATAACTCTACATATGCTTGAAGAAAATCACATTTACATAAATTATTCAATAACTATTCATTAACTTTTTTAGGGAATACAAAAAATGTTTAATTATTTTTTTCAATATAACAGTCATCATTTAGAATTGGAATAATAAATGTATTTTAATTGTACCCTGTCAAACAAATGTAACAAAATCGGTATAAAACTAATGTGTGTTTATCCAGCATCCAGGAATCCAGTGATTAAAAGGGATATGATCACAATGTATAAATACATAAATGACCCTATATAAAAAACTTTGTCCAAATTGATTAACTTTAAAGTCATTACAAAGGACAAGGGACACTCTTGGTGACTGAAAAATAAATAGGTTTAACATCTAAATATGGAAAGGTTTCTTCACAGTAAGAGATGTAAAACTGTGAAGTAAACTTCCTTGCAACTAGTTCTACCCAACTAATTTTTTTTTTTTTTTTAAGCTTGTTGTATTCCTAAATGCACAGAATATAAGCAGCTATTAATAATAACAAGTAATTGCACCTGAAACTGTTACTTCGGGGGAATATCCAATTGCCTTAGGGCATCCGCCATTTTTTTTTCCTGCTGGAGCAAACTGGACAATGTGTTAAGGGTTTTTCTTGCCGTTCTCTGGGTCAATTGTGGGTAAAGGATGTTATATACTATATATATAGTATATATATATATATATACTAATATATTGAAACATAGAAAAGTGACAGCAGATAAAGACTGAGCAGTCCATCGAGTCTGCCCATTTTTTATTTATTTTTTTAAATGTATTTTTAAGTTTTCTGTTGATTGAACTAGATGAACCCGTGCCTTTTTCAGTCTATGTTACTATGTAATTCATTCCTTATATGTCAGTTCCACTGCAACAGGTTTAATGAATAAAATTATGCACTCACGTAAGTAAGTATATATTCATGCCCATAAAACAAAGTTCCAGTGTGGAGAAGTATACATCATCCGGTCATGGACATCCGTCCTGCTGGAGCCAAAATCCTTTCGCCGTGGCCAGCTGCCCTACATGGTGGACTTTTTTCTCCCCCTGTGCCATTAATGACTTTTAACTCTATGGACTTTTGGTTCGATATGTGATCAAGCGCCTGTTAACATTGTGTACCACTGACTATGTCGTCCATAGAACTTTTTCTGCAATGCCCCACCCATTGGTGGGCACAGCCTATAACATTAGGGTGTGCACCCTAAAGCTCAAGCACACGTGTATGTGTGTCTACATATATATGGCCCTGGCCCATTGATTTCCCTGCCGTCACAGTGAAAGTGAAGTGTGTAAACATTTCTCTTATGGCAGAGTCGGTAAGAGGGAGATCTTTCCCATCGTCCTATTGGCACACAGCGCGATAATGCTAATGCACAGGGGGTGATTAGGGTGTGCCCAGGAACACCCCAGGGCCGCTGATAGGGGGGAGAACCAGTCCTCCTGTAGGGGGCCCGGGCACCAAGAGGGGCCCCAACAATACGGGGAATCTGTGTGATCAGGCGGAGGGGCAATTACAGATGGAAGCCCTGTGCGGCTCTCTGCAGTAGCCGAAAGCCAGTTTCTCCCCTCCTGCCAGATTTCAAGCTCTGCAGGCTTCCCTGTCTGGTAAAAAAAAAAAAAAAAGTAATAATTGTAAAAAAAAAAAAAAAAGTATATTAATAGTTATTACACATTGTTATAAATAATTTAAAAACATTGTAAAATAAACTTATTGTAAAAAATTTTAACATTTTTTTAAAAAAATGTATACATTTTAAATTGTTTTTTACATTTAGAAAAAAAAATGATTTTAGTGAAAATATTGTCTAGGTAAATTCCAGGGGGGAGGGGCCCTGCCAGGTAGACTGTACGGCCCTGTGATTTCTAACAGCAGCCCTGGAACACCCAGCACACTCTGTGCGCGCCGCGCGCCTATGGCCCCACCCCTTTTCCATGAGCAGTGCTGGAGGTTGAAGAACAAACTATTGTTCCTATCAAAAGGAAGAAAAAATGACATTATATGCAACTGCCCAGTTGTCTGCATTAAGCTTAAAAAAAAAAATACTCTGAAATGCATTAAGTACATGTAAAGTATAAGTGAGCCCTGCTTTTCACAACAAAGCAGAGAAAAATGTAGAAATAAATTAATGTTGTATATTTAGATTTGAAAAAAATATATTTAAATAAATAATTATATTATTATACATGATTTATATAAAGCCAACATATTGTGTAGCACTTTACATTATAAAGGGAGACAGTACCGTTACAATACAATTCAATACAAGAGGGTTAGAAGGGTCCTGCTCCTGAGAGCTAACAATCTAAAATGTTTTCTTTAATCATCCCTTAAGGGGGTTCTTTTCCTAACGACAGGCTGTTTTTCACTTCTGTAGTCTTATTGCAATGAATTGGTCTCAATATGTATTCACTTGTATGCACATCTACCCATTATTATTCTGCAACAGGCTAGAATTTAACATGATTACTGATGTGTGTTATCCTACATCACCTATAGAGAATTTCCTCCAATATATATGTATATGGGATTTTTTGCATGAGACATTAAAATTCATCATTTTTTGTATTGTATATGCTGTTGATTATCCATTTGAAAAAAATATATGAAAAATCTATAAAATAGAGATTAAATAGAGTTTAAACATAAAATGTTTTAATTCTTTGACACTACGAATTCCAAATCAACCAACAAATATCAAACCCATAGGCTCTGCTACAGGAGTTCATTTCGAAAAAGGCATCTATCGTTACACAAATGATTTGTGGTATTTAAATACACTTAAAAAATATATACTGTATAGCAGTAGACCAGAGCTGGAAGAAAGCTGAAGATTTAAGAGCCCATACAGAAAGGATCTCTCTCTGGAGAATATGAATTTACACCACAGGAATGGTAAAATATAAATTTATCAGTACCTTAAGGCAGAAATAAAGGAGCAAAAAAGACATGATGAATATGTAATTTACCAAGAAAGTTCACTCAAGTTCTTGGGACAGTTATGCAAGCTGTGCAGAATACAGGCATGCTGTAACAATGAATTGCCACACAAATCCCAATAGTTATTCTTAAAACAAATCTCCAAAAGAGATAATAAAATAGAAAATAATCTATCACATGAACTGTGTGTAAGTTGATTAATTTAAACTGGGAAAGTATCAAAGTATTGCAATGTTTAAAATGAGATTTAATAGTGGAATCTTTATGAGGAATTATAATTAAACTCTCACCAAAAACAAACATAAGCATTCACGGCATATAATACAGATAAGTGACTCTGATAGAATGTTCTCAGATTCTTAGAAACTCTAAAATTATTGTCTCTTTCTCTACGTGCAGTGCTGCGCATATGTATGAAAACACACAAATGGCTTCCAGCCCTGAGTAAATTATCAGTAATAAAAGCAATGTAAAAAAACATTTTTGTAATTGTTCTTATTTCTTTTTTTTTTCTATGTTACAATAAAATATTTTCACAAGGAAGATTTCCATCACTTATTTTATTATGTTGCTTAGTTTTGACTCATAACTGTCACTGAGTACATAATGGCTTAAAGTGTACCTGCTTTTAGACTGTCAACATTAAAGTATTTACATATACTTAACAATCAATTCTTTTTTTTTGCATCTTCAGCCCCCCCCCTTATAAAAAACAAAAACAAAAATGCTTAGCTCTACTTACCTTCTCCACACTCCACAACTCTCCCCAGGTTCCTCCTGTCAAGTATTGTAGCTCCTCCTTGGGTTGACCGCCCAGACCATTCTACCCATTTTATGTGCATCAAGCCTCTTTGGCACATTAACTGACTCACATGTCTTTATATGAGCACTTATTGGTCCAGGAGAAAGGCCCATCCACCAGCACCACCACCACATATTAAGAGGAAGGACCTGTGATCTCATCAGACCAGCAATAAGACTGCACTGAAAGAGATAAGTATAAGGTGTTTTTTAAATATAAGATGGCGGACTTCAAGAAGGGGGGGTGAACGTGGACAAACTAATAGCTGAGGTTCTACATTAAAACAAGCTCACATTCACCTTTGCAGCCTCAGGCATTGTGTAGTAATTTATTTTCAAAGCTCAAAAGAGAAACAGATAGGGGTTGATTTACTAAAAACCGGAGAGCGTAAAATCTGGATGGTAGTGAATTAGCTTCTGAGTTCAGCTTGTTCACTTAAGTTTTGACAAGAAAATCCCTGGAAGCTGCAGAGCTGCACCAGATTTTGCACTCCCTAGTTTTAGTAAATCTACCCCACAGCTATTTTATATGGTGTACAGTAGTGATCGACTGATATCGTTTTTTTACTGCCAATACCGATATTTTGTTCATCAGATAATGGTATCAGCCGATATCTGCCGATATTTTCGGACATTACATTTTATTTTATTTTTTTTTAATGTCTACAGGTACTGTGGTGGAGGGATCTGGGGGTCTAAAAGACCCCAAACCCCTCCTCTGCAATTAAAGCATTCAAAACACCAAGTTTGGCTGTTTTGAATGCTGTAAGATTTTGAATTTGGCGCCGCCAGTACCCGGAAGTCATGTCATGACATGACATGACTTCCGGGTTCTCGGCGGCGCCGAATTTGAAAGAAATGGAGACTTGGTCAGACGGAGGCAGTGCATATGGAGACCCGGTCAGACGGCAGCGGTGAAGGCAGGATGCCCGGGTCTCCCGGTGGGACAGGAGACCTGAACGAGCTGCGGAAGGCGGCGGGAGGGGGGGGGGCGTCCCCTCCAGCTACTTGGAATGACAGCTGAGCGGCTTCTCAGCCGCATCGGTTGTCATTACAAGACAGCCAACCGTCGGCTATGGATGCCGGTACCAGGGTGATGCCTCTAGCTGCAGGCATCACCCCGGAACATGCACTTTCCCGAAATATCGGCAATATCGGTAAATCAAAAGGCTGATTCCGATATATCGGGGAAAGTGCATATCGGCCCTCGATATATCGGCTTTGCCGATTATTGGTCGATCCCTAGTGTACAGATATTGGCAGCCTGTCAGCATTCTAATGTAAACAAACAGCAGGTGTTTTTAACCCCTTTATGACCACACAGCTTATATGTGTGGCAAGAGCAGGGTGGGCTTCCCTGCCCACATGCCACTCATATGTGTCACTGAGCAGCTGGTTTTTATATACTGAGAGTGTGCTTACTGCTGTGAAAGACAACTCTTTGCCCCCAGTAATGATCAATAGCTACCGGGACTAACTCCCGATCCTGTGACCAATGTAAAAGCCAAACTAGTGCGATATTTGACACGGTTTTTGATCAACTAAGGCATCAATATCTGGTTTGATAGATTTAATGGCAATTCTCTATGATTTCTCATGGTGTTCATCACATATTTTGCCTAATTTTGCCCTTTGTGTACTTAATCCATGAAAACAGTCGCTTACAAACATAGGTGCTGTTAAAGACAGATGACAGGAATAAAGCATGATTGTGAAGAGTGGGATATTTTTGTTTAGAAAGATAAAATTTATAAAAGTCCAGTAAAGAGAAACTGTCAATTTTTTATTCGGCGGCATGTGTTCGTGAAGTGTAAACATATTTTTACAAAAAATTCCAAGAAAAAAATACATATTTTTAAGTACGTTTACAATTTTGTGCTGGGCCTCATTCATAGCCTTCTTGGGCCGCATATGGCCCATCGGCCATAAGTTGGGCACCCCTGATGTACACAATGTCAGCAGGTTTTGCTGAGATCATGGTAAAGGGGTTATGTCAGTGGATGACTGTTATTATCTTTCCATGTATCCACTTGCTGAGGAGTCTCCATGTACTTTTAGGTGGATGGTCTGACTCTTGCTTGGACTTTTGAACAGTGTGATAGGTTGGGTAAAGGCATAGTGGTCAGGTATGGATCTAGGGAAATGTCTCAACTGGTAGACACTCTGAGTGTCTTTGGGAGATACGGTCAGGTTTCTGGTTTCTAAATTGCATATGTTATAACCAACATATAAGTTGTGTAAGTTCACACAGTCTAAACTTTAAATAATGGGTATGTTTATTAAGTGGGGAATCTGGGCACATCCGTCCTCTAAATTCATCTTGGGTATAAAGTGCAAGTTTGGAGTCAACTTAGGGGGGATGAGTGGATAAAAAAGTGGTGGTGTCCAGGCTGATGAGATTCAAAATTCATTGTACAGTGCCTTGCGAAAGTATTCGGCCCCCTTGAACTTTTCGACCTTTTGCCACATTTCAGGCTTCAAACATAAAGATATAAAACTGTAAATTTTTGTGAAGAATCAACAACAAGTGGGACACAATCATGAAGTGGATTGAAATTTATTGGATATTTCAAACTTTTTTAACCAATAAAAAACTGAAAAATTGGGCGTCCAAAATTATTCAGCCCCCTTAAGTTAATACTTTGTAGCGCAACCTTTTGCTGCGATTACAGCTGTAAGTCACTTGGGGTATGTCTCTATCAGTTTTGCACATCAAGAGACTGAAATTTTTGCCCATTCCTCCTTGCAAAACAGCTTGAGCTCAGTGAGGTTGGATGGAGAGAGTTTGTGAGCAGTTCTTTCCACAGATTCTCGATTGGATTCAGGTCTGGACTTTGACTTGGCCATTCTAACACCTGGATATGTTTATTTGTGAACCATTCCATTGTAGATTTTGCTTTATGTTTTGGATCATTGTCTTGTTGGAAGACAAATCTCCGTCCCAGTCTCAGGTCTTTTGCAGACTCCATCAGGTTTTCTTCCAGAATGGTCCTGTATTTGGCTCCATCCATCTTCCCATCAATTTTAACCATCTTCCCTGTCCCTGCTGAAGAAAAGCAGGCCCAAACCATGATGCTGCCACCACCATGTTTGACAGTGGGGATGGTGTGTTCAGGGTGATGAGCTGTGTTGCTTTTACGACAAACATAACGTTTTGCATTGTTGCCAAAAAGTTCGATTTTGGTTTCATCTGACCAGAGCACCTTCTTCCACATGTTTAGTGTGTCTCCCAGGTGGCTTATGGCAAACTTTAAACAATACTTTTTTATGGATATCTTTAAGAAATGGCTTTCTTCTTGCCACTCTTCCATAAAGGCCAGATTTGTGCAGTATACAACTGATTGTTGTCCTATGGACCGAGTCTCCCACCTCAGCTGTAGATCTCTGCAGTTCATCCACAGTGATCATGGGCCTCTTGGCTGCATCTCTGATCAGTCTTCTCCTTGTATGAGCTGAAAGTTTAGAGGGACGGCCAGGTCTTCGTAGATTTGCAGTGGTCTGATACTCCTTCCGTTTCAATATTATTGCTTGCACAGTGCTCCTTGGGATGTTTAAAGCTTGGGAAATCTTTTTGTATCCAAATCCAGCTTTAAACTTCTCCACAACAGTATCTCGGACCTGCCTGGTGTGTTCCTTGTTCTTTATGATGCTCTCTGCACTTTAAACGGACCTCTGAGACTATCACAGTGCAGGTGCATTTATACGGAGACTTGATTACACACAGGTGGATTCTATTTATCATCATTAGTCATTTAGATCAACATTGGATCATTCAGAGATCCTCACTGAACTTCTGGAGAGAGTTTGCTGCG
Organism: Pelophylax lessonae; assembly: GCF_965119305.1. NCBI lineage: Eukaryota > Metazoa > Chordata > Amphibia > Anura > Ranidae > Pelophylax > Pelophylax lessonae. The sequence goes on from NC_138768.1 coordinate 112,643,659, forward strand.
CTGAAAGTAAAGGGGCTGAATAATTTTGCACGCCCAATTTTTCAGTTTTTTATTTGTTAACAAAGTTTGAAATATCCAATAAATTTCGTTCCACTTCATGATTGTGTCCCACTTGTTGTTGATTCTTCACAAAAAATTACAGTTTTATATCTTTATGTTTGAAGCCTGAAATGTGGCAAAAGATCAAAAAGTTCAAGGGGGCCGAATACTTTCACAATGCACTGTATGTGACTGTCGTCTTCAGAACAGAAAGCGATGAGAAATTCTAAATTTTACAGTGATAGGAAATTTTCCAGTGAGGACACCTGTTTCAGTGACAACAACCTAACACGGGATTGAGGCTCCATTCACACCTGAGTATATCGTTTGCAGGTGTTTTTTGGCCATTTTTTCAGGCGTTTTTTTCAGGTGTTTGGAGGCAGACTTTGACATCTGACTAAAAACGCTTGTAATCTGCTGTACTTTTTTGAGCTTCTGGTGTTTTGCTTCAGGCAACAAAACGCTCATATGTGAACAGGGGCCATTGAAATGAATGGGATTTTGCTTGTTGGACATTTTGGAACTTCAGAGATAAGCGTTTTACGAGCTGAAATATGCTCAGGTGTGAACAGGGCCTAACCCTCACATTGTGGAGATTTCCTCCCAATTCTTGTTACACCTTCAGGATAGAGCACGAAGGGAAATAACTGCAATGGTACACAGACAGCAGGAAAAACTGATACGATTTTTAGTCACCCTATACGGTATCCAAAACAAAAAAGCAAAATGGCTAATAATACACTTTTAACGACACTTAACAATACAATATACAGTACATATACTAGGCTAATATCTATTCTATATAAAAATAATAAAATGTATATTTATATTTTATATAAAAATACAATAATTGCAAAGAGAAGTTGGAAGTTTGTATCTACACATGTTTTTGCAATTATTAGGACTAATTCACTATAAAATAAATGTGTGTTCACATTACAGAATGATTCACAATGAAGATGAATATGAGTATTACAATAAACAATCACACTAATAGATCTCTTTCTTTAGTAAAGCAAAAACACTTATTTTGATTTTTTTTATTTTATTGCACAGTTTTTGCAAAGTTTTTTCAGGATGACTTCATGGCTACACATAGAAGAATTGGCAATCCCTAAGTACCCGGAGAGGATATTTCGGAAGTGGCAATTCCACTATTCCCATCATATCCAGGAAATTTGTGTCCAGAATTCTTGGGCATCTGTGTGTCAGAAAAAAAGTGTACTACGCTTAGGTTTCTTACTCCACCCAGTCTCCTGATCCATCAATCAATGAATCTGGTAGTTTAGACCCGTTGCCTAAAGCCCCGTACACACGTACCGATCGTCGGCCGAACGATCGGCCGTCTTTTGTCCAGGGCTGTCGTGTCCGCTGAAAAGTGCAAAAGACTGCACATGAATTTTGTCGGCCAACAGGAGCCGACTGCAGAAGTGATGTTATGTGATGGTTAACTTTCCATGTGTTTTTTCTTTTCTGAGCATGCCCAGTCTTGCAAATCTGCTGATTGTTGGCTGAATTCTGTACTGACTGGCGAACAATCGGCCGTTCTGGTCTTGGCCTACAAAAATTTTAATGCCTACACGACAGATTCTTTTCGGCTGAAAGTGCGCTGTCGGCTGTCGGAAGCATCATACTAACAAGCCTACAATCGGCCGATCGGTCGTCGGCCGAATATTTACGGCCGACAATCGGTACGTGTGTACGGGCCTTTAGACTCAAAGGTTTGCCAGCTACAGCAAGCAGTAATGTAATTACATCACTGACTGCCTTCTACAGAAGTACAGTGGGGAATTTCTAAAACCGGTGTCCAGGGGGGAAAGCGGGCATAGCAGTCACCAGTCTCATAAAAAAAATGATTACAAGGACAGAAGGCTTTTTGTGGTTTTCTTACTGCCTGGAGGACTTTGTTTTCAAATGAGAAGAAATTCTTTAACCTCTTCCCGTCACCTGTATAAATATATGCTGCCTCTCAGCAGGTGGGCTTTACCGCAGAGAGGCCGTATATATGCGGCCCAATGAAAACACTTTTCTGTGTTAAGAGCAGGCGTGCTCCTACATAGTTACCAATCACAGTGGTCACACGACCCGAATGCCCGCCTCCACCTCCTGGCATTTAGAAGCTCTTAAAGGGTCGGGAGTTCAGCTTCAATAAGTAAGGTGGAGTTAGGTTACCTTTAAATACCTCGTCATGTGAAATTGATATTTCGGAAATTAAAAAATACATTACAATACATCATCATAGGAAGTTGTATTCTGCCTCCAGAGAATTTTCCTAACTCTAGTAACCTATCCATTTTTGACTAACATGCAAAAATAAAAAAGGACAATCATTCATCTTATATTTTCATCATGTGTACCAGACTTTACTGAGCTCGGCAAACAGGCTTTTATCAGCAAAGCAGTTAAGATTAGCCAGGTGAACATGCAAGCCTTGAGTCTCACCTACTGGCTGAAATTTCATAAACATAAAATATATTCATATACAATAATTCATTTTACTAGACTTAAAAAACATTTTTAATATTAGCCATAATAAAGAAAATATATACATGTTGTATAGATATAAATCGTTTTCATAGTCTTTCATGAATAAATTGTGTTGACAGCAGTTTAGATATAGGGCTTTGTTTTCACGTTGCCCTGTATGATATGGATATGAATAACACATGATGTTTGATATGTTAATATTTTATGTGTTGCATTAGTATCACAATCCACTATATGTCTACACAGTCTGCAAGCACAATATGGCACTCATGCATAAATATAAGAGGTTGCATTATATGAACCGTGCATAATTATAAGAGATGACAGGCTTACAATTAAATTAGGTTTTTCATGTATAAAGATGAGGTCACAAAAGGCACACATTGTTTGAATATGGCAATTTATGTCTTACTGATGCACATAATACAGGCCTTCTCCTTTTTCCCCCTACTTTCACTCCCCCAGAAACAAATTACATTACATGCCCTAACCTTATCTGACTAGGTCACCAAATGTCAGCGCTGGAGAACAGGATAGGAGGAGTGTGACCTTGTGTATGGTAGATTCAGAATGCGTTGACTGAGTGCATGGGAAGAAATTCAAATCAGCACCTTCATATGTGAGAAGGTTAAAGCTGTGTAATTAGTTTACATGGCCAAATATCATTAAGATCATATGTTACGTAAACTAGGGAGGTCTAATGTGAAGAGAATGAACCATTGTTGAGAAATGGAGGATTGCCATAATGGATAGAATTAAGGTCCGCCAAATGAATCCCAAACTGGCTTAGGATAGAAGTGGGGCTGTTAAATACAAGCCTAGAAAATAGCTTCCTTTGCCCTTGTATGAAACTTCACCACATCTTAATACGTAAACATGTAAAATAATACAAAAAAAATGGTTGATCCATCATTAAATATGCAGCTCAGTCCTCCTTTCCCTAGCCATATGGAAAACACATGCCTAGTCCTGACAGAGTAAAGTGTAATGTCAGCCCTTCGGGATCTAGTATCTAAAGTAGAATGAACGTTTTTCCTTTTCTATTGTGGAAAAATATAATATCTCTCGACAGTTAGCCAGTCTGAAAGTGTTTGATGGTAAAAGCAGGGCTGCTGTTAGAAATTATGGGGCCCTTTACAGCCTTCCTGGTTGGGCCCCCCCCTCCAAACCTCATCTCCACCCCCCCCCTGAGGTGCAGCAGAACAGCAGCACTGACTTCCTCAGCTTATGACAAGAAAATTAAAAAAAGTTCCTCCTCTGCTCCTACTTACTGGGCCCCTCTGTTGACGTGATGGGGCCAAGGGCCCAGTCCCCCCTGTTTATCTGATAAGGCCTGGGTCCAGTACAACAAGAACAATTATACTGCCCTATCAGCAGCTCTGGGTAAGAGTATAATACCATTGTGGAAAGCCAGTCTCTGTTGTCCTATTTCCCAAAGTGTGAAGCCAGTCCCTGGCTTCCCATAGTGAGAAGTATAAAGCCAATCCCTTGTAGCTCAAAAGACTCTTGGGCTACAATCACCTCTAAATAGTCCAACCAAAAAATATATTTATAATTAAAATATTTCACTCTATTACATATCAGCTTGCCAGCACTGACATGTGTTCCCACATAAAAGATGAAATATCACTAAACTAAAGTGCAACTAAAGGCAACATTTTTTTTTAGGTTTTGGATGGAGTGGAGATGGATTAGAACACCTGTCAGTTTTTTTTGTTTGCTGTCTGATCCGCCGTTAGCAAGATTCACCCTTTATATTTGCCCTGTGTACCATTATTATTAAAAGTGAAAATAAAAAAAAAATCCCAAATTTTAGGTTGTCCCCAGAACAGTAATAGAGGGAAAATCTTCCAATGTGGACACCAGTTCTGGTGATCTGGGGGTCCCCTAGGGTCTCCCTTAATTTGCAGGGATTTCTTTTTACTTCCTGTTTGGCTATAAGACAGGAAGTGAAGGGAAATCCCAACAATGGCAAAAAAAAAATTGACAGAGGTTATAACCCTCCCTTGCTCTATCCAAAGTGAAAAAACATTTTGCCTATAGTTCTACTTTAAGTGCAGCACTGCTGTAGAAAAAGACACAGCGTAAATAAACAGTTAAATAAGACTTCTCCAGTGTGCTGGATAAAAGTGCAAATTATCTCACTAGTGTGTTCCAAGAAAAAAAACTTTCTAATTTACAACCTATATATAAATAACCATGTGCTGTGCTCACAATTATCATTAAAAAGTCTATCTTTGTTTGCTCAGTGTCAAAAACCCAAGTCTTCTATGTCCAAGTCTGGTGCTCATAAAGGGATAAGTGCTCAGGTGATACAATACAAAACTTCATGTAAGTGCTTCACCAGTCAATGCTCTCACCTATGTTGTTGCCCCATAAAACTTCTAGGTCAAACATGTGCCTTCCCCTTTAAGGGTTTATACCATTACTCCCCCCTCGTTCTCATTCAGGACTCCACGTTTACTTCAATTACACTTGGCAATAGCTTCAACATCCACCTTTTGACAATCCACCAGATTAAGCTGTTAGCAAAAGATGTATTTGAAGACTATATCTTCATAACTTAGGTACTGATGATGGACAATGCATAAAACAACAACAACGCGTTTCATGACATAGGGATGGTGACTTCTTCAGGAAGGTGTATGAAACATATTCTGGGATGTCCTCCCCCTTCTACTCATGGCTCCATTTAAAATGGTTGCCTGTGTTCTTCAGACAGCCTTTTTGCTGATAAAAGCCTGCTATTTGCAGAGTTCAGTAACTCAGCCGGACACACAAGGCTGTCTGCAGAACAAAGGCGGCCATATCAAATGGAGCCACGCAAGAAAGGGGGGACATCCCAGCATATGTTTCATACACCTCTCTGACGAAGTGTCCTGGCAGCAGCAGGACAGTAGAACCCTGTGGGGAAGGAGTGGCGGGCATGGCCGATCTGCTCTGTGTGTGTCTATTGATATACACAGCTCGCTTCGGAGCACACACACACACACACACACACACACACACAGGTGCTCCTTCAGTACACAGCTTGCTCAGGAGACACTCAAAGGAAAAAGAGTAGTGGGCAGCACTGGTGGACTCCAGAAGAGGAGGGAGAGGATTGCTCTTTGCAAGATAAACCTCTTTTTTATTTTATTGAAAAAAAAAATCTTTAAATCTTTAGAATCACTTTAATCTAAAGTGTTTCTAAGTTTCTAAAGTAAAACTTATTTTTACCATAATGCATTCCCCCCATTAGGGAAAAAATGCCCCACTATCCCCCCCCCCCTATCCCCCTTAATCCAGAGCTGCGCCCGGCTGCAGGTCTTCTCACGGCTCCTGCTGCTGCCAGTGAAATCCTGTGGTGAAAAGGGACTGGGGGGGGGGCATGGCCGAGCTGTGTTGTGTCTATGGGCACACACAGCCTGGCTTGGAAGCACACTCGCACACCACTGCACAGAGCAGGTATTATTTTAAGAAATAAATTACATTTAGAACCACTTAAAACCATAAAACTTAACCATTAACCCAACTTTCAACCTAACACTTAACCTGCCCTAATCCTATTACCTAAACCCATAAACTCCAACTTTGACCCTAAAGCCTGGCACACACTATTGTTTTTTTTCTGTTCAACCCAGCAGGTTAATTTAAAAAAAAAACTGTTAGCTCCGGTGAAAGCCACTATACTAACTATGCTAAGATAGCATAGCGATCTCCCCCTCTGAGCTATTGTGTTCTGACAGGGGGGACGCCCCCGCCCCCCCCCCCAACCAGAACACTCTGATCAGTGCTCTCTGCCATTGGCTCAAAGGGCTGATTGGGAGCCGGTCAGCTGCTGGTTTTAAGAATTCATGCCTGACAGAAGCCGTCCAAATGGCTGGCTTCTGTTGGACAGACTGTCATACACGGGAACCGATTGTCGGCCATTTTATTTTGAACCAGAAAATGTCTCCTGACATTCAGACCGTGTGCACCTGGCTTAACACTTTACCTTAACTAACTTAACCTAGAGAGTCTATTTCTAACCTAGCTTAACCACTTCTGGACCGGAAGATTTTCCCGCTTAATGACTGGGCAATTTTTTGCGATTCAGCACTGCATTATTTTAACGGACAATTGCGCGGTCGTGCGATGCTGTACCCAAATAAAATTGATGTCCTTTTTTCCCACAAATAGAGCTTTATTTTGGTGGTGTTTGATCACCTGTGCGATTTTTATTTTTTGTGCTACAAACAAAAAAAGAGCGACAATTCTTAAAAAAAAAAACAATATTTCTCACATTTTGCTATATAACATTCCTAATAAAAAAAAACATTTAAAAATCTAATTTTTTCATAATTTTTAGCCTATTTGTATTCTGCTACATCATTTTGGTAAAATAAAATCCCAATAAGCGTATTTTGATTGGTTTGGGCAAAAGTTATCGCGTCTATAAACTAGGTGAAAGATTGATGTCATTTGTATTTATTTTTTATTTTTTTTACTAGTAATGGCGGCGAACTGCGATTTTTAGCGGGACTGCTACATTGCGGCAGACAGATTGGATCCATAACTGACATTTTTGACACTTTTGGGGGGACCAGTGACATTACTACAGTAATCAGCACTAAAAATATGCACTGTTACTGTAATGACACTGGCAGGGAAGATGTTAACCCAGGGGGTGAACAAAGGGTTAAGTGTGAGCCTAAGGGGTGTTTTCTAACTGTGGGGGGGGAGTGGCTTGTAAAATCAACACGAGACCTGTGTTCCTAAATAGGAGGAACACAGGAGCTCTGAATTGATTCCAGAGAGAACAACGGTCTGCTGTGTTTTCAACAGCAGACCGCCGTTCTCTCTTCACGGGGGGGTGCCCGACAGCTTTCCCCACTGGTGAGCGGGTGCGCGTTCCCCCAGGATTGCTCCAGCGGACCGCCGTACAGGTATGACGATACGCGGGAACCTGCCGACCTGCCGCCGTATAACTGCGACAGCTGGTCGGCAAGTGGTTAATGCCAAACACAAATTTGTATTGAATGGTATTATAACTGTACTGTCTGCCCTCATGTTATAAAATGCTGCACAAACTGTTGGCGCTATATAAATCCTGTGTAATAATAATTTAAACTGAAGAGTATCATGCTTATCCTATGGGAAGCCTGAAGCATTGCATCCCAGTACACACATCTGCTCCGCTGCTTAGCTACTACCTTCAGTTCTACCCTTTTTTCCTCCTGGGACACATACTATTCATGGCTGCTGTAAAACAGGAAAAATATGTATTGCTGCTGTTTTAGTTAGAAAAGGAGACAGATAAAAAATAAAGAAAAAACAGGACAAATATAAAGCTAAACTTGTCAGCCAGTAAAAACATGTAGTTTAAATGTTTTACTTTGCAAGAATAGACAGGACAAGATTCATCCTCTGTACGCCTAGCTCATTTCATTTCACTTTGTTCTCAAAGACATGGCGTTCCTGACCCCTGGGCTGTGGTAAGCCAATTGCTATCCTCAGGGTCCATTGAAAGCGTCTCATTGGCCATTAAAGCCTTGTTTATTAGGTAGAGTGCAGATAGTGGATGGGGCAAAGCCAGAAATCAGATAATTAACCCAGTGTCACACCATTGGCATTTAGGGAATATATAGGGACCCCCTTATAAAGGTGACAAGCCAAAAATGAGGCATGTCAAGACTCAGCTAAATCAGAGAGGCACACAGAGGAGTTTTTTTTTTTTAATAAGTAATAGCAGGCACTTTAGCAGCAGTAAAAGAAATGTAAATGGCAGGTAAGTTTACTTTAAAAAGGCTCTGCCATTGAAAATCAAAAATAAAATGCTGCAGGTATAAAGTGTAGGCCCCTAGATGTGCAGGGAAATACCTAAAGCAAGCTAGAAAACCTTCCTGCTGCGACCATATACTGGGCATTCTGACAGGTAAAAGCTCTGATACATCTGTATAGTGTAGGAAAGTGGTCTCCAAACTATAGCCCTCTAGTTGTTCAGGAACTGCAATTCCCATCATGCCTAGTCATGTCTGTAAATGTCAGAGTTTTACAATGCCTCATGGGACGTGTAGTTCCGCAACAGCTTGAGGGCCGTAGTTTGGAGATCCCTGGTGTAGGAGCTTGATGTTAAGTCCCACCCCCACTCTCTCCTACTGGTCCACCACTATAATGGGCATCCTCCCTGACCAATAGAAATGTTTAGGAGGCAGGAAGGACAAGCTTGGCCCTATCAAAGCTTGGTCTGTCAGACAAATCAAGGTAGAGGCTGGTAGAGTTATGTACAGTACAACACTAAATGCTGGCTCTATAGGCCTAATGCACACGGATGTTTTGTAAACTCTTCTAGAAGCCTTTACTCCTGGCAGCAGCGTTTTGCCAGAAAAAACGCCTGATGCTTGAAAAAGTGTCTAACGCTTTTACAAGCGTTTAGGAGCATTTACAGGCATCAAGCATTTGGGTATTCATTAATTTAATTGGCCAGCATAATTATTTCGGTCATTGAAATGAATTAATGCTAAAGCATGTAGATGCTCATCAAGCTTTTTTCTACCAAAACTTTGCTGCCCCTGGACGCACTACCAATGAACTCTCCTTCCACTAAATGCTGCATGAACACATAGGCTAACATGGACGGGAGTTTAGAGGCAGGGGAAAAAAATTCCAGAAGCCCCTAGGAGCTTGTAAAAATGTCCAGTGTGCATGAAGCCTAAGGCCCCGTTCACATAGGGGCGATCCGACTTTGGGTGGCGACCTCCGAGGTCGCGGTGCGAGCAGCACGCAGGGACCTTGGAGCGGCCGCCACGGACTTCATAACATTGAAGTCTATGGCGGTCGCCTCCGGGTCGCCCCAAAGAAGCTCCGGACCCTTTTTCTAAGTCGGAGCGACTTGTGTCGCTCCTATTAGAATGGGTCCGCAGCTTTCCTATGGAAGGCGACCTACGGCGACCTGTGAGGCGACCAGGTCGCCTCACAGGTCGCCTTAGTGTGAACGGGGGCTTATACCTGCAGCAGTTTTTGTTGTTATTTTTTTATTATTTTATGATAGAGTCTCTATATATTTTTTCTCTTATCAAGTTTAGTTAGCCATAGTTGTATTCTAGAAAGTGAGACCTTCCCAGACCTGCTCCTACCCTATGGTCTGTATAGAGGCGGACTTGTGATCATTTTTTGACCTTCATCCAACCTAATGTGTGCAAGCATTTACGTAGCTGCATATATAGATGGTAGGGCATCTGTGAGACAGATCCAACTCTAAATCCATACTAGAAGCAACTCTACATAACTACAATAGATATCCTTTACTATATTATAGTAATAGTTAATTATTACTAATTATAGTAATAGTATTATAGTAATATATAATAATAATATAGTATACTCCTTTACTTACTAATATACTATTTCTATCAAATCTAAAGTATATTACCCATCGACCATGTGTGCAAAATGTATAACCCCCAGAAAATGTGTATGTACAATGTTTACCCCCATATGCTATATTGTATGTAATAAGTATAATACTGTATATCATATGGTAATATATCTAAAAACAGGGCACGGCATGGAATAGAATGGCATGCTCCACTGCATTTCCACATCAGTGAAAATAATGGGCATTATTTTGCTAATAAATATAAAAACAGAAACCCGTTAATTTGTGTAGAATGTTACAGACATTTGTATTTAAATATTAGCTACCTAATTATTAAATAAAAAATGTAATTAAATCATTTCATAAATTTAAATTTAAAAATTGATTTCAAATTAAATGAAAATACATAAAAAATGATGTGAATTAAAATTAAATGTAATTAAATGTAATTTTAAAACAATCCATTAAATATTTTATTCAATTAAATAAACTTTATTAAATTTTAACTATTTAAATATTAACAAAATATTAACTATGTTAAAGAAATAAAAAGAATTAAAAAGGAAAAAAAATCAAAAACCCATATGTATCTACGAGCTTCCTTTTTATATTGGTTACTGGAAACATAAGCACTGTGCCCTATCTCCCATCACTTATTTATCTATTGTGCTTTTGTGTTCATGGACATTATATAATCTTTTGTGCTGAAATATTTTTTTAACCATGAGACATAATCCTCGGGCATGAGGCTCCAAGGGACTTCTTTATGTTAGAAATATAGGAAATATCTTTGCTGTTCAATGCATTTATCATCTACACATACCACATCATGTTTTTGCTATTGTTCAAGCCTGTTGCCCTGTTGCCTGAAATAACCCCTCTATCCGTGCTTACAGGATAAATGGAGATTTATCATTGCTTCTGTCGCTACGCAGAGAAGAGAGATGTCTTATCGAAGATGAAAAATTCCATGCTGTATGAGTGTGCCCATTGATTTTTCTTACATACAGCATTGTTTAATTAACACTTAAACCAACCAATCAGCATGTTCTTGGTACTCAATAGCAGCTTGGATATTAAAGTGTTATCAACAGATGCATGAAACTAATGTCAAATAATGACATATGCAAAACTATGATCTAGATTTCTGGTATCTTTTATAAAGACATTTGAGGCTGGGTCTGATAATTAATAAAATATAGGGATATATTTAATAATGATCAAAAGGGTAATTCACCAAGTGAATAATTAATATACTGTATATTAACCCAAGTGAATGCAACAAAATTTACCCGGCATTCCATAATCACATGCAAATGTGCACCAGATGATTGCAACTGCCACAAAACAGCCATTAAATCTCACAATAGCGAAAATTTGTATAGCCTGGAAGTAAAATCTGCCAAAAACACATGATTTCTCACCATGAAAAGCTTTTGCCGATAAAATGTAATTGTTTTAACTTAAAACATATTATTAAATTAAAAAAGGACTAATTGAAGTGCTGGACATGTATTTAAACATTCCATTATTGCATTTCCAATAGAGAGTGCAATATTTCAGCAAATCAAACCAGAAAAAATTAAATAAAGATGGGTTGAGGAAATGTCAGGCAAATTTGTAGGAAATATAACATTCACTCTTCTCCTAAACAGGATGCATGTTACAGTAAAAATAAAAAAATTATCATATTATAATATACACTACCAGTCAAAAGTTTTTTAACACCTCCATTTTTCCAGTTTTTATTGAAATTTACACAGTTTAATGTCTCAATGTACTCAGAAAATAAAGCATAGAAAAAATAAGCAATTTCGCATCTGCTGGCCATAACATGATTTGAAGACTACTGCCTTGTTCTTTTCTTCTAAGTCTTGGAGGAATGTTTTGGGTCATTATCTTATTGTAGGATGAACCTCTGACCAACTAGACGTTTTCCAGAGGGTACTGCAAGGCACTGCAAAATGCTGTGGTAGTAGTTTTGGTTCAGGGTGTCTTTAATTCTGTGCAAGTTGCTGACTCTGGATCCAGCAAAAGAGCCTCAGACCATCACGCTTCCTCCTCCATGTTTGACAGTTGGTGCCACACACTAAGGAACCATCTTTTCACCCACTCGAAAGATCTCAAATTATGATTCATCGGTCCATAAGACCTTCATCCAGTCTTTGTTAGTCCACTGGCCGTGCTTAATGTCCCATGCAAGCCCCTTCTTCTCTTATTTTGCCATCTTAGCAAAGACATTCTTATAGCCACTCGACATGTCAACTCTGCTACTTGAAGCCTTCTTCTACCTGAGACTTGCTTACTTCGATCAATGATAAGCTTTGCTTTAAGCTGTTGTCCTTTGAGCCACCTGTTATGGAAGCTGTTGACTTTGAGAAACGTGTCTACTGATTCTGCTTTTGCTTAGGGTCTGACAGGCCTTCCCCTGGCAGAGTTTCTTCCAGTTTCTTAATGCCTTATGATGGTGTAGGAAACTGTACTCACCGACACCTTACCTTTCTTTGAAATTTCTCTAAAGGAAAGACCTGCACTTTTAAGGGTTATAATGGTCTGTCTGTCTTCCTTTGTTAATTGCCTGTTTTTCTCGCCATTTCCTGCAGTAAAATACTGTCTGAATATTGCTTAAGAGGGTATAGTAACACAGTCTGTTTCAACCCTGCTTTTATACATACAGAGAGCTTGTAAGTAATCAACAAAAGTTGGGACACCTGTAGTAATTGTTAGCATAAACTTTCAGGGCTTAAAGTGGTTGTAAACCCCCCTTATGTGTTTGTATCTATATGAAAGCCTATAATAAGGCTTACCTATAGGTACTGTAGATATCTCCTAAACTTGCACAGTTTAGGAGATATTTACTGTATACTGTGCTGATGATGTAATTGGTGCATGTGCTCTGAAGGAACTCTAAGAGATGCTGAGCACCCTGCTCCTGCGCTCAGAACTGGGTCTTCAGGCTGCCTCTAACACGGAACTCCACTTGGCATCCACTAAGCTTTGCTGCCCTCAACGACCAGGGACGGTCAACCAAACACTGCAAATAAAGACAAAAAAGGGGGCGCACCAGCCTAGCGCCGAAGATAATGCCCTAGGCTGGTGCGCCCCCTTTTTTGTCTTTATTTGCTCTGAAGGAACGGCTGCCCATGCCGTTTCTTCAGAGCCCTGTGCGGTGACTGGCTGCTCCCGTACGCATGCGCTGGAGTGACATCATGCGGCTTCTACCCATAGCACAGCCGGAGTCCCCGGACCTGGAAGGAAGACGGGTGAAGATGGATGCGGCCTCCAAAGGGGACAAGTAGGGCTTCACTTGGAGGTAAGTGGGCATGCTCTAAACCTTTTCACTGGTAGTATATATTATATATGTTGTCTCAAGTCAAAAAATGTTGTTTTCACTTAGCAAATTGTGGGCAAATTTCCACCTATTTGGCCTGGTACATAGAATGAATGTTCACCATAGAACCTGGGGAAACCTTGGGCAAATGTCAGGCAAAATGTTTGATAAATAAGTGCCAGATTTTTTGTTGAACATCTCTATCGATGCCTAGTATAGGTTTAAACATTCAGATAACAGAACAGTATATTCTGTACAAAATGTAGTGTGAGTATTGGGGTTATAGATCCTTATCTTTGCCATCGTTGTTCTCTGAAGAAGCTCTTCCGTATGTGCAATGCATCAATAACTAAACAGAATAATAGTTCAGCAAATAGAGATTACACCGCGGCTCAAACTTTACTGATTAAACTAATCATTAAAAAAAAAAAATCATACGATCTGGTATCATACAAGAAAAATGTTTGTGTTTGTCACATCGGATAATATCGGATGAACTGTTGTGATCGGCTTTTCGAAAGCTGTATACGAACAAACAGATTATCGTACAATCGCTTATAAAGCGGTATTTTGTTGTACGATATACTGATTGTGTGTTCGGTCTTAACACTCTCCCCCCCCCCCGGCTGACAATGCTTGTGTTACTGGTCAGAATATCAGGTGAAAACAAGCCTAAAAAAAGATAACTAATGAAGCCATCGCATCTAATGATTGGTAAGCTGCAATATATATTACCTTTTTGATTTTGGGTTTGATGTAGTTTTAATTTCCTTGTAAAAGTGTATATAATATATAGCCAAAGCGTTTTTTATTTTTGGATAGAGGAGAGAATGGTTAAGATCCCTGTTTTTTTTTGTTTGTATATTTTAGCTTTACTTTCACTTTAGGCAAAACATTTTCATTTAGATTTGATGTGGTAGAGGAGAGATTAATGCTGGCCATTCACTAGCCGAAAGATCGTTTGAAAATCTGTCATTTTGTCAGATCGTTCGTTTTCATCCGGTTAATGGGCACAAATAGAAAATTGTTTTCAACTTTTTAGAGTTGAAAAATCGAAAGAACAGTTTTGAAAATCTGCGGGCCGAACGATAAACGAACGATAAATTGAAAGGTTAATGTGTTTCTCGGTGGACCTGTTTGCCCTAGGCATATGTGATAAACTGAATGAAAAATGGATTCATTCATGTCCATTGAACGATTTATCGTTCGAAATTCGGTTCTTACATGATGGCACGAGCGTATGCTCTCAGGGCCAATTTTTCGATTTTTCAAAAATGAGTTCGCCCGATATTTCGGCTAGTGTATGGCCAGCGTAAGAGTTAAAAATAAACTGTGTGCATTCTTTTAATTATATATAATGTAAAGTTTAGGTTAACGTGGTTGTGAACCCTTACAATTACCCAGTGAAGGGACTATCCTCAGGTGATACACAGAGATGAAACAAATCCTCCTACATGAATTGTATCTATGTATATGCTGTCTTTCTCTTCTCTACATCTGTTCAAAGTGCTGAATTTATAAAGCTTGTCTGAGAGTTCAGAACAAAGGGGGCGGGGAGCTGAAGTTACACTCTGCAGAGCTCAGTGAGGAGAGGTCTGAGAGCTGATTAGAGGGAAAAGACACACCCCCCTTCACGCAGCACACATGGACAGAGCTGAGGCTGTCAATCAGCTAGAGGTCCCTCCCCTGTCACCATTTTTCTCTTGGTGTCAGGAAAACTTGTCAGAAGTGATTCATGCTGATAGCAGAGGAACGGAGCATCAGACAGAAATTACACTAATTGAGACAAGTACACACTATAGAGGAACATGCTTTGTTCATATTTCATGTCTGAGGTTTACAACCACTTTAACACTAGTAAAGCATTACAGAAGACATTTAATTGTTTTAGGTAACGAGTATCCGGTATCTAGGAGATAAAAAACATTTTAGTACATTTGCTTT
Source organism: Pelophylax lessonae (assembly GCF_965119305.1). Taxonomy (NCBI): domain Eukaryota; kingdom Metazoa; phylum Chordata; class Amphibia; order Anura; family Ranidae; genus Pelophylax; species Pelophylax lessonae. The sequence continues at coordinate 112,658,799 of NC_138768.1, forward strand.
CCAAGCCTCATTCCTTTGGTCTGATAGCGGGCCTATTTTCTTGGGGGTTCAGTAACGAATGCCCTTTTTGCTACTTGATTAAACTGCAAACCCTTTTATTGCAAACTACAACCATTAAGAAGTATAAATGTAGAAACATTTACTTGTTTCATAATGAGAACTAGCAGAGAGCTAGTTTAATGTAAGGCACATCTGCCACAATACTGTTCTACCTTTTAGGTTACAGAAAACCTTTACTGAAAAAAAAAAAATAATAAAAAGCTTTCCTTGAAGCTCATGGACATTATATAATCTGTTCTGCTAATGAAACATTTTCTAACCATGAGCATCGTGTTTAAAGTATTTTTTTATGTTAGAAATATATAAAGAAAAATCTTTGTTGTTCAATGCACCTATCCGCTACACATACCACATCATGTTTTTGCTATTGCTCTAGCTGGTTGCCCTGTTACCTGAAATAACCCCTCTATCCCTGATGATTACAGGATAAATAAAGATTTATCATTGCCTCTGTCGCTATGCTGAGAAGAGAGATCTCTCATCGAAGATGAAATCTTCTATGCTGTATTAGTGTGCCCATTGATTTTTCTTAGATACTGGCATTGTTTAATTACGGTAACATTTAGGCTCCATTCACACTAGTACGACTTGTCAGGCGACTTGTGTGCCCTCAAGTCGCCCCAAGTCGCTTGTCATAACAAATGCAATGTAAATGAATGAGAGCCGTCTTAATATGCACTACTGAAGCCGCTCCGACTTCAGAAAAGGGTCCTGTGCTACTTCAAGACGACTTGTATCCGACTTGTGCCAATAGACTTCAATGGGAGTCCCCTCCAAGTCGGATCCTTATCTTTTGTCAAGCGACTGTGATCCGTCTTTCCAGGAAGAAGAAGGAAAATTAGCCAGGCATTCCCCACTTTGCAGCCATGCCTACAGTTCCTATATACAATTATCTCTGCCTGGTCTGTGTGAGTGGCACTGGTGGACACAGATAAGTGGCACTGGTGGACACTGATACGTGGCACTGATACATGGCACTGATAAATGGCACTGGTGGACACTGATACGTGGCACTGATACGTGGCACTGATACGTGGCACTGGTGGACACTGATATGTGACACTGGTGGACACTGATTCGTGGCACTGATACGTGGCACTATGTGGCACTGGTGGACACTGATTCGTGGCACTGATACGTGGCACTGATATGCGGCACTGGTGGACACTGATTCATGGCACTGATATGTGGCACTGGTGGACACTGATTCGTGGCACTGATACGTGGCACTGGTGGGCACTGATACGTGGCACTGATATGTGGCACTGGTGGACACTGATACATGGCACTGATACGTGGCACTGATACGTGGCACTGGTGGACACTGATTCGTGGCACTGATACGTGGCACTGGTGGGCAGTGGCACTGGTAGACACTGATACGTGGCACTGGTGGGCAGTGGCACTGGTGGACACACACGTGGCACTGGTGGGCAGTGGCACTGGTGGACACTGATACGTGGCACTGGTGGGCAGTGGCACTGATGGACACTGATACGTGGCACTGGTGGGCAATGAGGAAATGAGTAAAAAAAAAAAAACAGAAAAGGGGAATTAGGTCACAACACATCATATTCTTATTGGCCAAATACAAAGTCGTCTATCATATAAGTCGCTTTAAATAATTCACAAGTCGCGCTGAAGTCGCGGTAAAAAGTCGCTCCGTCATGGGGCAACTTATGGTCGCGGTAGTGTGAACCGAGTCTTAAAGTGATTGTAAAGTGTTGTGTTTTTTTTTTATAACAAACATATCATACTTACCTGCTCTGTGCAGTGGGTTTTGTACAGGGTAGCCCAGATCCTCCTCTTCTCAGGTCCCTCTTTGAAACTTCTGACTCCTCCCTCCTGCAGCTTGCTATGGGGGTACCAGAGCTGAGCTGCAGCTCCATGTGTCCATTCAGACATGGAGCTGTCATTTGGCCTGCCCCCTCTCTCTCCTTATTGGCTAACTGACTTTGATTGACAGCAGTGGGAGCCAATAGCGCCACTGCTGTGTTTCAGCCAATCAGGAGGGAGACAGCTAAGGGACTCGTGGACATTGCTGGATAGAGATGGGGCATAGGTGAGTATTAGGGGGTGCTGGGGCACACAGAAGGCTTTTTATCCTAATGCATAGAATACATTAAGATAAAAAATCTTTATAACTCCTTGAAACCAACAATTGAGCAAGCCCCTCAGTACTAAATATCAGCTTGCTGGATGTTAAAGTGTTCTTAACAGACAAGTGCCAGTAATGTCAAATAATGCCAAAAATGACTTATAAGATGCAGTCTGCAAAACTGTGAATTTGGTTTCTGATATCCTATGCAAAGTCACTTGGAGTTGAATATCTTAGAATAACAGGCACATTTGCCAAGTGAATAATATATATTTTGAAAGCGATTTGTCTGTACTTAGACCGGCCATGCACGGAGTGAATTTCTTTCCTTCAAAAAAGAAATTCGCTCGATTCCCCCCCAACACAGGTAGTATTGATGCAGAAATCCCTCCTGCTGGGCCATTGTCTTCTTCCGGCAGGGGGGCACAGGGGAAGGCAGGGGAAGCCATCCCTGCCGGGGGAAGACAGTGGTTATTGCTAGCGGCTATAGTGAATGATATATTAATATATATTTTGAAAGAGATTTGACTGTACTTAGGCCGGCCATACACGGAGTGAATTTCAGGTGGTTACAGGAAGGAAACTTGCTAGATTCCCCCATCAACACGGGCAGTGTTGATGCCAGAATCCCTCCTGCGGTGCCTTTCTCTTCTCCCGGCGGGGTGGTTGGGCAGGGCGGAGGAAGCCCTCCCAGCTAGGAGAAGGCAATGATTATTGCTAGCGGCTATAGCAGTCACTAGCGATAATTGCAGATAAAACCCAGCATGCTGGTTGTACCCACGTGGACCGATCAATTAAATTGGTAAATTCAGCCTGCCCATAGACGGTTCGAATCTCAGACGGTTCCTGCTGAACTGGCTGAGATTCGAACCATGTATGGCCTGCCTTAGTCTGCGTTCCACAGTCATATGTAGATGTGTACCAGGTGAGGGCATCTGTCAGTTAACAGCCATCAAAACTCAGTGAAGATTTGGATAGCCTGGAAGCAAAATTTATAGGCAATGGCTCTCCATGGTCCTGAAACACATGAATGTCATTTTTTTAATTAAAACTAAATATTTAAAAAAAAAATGAACCATGGAAGTACTAAACATATATTAAAGCAATCCATAAACGATCAGAGCATTTTCCGTAGTGAGCACAGTAATTCAGCAGGTGAAAAAAATGAAAATGAAACGCGCTAACCCTGAAACTGAAAATAAATCTCAATGAAGTGTTGCAGCTGCTGTTCACCAAGTAAATACTCAGATAAAATTTAGGTAATCAATTAACATAGCGCTAGCATAAAAAACTAAGTGATGTGGCATAAATCAATTATAAAATTAATTATGGGACTCAAAATAGGTAAAAAAGTGTAAAATTTACAATAAGAAATACATATAAATGTCCAAAGGATAAAAATATAAATAAATAAAATGAATTAAGAACTTGAGAAAGTGTCCAAATAAATGGTCGGTGATAAAGTGCTCCAGTGCAGATCAAACACTCGTGCTTCAAGTGATGGTGACCCCTCCAGGACCCCTACTCACTGGAACACGTGGACCCTACGAGGGTCTAATGAGCTTATGGACACTTAAATGTATACGGCATCAGGGCTTCTCCTCAGGTATCAGGGGCTGGATGGACCTTCCCAACCATGAGCAGTCCTAGATTACCTCCAGACAGTATTACCAAGAGAAAAAGGGTACCAGGGACAGTGAAGCCCGTTTTGCAATAGTTTTATTAAATAAGAGCCAAAAACATAATCACAAAATAAATGAAACAATGAGCGAGGTAGATACAGTACAAAGCTAGGAGCGCCGCTATAGGCATGCGTTCCACGGCTGTTCGGGAAGTAAACCCGAAGTGACGATAGCTCGGGTGCCGTACCAGAATTGCGTCAACGCGTTTCACCCTCCCAATAGGGCGTTTTCAAAGAGCAGTAGCTCAGACCATGCAAATTTAATCACATTTTTTTTTAAATAGTGTGAAAGTCCCAGCAAAGAACATATTATATTTTATTTTATTATATTATAATATATAATGTTGTTGAATGTCTTAACGACTTTAAGACCAGAAGGATTTGCCCCTTAATGACCAGGCCCAATTTTGCGATTCCGCACTGCGTTACTTTAACAGACAATTGTGCGGTCGTGCGACGCTGTACCCAAATAAAATTGATGCCCATTTTTGCCCACAAATAGGGCTTTCTTTTGGTGGTATTTTATCACCTGTGCGATTTTTATTTTTTGCACTATAAACAACATTTTTCACATTCTGCTATATGACATTCTCAAAAAAAAAAAATTAAAAATCAAAATTGTTTAACATTTTAGGTCAATTTGTTTTCTGCTACATATTTTTGGTAAAAAAAAAAAATCACAATAAGCGTATTTTGATTGGTTTGCGCAAAAGTTATTGCGTCTACTATCTATGGGAAAGGTTTATGTCATTCTTATTTTTTTATTATTAACTAGTAATGGCAGCGATCTGCGATATTTTTGCGGGACTGCGACATTGCGGTGGACAGACTAACTGACATTTTTGACACTTTTGGGGGTACCAGTGACATTACTACAGTAATCAGTGCTAAAAATATGCACTGTTACTGTAATAATGACACTGTCAGGGAAAGGGTTAACCCTATGGGTGATCAATGGGTTACATATGAGCCTAGGGGAGTGATTCTAACTGTGCGGGGGCGTGGCTTGTGAAATAACCATGGAGACATGTGATCCTATATAGAAGGATCACATGAGCTCTGTGATCATTTCAGGGAGAAGAACGGTCAGCTGTGTTTATAACAGCTGACCGTTCTTTTCTCTCAGTGAGTAGCAATCGCAGGTGTCAGGCGGCAATCGGAGCCGCTTGACCCGTGTATCGGCTTCCCCGCTGCCGAGTGGGGGTGGGAGCGTGCCGGCGGCGGCGTGCGTTTGCCCCTTAGCTTCCCGCGTGTGACCGACATAGGCCTACGTCGGTTTGCGCAGGAGAGTCACCCTGTCGCAGTAAATAGACAGCAAGTGGTCGGGAAGTGGTTAAAATGTCATTATAGCTGAGTGAATTTCCACTGATTTGGCCTGATACATAGGGTGAATGTTCACTATTAAACATTAGGTGAAAGTCAGGTAAAATCTTTGAGAAATACACATTAGAGCTTATTTTTTCTTGTTGAACATCTCTAATACTATTAGAAGAATTACTATTAGTAGAACTTTTGGCAAAACATATTTTTTTTTCTTATTCATTTTGGATAGAGTAAGCCCCCGTTCACACTAAGGCGACCTGTGAGGCGACCTGGTCGCCTCACAGGTCGCCGTAGGTCGCCTTCCATAGGGAAGCTGCGGACCCGTTCTAATAGGAGCGACACAAGTCGCTCCGACTTAGAAAAAGGGTCCGGAGCTTCTTTGGGGCGACCAGGAGGCGACCGCCATAGACTTCAATGTTATGAAGTTTGCGGCGGCTGCTCCGAGGTCGCGGCGCGCTGCTAGCACCGCGACCTCGGAGGTCGCCACCCGAAGTCGGATCGCCCCTATGTGAACGGTGCCTAAGAGAGGGTTAGTTTATTTATTTTTTTGGGGGAGGAGGGGGTTGCCATCTGTGTCCCATTGGGGGAGATTTACCTTCACATCCTGTCCCATAACCAAAACAGGAAGTGAGAGAAAACTGTAAGCTGTTAGACAGGGTCCAGTTGTTTTGCAGGCTGGCTGATAAGTGTGCTAGGAAATATTTTGTTTGCTTGTGATGTGCATTGCCCTTCTAGGCCAGGTATAGTTTGGAATGGTTGCCCCTTTTTTTGTACAGTTGGTTGAATTGGATGCAGGGTCACACTGGATGCCTTTGCTGCAAAAAACATTGCCGGCAATAGATAAATGTAAAAAAGAAACGGCGTGGGGTCCCCCCCAAAATCTATGCCAGACCTTTATCTGAGCATACAGCCTGGCAGGCCAGGAAAAAAAGCATCAAAAAGAAATAAAAACACACAACTCCTTTATTAAAAATAGGAAAACAATTTTCCCACAATGTAGATAAAACATAAATCACGATGCCAGCCACCACCGCAGGACCTGGAAAAAAAAATGCTCCGCCCTAGACAAAAAGCTAACCGCCGACTACTTGCTTTACCGTTTAGCAGTTCATATATAGGTAAGGGGCACGTACACCTGCTGACGTCACCTGGTGGTACCGCCCCCTTGTGACTTCACCAACCTAGCACCGACCTCGGCGGATAGCCTTTGTTGTGGGAGGAGTGTTTTTTTTTTTTTTTTTTTCAGGTCCGGCAATGGTGTCGTAATTGATGATGGATCTACATGGGGGGGGGGGGGGGGACATTGCTTTTTTATTTTTAATGAAGGATTTGTCAGAAACTGTGTGTGTGTTTTTATTTATTCTTCATACTTTTCTGGTGAATGGGTAGAATTTCTAAATATCCCATACTCATTCACCAAGGGAGGGGACCGGGATCTTCCAGATTTTGATAAGCCCCCTGTCATCCGACCCCCTCAACCACAGCCCAGGGTTGTCGGGATGAGCCTCTTGCTCCCATCAACATGGGGACAAGGTGCTTTGGAGTGGGGGGGAGCCCCCCACCCCAAAACACCCCCCTTTCATGTTGAGAGCATGTGGCCTGATATGGTTCAGGAGCAGGGCCACTCGCTCGTCTCCCCTTTCCTTACCTGCCAGGCTGCATGCTCAGATAAGGGACTGGTATGGATTTTTTTGGCATGGCGCTCCCCTTAAAATTCATACCAGACCCAAAAGGCCTCATATGTATTGCCGGCAATGGTATTGTATTGCTGAGAATTTAAATGTAATTTTTTTTTTTAAATGTCAGTTTTGCTGCAGCAGGTTCTATTTACGGTACAGATACAGGCATGCTAAGCGGACCCCCCATTTTTATTGTTTTACTTTAAGCATAATTAAAATCATTGCTCTTGTAAAAACAATCTTTTAAAAAAAAAATGTGCATTGATACTAGTGATCGACCGATTATCGGCAAAGCCGATATATCGAGGGCCGATATGCACTTTGCCCGATATATCGGAATCGGCCTTTTGATTTACCGAGATTGCCGATATTTCTGAAAAGTGCTTGTACCGGGTTGATGCCTGCAGCTAGAGGCATCACCTCAGTAACGGTTTCCATAGCTGACGGTCGGTTGTCTTGTAATGACAACCAATGCGGCTGAGAAGCTGCTCGGCTGTCATTCCAAGGAGCGAGAGGGGGCGTCCCCCCTCCCGCCGCCTTCCGCGGCTCGCCCGGACCTCTTGTCCCACCGGGAGACCCGGGCATCCTACCTTCACCGCCGCCGTCTGACCGGGTCCCCATCTGCACCGCCGCCTCTGACCGAGTCTCCATTTCTTTGAATTTGGCGGCGCCGAGTACCCGGAAGTGATGTCATGACATGACATCACTTCCGGGAACTGGCGGCGCTGAATTAAAAAAACTTACAGCATTCAAAACAGCCAAACTTGCTTTTAAGTGCAGAGGAGGGGTTTGGGGTCTTTTAAACCCCCAGATCCCTCCACCACTGTACCTGTAGACATTATAGACATTAAAAAAAAAAAATATCGGCCAATATCGACCGATACCGATGACCAAAATATCGATATTGGTCGTAAAAAACGATATCAGTCGATCAATAATTGATACATGTCTCCCAGGGCAGTACCTAGCCCCCATATCCTTTTCATGGCCAATAACTTGCATACAAACCTTCAAAATGGTGACTTTTCAAGTTCGGGTCCCATAAACTTTAATAGAGATTGCGGCTCGGGTCCGAACTTGTTACATGTTCAGGAGTTCTGGTGCGAACCGAACAGGGGGTTGTTCAGCCCAACTCTACAGACATAAATGGAAGAGTAAAAAGGTAATGATTACTGTGTTCTATACAAAGTGCAGTGCGTGTGCCCAGCTTATAGATTCTAATCTTTGCCATAGCTGTTCCCTGCAGAAAGCCTTCAGTATGTGTAGTTGCACCTTTCTGGTCTGTAGCACTAGTGTAATTGTCACTATAATAGTATAGATTAGTCTAGGTGCAATGCATCACTAAACAGGATCATAATTCAGCAAATGCAGATTACACCTTTTCAATGTATAGATCTTACAGATTTTTTTGCTCTCTATGTTTTTGACTTTACTTCCACCTAAAGCAAAACATTTTTAATTTAGATTTGATGTGGAGGAGGATTTAAACTAAAATATAAGCTGTTTGCATTCTTTTTTATTATAAAATATAAAATTCAGGTTCATACTAGTAGAGCAATTCAGATGGTAGACATTTAGTTCCTTTAGGCAAGGCACATGTTTTATGCAGGAGATACAAATCATTTTGGTACATCTGATTTCCAGACCTCATTATGTTGGTCAGATAGTGGGGGACAAATGTCTTTTTTGTTTCTTGATTAAACTGCAAATCATTTTATTACACACCACAACCATTAGGAATGACAAAATTGATACATATATTTCCATAATTTAAAATAGGGGAGAGCTAGATAAATGCAAAGCACTTCTGCCACCACACTGTGCTACTTTTCAACGTAACCACATTAAGACCGCCCACCGCAGATTTACCTGCGCGAACCGACATAGCCCTAGGTCAGTCGTGAGCGGCGCGCTCCCGCCACCACTAGGTAGCGGGGATGCCGATGCACGGGTCCAGCGGCACTGATTGCCGCTGCCCATCTGCGATCGCTCCCTGCTGAGAGAGAACAACGGTCAGCTGTTGTTCTCTCTGAAATGATCACAGAGCCCATGTGATCCTGCTATATAGGATCACAGTTTTCTATGATCATTTCACAAGCCCATCCCCCATACAGTTAGTAAACACTCCCCTAGGCTCACACTTAACCCTTCGATCCCCCTAGGTTAAGCCCTTCCCTGCCAATGTCATTATTACAGTAACAGTGCATATTTTTAGCACTAATTACTGTAGTTATGTCACTGTCAAAAATGTCAGTTAGGGGTCCAATTTGTTTGTCACAATGTCGCAGTCCCACTAAAAATTGCAGATCGCCGCCATTACTATTAAAAAAATAAATAAATAAAACTGACATAAATCTTTCCCCTAGTTAGTAGACGCAATAACTTTTGCCCAAACCAATAAAAATACGCTTTTTTGCAATTTTTTTTTTACCAAAAATATGTAGCAGAATACAAATTGACCTAAAAGGATGAACATTTTGGATTTTTAATTATTTTTTTTTTGTTTGGGGAATGTTATATAGCAGAATGGGAAAAATATTGTTTTTTTTTTTTCAGAAATGTTGCTCTTTTTTTTGTATATAGCACAAAAAAAGCACAGGTGATCAAATACCACCAAAAGAAAGCTCTATTTGTGGGAAAAATGGACATCAATTTTATTTGGGTACAGCGTCGCACGACTGCGCAATTTTCCGTTAAATTACCAAATTGCAAAAAATGGCCTGGTCATGGGGGCAAATCCTTCTGGTCCAGAACTGGTTAAAGAAAGCCTTTCCTAAAAAAAAAAAAAGTTGCCATAGATGAGTTCTCATTCTTTGACCGAAGTTACACTCATATTCCACAGAGCTTAGTGAATGTCACTTTGTAAAGAATACCCAATCAGGTGCAAGGAAATTTAAAAAAAAACTGCATTTTTACTGTCACATGATTGGATAATATAAGTCAGCAGAGGTTCACCACATTCACTAAGATTTTTGGAAGATAATTGAACCTTCACTTGCAAGTGAACAGTCTATTTGCCTTTAGTAAATCAACCACTATGAGTTCCATGTGCAGAATATGCATGCAGTGTGCAAAACACAAGTTTAAGTAAATCAACCTGATAATGTTTTGCACACAACACCCTATTCTATTATGTATTTCTGATAGGAAACTAGCCTGCCTATGTAAAACTTCAGTTACACCCCTTGTTACCTTAAAAGCACAATTGTAATAATAAAGGAGAATTGTAGGGCTGAAATAGTATGGGCAGTTTTTGTGCTTGGTGAGGGGCTTTTTCATTAGGTTGTTTCTTTCCTCCTTTTTCATTTTCTTTTTTTTTTCTTTTTTTTTTTGTGTTCTTTTAGGATATAATTCTACCATTCTGTATATTTTGCAGTTGTCTGTTTTTGTACATAAATCAAGGTCTACATATACTGTACATCTTTGATGACCATTGCCTTAATTATGATGTACATGCTGTAACGTGTAAAACCAACTTTTCTTACAATAAAAAAATAAATAAAAAATTATAGAATTATAGCCAAGTAATTTTCTGCACTCCTGTGACCTGTTTTCAGCCAATAGTGGGCTAAAGTCCGCTGTCTGCTGACATCACTCAGCTGGCCAGCGTTCGGGAAAGATCCCAACCATGTGGTTGGGATCCACCAAGATGCCTGGACCGGTACCTGACAAAATGTCTATCTGCTGAGAGCCTGAGCCAGCCCCTCCCGCCCCCTGCATAGCTCAGCGCTCCAGTGAGCGCTGGAGGGGCAGAGCAGAGAGATGGTGACTGACAGACAGAGGAGAGAACTGAGCAATCAGCCGTTTTTAATCACTCAGTTCTCACTGAAGAGCGAGGTGGGGACAGATGGCAGCATTGGATCGATGATGCATCTACCTGGGTGAGTATAAATGTTTCTTTTTTTCCAAGTCCATACTTTTCTTTTAGAGCCCATTCACACAGGGGCGACACGACTTGCTGGGGCCACCAGTGTGCACCACGACCTCGGCGCGACATGCACGGACTTAATATCATTGAAGTCAATGCAAGTCGCCTCCAGGTCGCCCCAAAGTAGTACAGGACCCTTTTTCTAAGTCGGAGCGACTTTTAGAACGGGTCCTGTGCCAATCAATGGCAGGCGACCCACCGTCACTTGTCAGGCGACCAAGTCGCCTGACAAGTCGCGCTAGTGTGAATGGGGTCTTAATGTGATATCTACAAAAGCATGGGTATAAAAATCTTCAGATGTGCTGAATAAATAGTTTTTTGGAAAGATACTGAGTGTATCTTTTTGTGTCTGTTCCCTACTGCAGTAGATATTATTACCACTTGAGCTCCAGAAGATTTTACCCCCTTCATGACCAGGCCATTTTTTGCTATTCAGTACTGCAACACTTTAACTGGTAATTGCAATCAAGCAACATTGTACCCAAACAAAATGTATATTATTTTTTTCACACAAATAAAGTTTTGTGGTATTTGATCATCACTGGGTTTTTCATTTTTTGCAATATAAATGAAAAAGACCAAAAATTTAGAAAAAAAAAAAAAAAAACATTTTTTTTTACTTACTGCTATAAAACATATCCAATGAAAACCATTTTAAAAAATCAAAAATGGTGTTATTGGCATTTTGCGGACAAGAGAATAAGGTCCAGATTAAGGTGCCAAAAATGCACACGATTTTCCCACAATTTCACAGCGATTTTAGTACAATTTTACTGTGCTTATGGTGTGTTTTTCATAGGTCATGTGACTCAAAAACCACTTTAAAAACATAACACGAATGCGTTATTGATGCGTTTTCAATGCATTTTTCGATGCACTTTTTTTTTTAACTGACCAAAAATGCATCAAGCAGGATTTTTAGCACCATATCTGAAGCGCAATATAATACAGTTATAGCTAAAAATATATATATTTTTAAAAACTAATTTTTCGGATTCGGTTTTTGGCCAAGTGCATCCTGCACTTTCAGTTTCGGTTTTGGTGCAAACATTTCCATTTGGTGCACCTCTAGTTAAAGCCCCTGCAAACTATGGTATATATACTGGAATTTTTATTTATTTATTTTTATACTACTAATGGTGGCGATCAGCAACTTACAGTGGGACTGCGATGTGCGGTGGGCAATCTGAAACTAACTGACGCTGGGGGGACTTACTAAATGCCACTGACATCACCAGTGACACTAATACAGTAATCAGTGATAATACTATACATTGTCACTTTACTAATGACACTGGCTGGAAACGGGTTAACATCTAGGGGGGATCAAGGGGTTAAAGTGTGCATAACTATGTGTAAAGTTTGCTGCTTTTACTACCAGCTCTCTCAGTTTCTCATCCCAGCTTTGCAGGGATGAGAACAAAACAGGTCACTCCCTCTGTATAGGGCTCTGTGTTGTTTACCAACACAGAGCTCTGGGCTGTGATTGCACACAGCTGTTTAGCAGGTCCAGGCCAGTACTTGCTGACAAGCTCCCACTGTGTACAATCACAGTGGGTCAGGGACGTAACTACAGAGGTTGCAGGGGTTGCAATTTGCAACCGGGCCCCATGCTCCAGGGGGCCTGTGCGGCTCCCCTGTACACCTGGATAGGAGGGTCGGCAAGGGCAGCATGTAGAGAAATCACTGTCCTCCTTTTTCCTCCTGTAGCTGCAGGAGGAAAATGGAGGAGATTGGATCCTTTGTATGCTGCCCCCTCCGCCCCTCCTATCCAGTTCACTTGTGTTCTGCTGTCTCTGGGGCCCTGTGTGCTCCCATGCCTCCTCCCCACTGTTCTCCCTTCCCTCTCCTGCCAGCTGCTGCAGGGGATGTGCCAAAATAGAGAACCAGGAAGGGGTCGGTAACTATGTAATTTACCAGATCTTTCCTTTTCTGAATGGACAGAGTCATAGTCAGTGACATTGTAAAAAAATAAAATAAAATCATAACAAATAATACAATTAAAGTACCAAAAAATAAAAACTACTGACACCAGTGGGTGAACTTTCAGGATCGCATAGGTCACACTTGCGACTGGGCCCTGACATTCCAAGATGGCAGGAAAGGGGCCCACTGCAGAACTTGTGAAAGGGTCCCACTGCGGGACCATAATAAAAAGCCCCGCAACCAGAGTATAGGGCCCCAGGATCAGTGGGAAGAACCCCAGGCTTGAAGGAAAGGGCCCCGGCCAGGGGTCCGGGGGGCCCTTCATGGTTTCTTGCACTGGGGCACTGAAGGTTCTAGTTACGCCTCTGCAGTGGGTGCTAGGCGGGGGGCACGCATGTGCATGCCCCCAACCTGGAAGTAGGCAGCGACATATGGGTATATCGCTTTGCCTACAGCAGACACACACCCGTTGTGGTGGGCAACAAGTGGATCATTTGAAACAACTGATCAATATGAGGATAGGAGTCGCCTATCCATAACATTTCCAATACGTTACTAAATCAAAACATGTTTACATATCAGAACAACCTTTTTCTCTGACATTCCTGATCTGCATACTTATTTCAGACCATTGACTCAATGTATTGAAGCTAACAGGTTAGCATGATAGCCAAGCAACTAGCATTTTTTAGAAAGTCATATTCATCTTCAAAGGTTTACTGCTATAAAGATTAAAACTATAAATGGCTTTTATGATTATATTATATTTATTATAATTATGTTCTATATTTTTAATGCTTAATTCTCTTTTTTTTTGTGTGTTTCTACATTAATGTCATTCATTCTAATGTATTCTTTTGTAGAGAGATTTTGTTTGCTGAAGCGAGTGACACTTAATCCCTGTGTTCTTTTAAAATAAAAGAGCATCATTGAAAATAAAAACTACCTGTGAACAGATCAAACGCCTGGCCTTAATGAGGCACTTTGTTACGGTCGCATTCTCTGCAGTGTTGTTCTACGTCTCTCGGCGCTTCCTCTGCCACTATGCAAAGGAGACGCAATGCTAATAAGACAAGACAACTTCAGAGATTTCAATCTCCAGAAGGACTAGACAATGTACTCAGTGGTTTGTGAAGGTTACATTTTAAAGTGAAAAGAAAAAATTACATTCGGCAAGTCATTTTGTTACTGCGAGATGTATATGCATCTGGCGGCTCAGGATACGGAGAATGAAACAGTATTCTTCTGATTTTACCTTATTAGGTTTATGAAAAGATTTAATCTTCTCACAGGCAATGTTGTTTGCATCACAACCCAAACAGTGTGCCTGCACTGACCCTGATATCATTTTATAGGCTTAATAATAATAAATCTGTGTCTTGAAATAGTTGCAGTAGATTACAGCAATCAATCAAAATTCAGGAGCCTTAAACCATTAATGTCACCAGCAATGATCCCGCAGAACAAGAATCCATTATTATTCAGAATACTTCTGCAAGCTTTACAGAGGAGCAGAGACAGAATAAAATCAGGATTTAGCAGGAAGAACCTGTGGGCAGGCAAGTGGGCATGCTAGTGTAATCAAAGACTCGGGGAAACCTAAGCAAATGGTAGGTGGGGATGATAAATATAGTTACTGTTTAAATCTGAACTCCTGGAATACATAAAAGACACTAACTAATACAGCTCTACATGCAATAATTTGAACGCTCAAGTGCTAAACGCATCTTGCATTTAGGCGCATTCAGCATTTTTACTGCCCAAAAGATCCTCTCCTGAACATGCAAGTGATGGTTTTTTAACCTCTAAACCAGGGACCCTCAAACTAAGGCCCTCCAGCTTTTGAGGAACTACACATCCCATGAGGCATTGTAAAACTCTGACATTCACAGACATGACTAGGCATGATGGGAATTGTAGTTCCTGAACAACTGGAGGGCCATAGTTTGAAGACCCCCTGCTCTAAACAGTCCTCTCCTAATATGCCTGTAAAAGCCTATATATGTATCCCGAAAGATAGAGGTGCGTTTACAGGTTAAAAAAAATAACTCAAAGGCCAGTAAAAGCAGCAGTTTGATCAAAGCCTTAATATTTTTAATGCCTCCAGTGCTGTCAGAATCCAACTTGACTTTAGAACTCCAGTGTAGTGGCATGCAGAATGATAGAGGGCAGCACTATCAACCAATCAGGTAAGCTGCATGCACATGGGCTGGCAGGAAAAAAAGCACAGTGAGCAGAGAGATAGGCTCATCAGTCTTCTGCTGCTCATTCAATGTCTAATCAGTAGGCAATGGTTTGGGAACTAACACCTTATCTGTGTAGCAACCTCTAGTGTAGTGTGCTAGTAGTGTACATAGGTTTCTGTAGTGTAGGTAAATTGTTTGGCTTGGCTGGAAGCCAAGCCTGTGTTTTAAATCTGGGTCAGGGTGAGTGACTCTGGATGACTCATCATGCAGCACCCCTGGTTCCTCCCCCTACTTGCTGGAACTTTGTAGAAACTTCCAGAATAATGGGGGGGAGGTTAAGAGGAGCTGCTTGGGGTATTGATGAGTGCCGTAGCAAATCCCCAGCCAAATGGGCTGGCGGGGGAGAGCACCTCCTAAAAGCTCTGAGTCAGCCAACCAGGGGCAGTGTAGTGTCCCGTGGAAGCTGGAGATGGAATGCCGAGGAGGCTGTCAGAGGCCCTTGGAGGAGTTCTGTCCTGGATGCACGGGAGCAGGTGTGAGGACAGCGGGAGAGAGTCAGCACATCCAGGAGATCTATACCATATCGTTGAAGTGTCCCTGAAGAAGTTTGTTTCAGTCTTGTGGAGATCCTATATAATTCCCATCCCCATCTAAGTTCAATACCCCTACAAAAATACAAAAAAAAACAAAGCTGCTGGACTGTTTCCTGACTCTACTGTGCCTGAGGGAATTGGGGTGCCTGACTGTGCAGGGTGGGGGGCCCCAATTCACCAGCGGCTCCTAAGGGGGATGCGCTACATCTGTATCAGAAAAGTGTTGTATTCCTCCTGAATGTACTACGCGGCAGAGCTGTGTAAATCTCAATACTAGGTGGGCATACAAATTCTTGCTTGCCTTGAGGTTAGCTAGGGTCTGAAGGTATAGCTTTCCTTGTTCTGTTTTTGTTGGAGCCATATTTAATGTATTGTAGCTTACCAGTCCTTAGCAGGGATGAGTTGGGTTTGGGTTCAAACTTGGTCTATACCCAGTTCAGCTGAACCCATAGAAAGCTGTCACATGATCACATCCCCATCAGCCCAATTAGCTGCGCCCAGGGCATTTTCTGCTCCCCAGTCACATGTACAACAAGGGGGAGATTTACTAAAACTGGTTCACACAGAATCTGGTGCAGCTGTGCATAGTAACCATCAGCTTGTAATTTCTGCTTGCTCAATTAAGCTTTGACAATAAAACCTAGAAACTGGTTAGTTACTATACACAGCTGCACCAGATACTGTGTGCTCCAGATTCAGTAAGCTTACCCCAAAGTGGCAGGGATGCTTGTGACATCATTGACTCAACATGGCCATATCTCCACCGTTGTTCCATGTGTCTCAGTACAACCATACAAAAGGGCAACACAACGCTGGCATCACCGACGCCTCTAAAGGACTAAAGGGTACTTTATAAGTCATTGTTAGTGTCTACATATTCTTAGCCTCTTTGCAAATCACTGTAAGTAAAGCATATTGAATCACCAATAATTTTTAATAAATTATTACCAGAATAGGCATGATTAATGGAGAACACTTTAAATGCTAACTACCAAAACAAACACATTGCTCAGGGATCAATGTAAGACTTTTTCCAATAGTTAATCAGGACAGAAGATGTTAGGCCAGTATAAGATGGATTTAGATTAGTTGATAGTAGTCATTTCTCCTAAACAATAAGCACTTAAAATGGAAAACATTTTATAATGGAAAACATGAAATATTCTCTCAATTCCTGGTGCCATCAGAAAGTAAAGCTGTCTATAAACTAGTAGATTTTCGAATGAAAGTTTGTACAAAAAGTCAGGGCCATCTTACCGAATGGGCACGCTGGGCAGTTGCCCCGGGGGGCCCCACTTGCCCAGCGAGTCAGCCCCAGCCAAGCATTAGTCCCGACTCCCATGTGTACCCACCGCCGAACTTAGCAGGTGGCCAGTGCCTGGTGGCCCTGCGCTGCTGTCAGGAGGAGGGGGAGCCCACAACTGAAGGAATGCCTTTCCACCTCCAGGGGAACAGGCACACACAGGACAGTCGAGTCTGACTCCCGTCCGTGTACGTGTTCACCAGACCCAGCCGCCGAACTTGGAAGCTGTCATTTGCCTGGCACCACTGTACCAATAAATATTGCCTTATCGATAATTTGCATATTTATTCTCATGGGTGATTGAGCAGGGCCCCAGTGCACTGCATTGCCCAGGGCCCTTTAATGCTCTTAAGATGGCATTGCAAATATTTGTACATTTGATGGCTTGATAAATGCCATTCGAAAGTAGTTAAAAATTTTGTTTGCTTTTCATGTTTGATTTTGGAACAAATGGACTGTACCAAATGCAATCCACATACTCTGTTAGAAATGTTTTCTTTTGACAAAAAATTCCATTCTGCTCCTTAAAATTTTCATTTTGTCACTGTTGGTAGAAAAATGAACAAAGATTTGTCCCCAATAACACTTAGAAAATCAAACAAATGTTCTTAAAATGACACCTTCAAATTAAATTCTACTATTGTATAGCCAGCAAAAAATAATAAAAAGGATAATATTTTCATTGGAGAATTAGACAATTCTTCTCTATATAAAAAAAAAAAAAAACAGTTTTGGCTGGAGCTTCGCTGTAGCTGAAAAGGACTTTCATAGCAGCATGATCATTTTCTCGTGGTGCTCTAAATTAATTTCTCACAGTACTCTGATAATTAAATTAACATGATCCACACTGAATAGCTTTTGTTCACAGCAGTTTTTACAGTGCGTCAGTAGGCAGGCATGTCTGCACTAGAAAATTGGGTCAGTTAAGGAGGCGTAATGAGAGCCAGTTTATGCAATAAGTAAAATCAATCCTTAAAGTACTTTTGCTATCCAGTAATCATTGCTAACGTATAACATACCCAGAAAGTATGTCCAAGTTTCCTTGATCTAAGTTTAAAGTGGTTGTAACGTGTGAAGGATTTTTTTTACCATCATGCATTCTATGCATAAAGGTAAAAAAACCTTCTGTGTGCAGCTCCCCCCTCACCCCCCTCCCCTTTCCATAATACTTACCTAAGCCCAATCTCCATCCTGCAATGTGCATGTGAACTGAAGCTCTCCCAGGTCTCTCCATCCTGATTGGCTGAGATCCAGCAGCGGGAGCCATTGGCTCCGGCTGCAGTCAATAGCAGCCAGTAAGGCAGGGGTGGGGCTGAGCAGCTCTCTATTTGTCTTATGCTGCAGAGAACCAGTTTAACCACTTGCCGACCGCCCGTCGCAGTCTTACTGCGGCAGGCTGGCTCGGCTAAGCGAACCGACATAGTGCGTGGTGCTGGGGGGGCAAGCGCGCGCCGCCAGTGGCGTGCTCCTGCCCCCACTAGGCAGCGGGGTTGCAGATGCACAGGGTTGGCAGCCGCGATTGCCGCCGGCCACCCGCGATCGCTCCCCGCTGAGAGAGAAGGACGGTCAGCTATTGTAAACACAGCTGACCATTCTTCTCTCTGAAATTATCACAGAGCGCCTGTGATCTTTCTATATAGGATCACAGGTCTCTATGGTCATTTCACAAGCCCCTCCCCCCACAGTTAGTAAACACTCCCCTAGGCTAACATTTAACCCTTTGATCACCCACTAGGTTAACCCCTTCCCAGCCAGTGTCATCATTACAGTAACAGTGCATATTGTTTACCGCTGATTACTGTAGTAATGTCACTGGTACCCCCAAAAGTGTCAAAAAGGTCAGTTAGGGGTCCGATCTGTCCGCCGCAATGTCGCAGTCCCGCTAAAAATCGCAGCTCACCGCCATTACTAGTAAAAAAAAAATTATAAATAAAAATGACATAAATATTTCCCATAGTTTGTAGATGCGATAACTTTTGTGCAAACCAATCAAAATACGCTTATTGTGATTTTTTTTACCTAAAATATGTAGCAGAAAACCAATTGGCCTAAAAGGATGAAAAAAAAATCTTTTTTAAATGTTTTTTTTTTTTTGGGAATGTTATATAGCAAAATGTGAAAATTTTTGCCACTGATCCCATCTACCCCTCAGCATTGCCACTGATCACCCCCTTTCCACAGCAATGCCACTGATCCCAGGAGTCCTAGTATCCCTAGGAGTTTTCTATCTATTGATGGGTCCCCTCACCTCCCCAGTCCATGGTGTGCACCAAGAAACCAATCAGTGGGCAGTAATGATGTGCACTAACCTCCTGCAACCAATTATTGATCAGTAAGGATGTGCAGTAACTTCTAGCAACCAATCAGGGAGCAGTAATAATATGCAGTAACCTCTAGTAACCAATTAGTGAGTGGTAAGGATGTTCAGTAACCTCTAGCAACCAATCAGTGAGCATTGTTATTGTACAGTAATCTCTAGAAACCAATCAACAAGCAGTAGTCATGTGCTGTAACCTAGAGCAAATAAACAGTAAGCCATAGTGTGTGCTGTAACCTCTAGCAGTCAGTCAGTGAGCAGTAATGATACACTGTAACCTCTGGCAACCAATCGCAATTGCTGCCTGATATGATTAAGTAAACTGATTTTGAGTCTAGCTGCTGTTTATTGTATGTCTCAGAGAAGGTGGAGAGAAAAATTGCATGGGGGGCCCAAGAAAATATTTGCCCAGGGTCCAATCAATATTAAAGACGGCCCTGACATCATTCCTTATATTTTTTTAAATGCAAGCATTGTAAGTACCTGCATTTTACTTGGAATCAGCTTTTTGCAATCCCCTGTACAGCAGAGCTCAGAGTGCAGATGGCAGAAGTAGTACAAGGAGCCAATCAATTGTGCTCTAGTGAATAGATAGAAAGAGCAGAGTGACAGAAAGATAAGGTTTCTTCTTTCACTATCCAGTGAGGGCAGGGATGAGACCTGTAATTAAAAGTGAAATTGCAGCAGAGAAACAAAGATAAGGTTCACAGACATGGCTATGCTGTGCGGGAGAGTTGTGTAAATCTCAAGACTGGATGGACAGAAATAGGACTCCTTTGTATCGATGTCATCTGTGCAATTAGCAGTTTGCCCGGAGTGAGAAGGGACATGTAAATAGGCACATATATCAGTATTCTAGAATGTTGATCCAGGGAGTATCCAATTGCCTTTGAAGATCAGGAAGAGATGTTTGCCTGTAAGAGCTTATTGGGCAAGCTTTATAAGAGTTGTGTTGTTCTCCTCTGAATCAAAACTGTGGGTTTTAGACACTGAAAATACAAAACATATCATTTTTTTACCCTGATAATGTCACTTTAATGCATTATATTGTGTTAACATAAACAATGAACAGATGCAATAGAAGAATTGCAAAGCAGAATGGTCTGATATCACCAGAATACATATTATCCTATAATACCAGTAGTAATAAAACCATATACAGTATTTATTGTAAATAGATTAAAAGATATGAGGAATACCCAACACCCCCAGTCTTTAGGTAAAGGTTTCTATTAATGCGGTAGTAAAGCCGGCTTTCCTATTTTTACCTACAGGTAAGCCTGCTGTTAGGAGCATCAGACGTTTTTATTTTTTGCAGCTTAAAAACACCCCTCCATGTTATTCTATGGCCTCATGCACACACAGGCTTTTAGGAGCTCTAAATGGCATAGGCGTTTTTGAGTTGCAAAAAAAACCCAGGACCAGTGCGTTCTGGAGCTGCAGTGTCAAGCTGTAAAAACGTCTGATGCTGCTAAAGGCTGAATAACGTTGCTTAACGTTGCTTATACAGCGTTAAGCCACGTTATATGTTTTTTTTTAAATCAATGGTTCCCTATGGGAGCCTATTGATTTGAATGGAAGGTGCATCGAAAGTCGGATCAGGGTGACCCGACTTGCGGTGCAACTTGCGCTCTGAGAATCTTGAGGGGGAACTCCACGCCAAAATGGGATAAAACGGCGTGGGGGTCCCCCCCAAGGTTCCAAACCATGTCCTTCAGGTCTGGTATGGATTTTGAGGTGAGACCCATGCCAAAAAAACGTAGCCCGGCAGGCCAGGAAAGGGGAGGGGACGAGCCTGGTATGGTCCAGGGGGGGGTGGGGCCGCTCGCTCATCCCCTCTCCTTTCCTGGCCTGCCAGGCTGCATGCTCGGATAATGGTCTGGTATGGATTTTGGGGGGGACCCCATGCCGTTTTTGCGATGTGGGGCTCACATCAAAATCCCTACCAGACCCAAAGGGCCTGGTTTGGAACCTTGGGGGGGACCCTCACACTGTTTTTTTTTCCATTTTGGCGTGGAGTTCCCCCTCAAGATTCTCCGAGCGCAAGTCGCACCGTAAGTTGGATCATCCTGATGCAACTTGCGATGCGCCTTCCATTTAAATCAATAGGTTCCCATAGGGAACCAATGATTTTGAATGGAGGCAGACCAACGCTGCTAAAAGCAACGTGGCCAAACGTGCAATAACGCCAATGGAAAAAGCTACTAAAAGCACGTTTTTACAGCTGCTTTTCCCTGGCGTTAGAAGTGGCTCTGCAGTTAGTTTTTTCTGAAGCCCTGTGTGCATGGGGCCTATAGGAGATATTCACACTGCATGCAGTCAGTGACATCACCGGCGCATGCGCTCTGAAGCTGCGGCATACCATGACATACCTTGAAAGCTTCCTACGGTAACCGAGGGCTCCCACGCATAAGTATTACACCACTTGTACCTACAGGTAAGCCTATAATAAGGTTTACCTGTAGATATGGTGAATAGCTCCTAAACGTTCACAATTTAGAAGATATTGAGAGTGCATGCAGCCAATGACGTCATTGGCGCATGCACAGTAGTGACGTCACAGCGCCGGAGACCGCAAACCCGGAAGAAATGCTGGGGGAAGATGTCAGCCCTCTCAGCGGTGACTGGGCGCTGCTGGAAGGGCTTCCTTCCGTGATGCATACTAGTAGCAGTTGACTACTGCTTTAAAATATCTCTGAACAAGAAGTCCTAGTATATCTCTTCCCAAGCAAAACCCCCAAAATGTTAATAGAATATCATTTTTCAGTCCTTATATGTGGTTGCTGTATTATCTTTACTTTACTCTGGCTTTTTTTCTTTTATTTTTATCTAGTGATCCTACTAATTAGTCCACAAAGCACATTGCAATGGGCTCATAGTGTAAAGGATCTTAGTTCAAGGGTTCACCGGTAGGGTTTACAGTGCCATTAGCTCTTTTCAAGGTGCTTAGAATACTTCAGCTTAATACACTATGTGACAGAATAGGCAACCTGCTCCTCTTCAGCTGGAAAGTCACAGACTGGAATAGAAGCTGAAAAGTAGATATGGAAAGTAGTATGAGTAATATCATCCACTCTATAAACTGAAAGGAGGAAGACTGTAATTACAGTGCAGTCCATTGGCCTAATGTTATCTTTTCTGTGACTAAACCCATACACCTTATAATTTACCACTTTCCTTGCATTCCCTTTTTAGAATTTAAGGCTCTGTCCAGAGCAGAGCATTAACTTACTGCTATTCATACAGCTGTATTTTATATGTCCTCAAAAATAATGAGCGTTAGTGTAAAAGGCGCTAGTGTAGTATGGCCTTAAAATGGAAGACTGGTTTTAACAGTATAGGTAGAAGAAGTGATGCAGCCTGGTCACCTTTGTATTTTATTCTTTAACCACTTAAGCCCCCCAGAAGATTTTACCCCCTTCCTGACCAGTCCTATTTTGCGATTCGGCACTGCGTGACTTTAACGGACAATTGCGCGGTTGTTCCTAAACGAGTTTGGCGTCCTTTTTTTCCCACAATCAGAGCTTTCTTTTGGTGGTATTTGATCACCTGTGCGATTTTTTGATCATGCGTTATAAACAAAAAAAGAGCATCAATTTTGCAAAAATAACAATATTTTTCACATTTTTTATATGAAATTCCCCAAAAAAAATGTAAAAATCAAAATTTTTTTACATTTTAGGCCAATTTTTTTTTACCATATGTTTGGTAAAAAAAATCGCAAAAAGCGTATTTTGATTGGTTTGCGCAAAAGTTATTGCGTTTACTAACAAAGGGAAAGATTTTTGTCATTTTTGTTTTTTTTTTAACGCGTAATGGCAGCGATCTGCAATTTTTTTTGCGGGACTGCGACATTGTGGCGGACAGATTGGACCCTTGACTGACATTTTTGACACTTTTGGGGTTACCAGTGACATTAATACAGTAATCAGTGCTATACATATGCACTGTTACTGTAAAAATGACACTGGCAGTGAAGGAGTTAACTGTATTGGAGAGGGAGGGGTTAAGTGTGTCCTAGGGGCGTGTTTCTAACTGTGATTGGCTGTGGCTTGATGTGTAAGAACAGTGATCAACGGTCCTACATAGTAGAACTGTTTGATCACCATTCTTACACATGGGAGAATGACATCGGGTCCGCCGGGCACACGCGCGGGGGGGTCCGTGACCGAGCGGGAGCAGAAGCGCGCATTCGGCGGCGCGCGCTCGCTCCCAAAACCCTTACAGGCTAGTGACGTAGCCCTACGTCGCTTTGCCTGTGAGGGGCTGACTGCCAACGTAAATAGTCGTGCGGCAGTCGGTAAGTGGTTAAAAAAGAAGACAGAATGATATGCTAAGCCTATGCCTGTTGTGCATCAAAACACACAGTGCCTTGAAAAAGTATTCATAACCCCTTGAAATTTTCCACATTTTGTCATGGTTCAACCAAAAATGTAAATGTATTTTATTGGGATTTTATGTGAAAGACCAACACAAAGCAGCACATAATTGTTAAGTGGAAGGAAAATTATAAATGGTTTTCAAATTTTTTTACAAATAAATATTTCAAAAGTATAGCGTGCATTTGTATTCAGCCCCCCTGAGTTAATACTTTGTAGAACCACCTTTCAATGCAATTACAGCTGCATTTAAAGTCTTTTTGGGTATGTCTCTACCAGCTTTGCACATCTAGAGAGTGAAATTTTTGCCCATTCTTCTTTGCAAAATAGCTCAAGCTCTGTCAGACTGGATGGAGAGCGTCTATGAACAGGAATTTTCAGGTCTTGCCACAGATTCTCAATTGGATTTAGGACTTTGACTGGGCCATTCTAACACATGAATATGCTTTGTTCTGAACCATTCCATTGTAGCTCTGGCTGTATGTTTAGGGTCGTTGTCCTGCTGGAAGGTGAACCTCCACCCCAGTCTCAAGTCTTTTGCACATTCTAACAGGTTTTCTTCTAAGATTGCCCTGTATTTGGCTCCATCCATCTTCCCATCAACTCTGACCAGCTTCCCTGTCCCTGCTATAAAAAAGCATCCCCACAACATGATGCTGGTGTGTTCAGGGTGATGTGCAGTGTTAGTTTTCTGCCACTCATATTATTTTGCTTTTAGGCCAAAAAGTTCAATTTTGGTCTCATGTGACCAGAGCACCTTCTTCCACATGTTTGCTTTGCCCCCCACATGGCTTCTCATAAACTGCAAACAGAACTTCTTATGGCTTTCATTCAACAATGGCTTTCTTCTTGCAACTCCTCCATAAAGGCCAGATTTGTGGAGTGCACAACTAATAGTTGTCCTGTGGACAGATTCTTCCACCTGAGCTGTGGATCTCTGCAGCTCCTCAAGAGTTACCATGGGCCTCCTGATAGATTTTCAGTTGTGCCATACTCTTTCCATTTTCGGATGATGGATTGAACAGCGCTCCGTGAAATGTTCAAAGCTTGGGATATTTTTTTTTAATAACCTAACCCTGCTTTAAACTTCTCCACAACTTTATCTCTGACCTGTCTGATGTGTTCCTTGGCATTCACGATGCTGTTTGTTCTCTAACAAACCTCTGAGGGCTTCACAGGACAGCTGTATTTACAGTGCTTAGAGTGCTCTGGACCTCAGACTGGGCCGAAGGTTTACCTTCCAACAAGACAACGACCCTAAGCACACAGCTAAAATAACAAAGGAGTGGCTTCACAACAACTCCGTGACTGTTCTTGAATGGCCCAGCCAGAGCCCTGACTTAAACCCAATTGAGCATCTCTGGAGAGACCTAAAAATGGCTGTCCACCAACGTTTACCATCCAACCTGACAGAACTGGAGAGGATCTGCAAGGAGGAATGGTAGAGGATCCCCAAATCCAGGTGTGAAAGACTTGTTGCATCTTTCCCAAAAAGACTCCTGGCTGTATTAGATCAAAAGGGGGCTTCTACTAAATACTGAGCAAAGGGTCTGAATACTTAGGACCATGTGATATTTCAGTTTTTCTTTTTTAATAAATCTGCAACAATGTCAACAATTCTGTGTTTTTCTGTCAGTATGGGGTGCTATGTGTACATTCATGAGGAAGAAGAATGAACTTAAATGATTTTAGCAAATGGCTGCAATATAACAAAGAGTGAAAAATTTAAGGGGGTCTGAATACTTTCCGTACCCACTGTATACTGAGAGTAAATTACACACAGGTGGACTCTTTTTATTAATTAGGTGACTTCTGAAGGCAATTGGTTCCACTAGATTTTAGTGAGGGGTATTAGAGTAAAGGGGGCTGAATACAAATGCATGCCTCAATTTTCAAAAAAAAGTATTTGTAAAAGATTTTGAAAACCATTTATCATTTTCCTTCCGCTTCACAATTATGGTGCCACTTTGTGTTGGTCTATTGCATAAAATCCCAATAAAATACATTTACGTTTTTAGGTTGTAACATACCAAAGTGTGGAAAATTTCAAGGGGTATGAATACTTTTTCAAAGTACTGTTCCTGAAGCGCATTCTGATCCTGCACATGCTTCAAATATGCATCAGTGGGATGCAGCCAGAAAACACCACTCTGACTATGATGTCTGCAGCTCATCCATGCATAACTGATGTATAATGTACAGGGCATATATACATGTGAAATATGCTCACATCATTGACAGACAGCGCACTAAATATTGTCACAGTGTACTGTAATGCTCAGGCTTCAGAGAGGGGTGTTGAAATGATAGGAAGTCAAGGTGGCTAAACAAACTCAGCCACAGGGCTGATGGTCAGATAGACAGACAAGAAGGTACAGTTAAAAAAAAAAGGCAGACAGTTTCCAGGACCAGAGTTATACTCTTTTAAGCTGCAGGCCAGCTAACATTTCCTGAACCTACCCCCCCCCCCCCCTCACTTAACATGGACACATATAGGACATATGCAATGTTCCACGTAACCATGAGAAAAAAAATCGCAGACACGGCTAATTTATTTTTTTTTCATATTACCGGATTTCCAAGAAAAAATTTAATACAAGATATAATCATGAACATACTCCAAAGATCAAAGGGACATAAAATAAAATGTGCAATGTTCGAAAATATGAGCAAAAGAAGAAAATGAAAACATAATCTAGAAATCATAAAAGAAATTCCATAAGATACTAGATGGTTTTACATCAAACAAGCAAGACCAATTTCCCTATGATACTGTACCTAGTCACTGGTTGGAGGCATGGATCTTAGAAATCCTATATTGTTCAAACACAGGTGATAAGACTGTATTGTATAGAATTTCTTAACTAACAAATAAGGATAATTAGACATTCCCTGCACACAGGGAATGAGAGTGGCTAGACACTGAGGGGTTGGTTTACTAAGGCTCCATTCACACCTGAGCGTATCATTTTCAGGCGTTTTTTGGGGCGTTTTTTCTGGCTTTTTTCAGGCATTTTTTGCAGGTGTTTGGAGGCAGGCATTGACATCTAACAAAAACGCCTGTAATCTGCCAAAAAAAGAAGCTCATGTACAGTCGGTCCCCGGGTTACAAACAAAATTGGGTCTGTAGGTTGATACTTAAGTTAAATTTGTTTGTGAGTCGGAACAGGTACATTTTTTAAGTTTAGCTCCAGCCAAAAGAATAATTTTTAAGTTTTTTTGTATAGCATAGGGAAGGGATAACACCCCTGTACCATTTGTTTTGCTGTCTGTGCCCCTGTTCAGAAGATGTCACCTCACTTTCTGTCCTTGTGACAATTGGTTTCTGAACATGTTGGGTTGTTGTGGAAAGAGGGATTGGTGATAAAGATTCAGTGGAGACACCTTTTTCCCATGATAATTCTTACAGGAGTGATTTTCCCTTCCTAGGGGTAGATTTCCTCTCACTTCCTGCTGTCTTGTAAGTAGGAGTTGTTTGTAAGTCGGTTGTTTTTAACCCGGGGGCCTCATGTACTTTTTTGAGCTTCAGGCGTTTTGCTTCAGGTGACAAAACGCTCATATGTGAACAGGGGCCATTGAAATGAATGGGATTTTGCTTGTTGGGCGTTTTGTTTCACTTTGTTTTGTTTTAGTTTCACTAAAACTGGAAAGCGCAAAATCTAGTGCATCTAGTGCAAATCTAGTCAACTTTCCAGTTTTAGTAAATCAACCCTTAAATGTAGTTCTCGGTGGGCTGGTGAAGGGTATAGGAGCTGCAAATGAACTAAACAAGCCTGTAAGTAGATGTGCATTTTTGGTGAACTGGGCAGCTAAGCATTACACCTTCCCATCATGCCACACTAGGACATGGCCTGTGTGGCCTAGTGAGAAATCTGGGCCTAACACCTATCCAACAAATTCTTTATTTAATTTTATCTGCCATTGAGTAATGTACTAGCATGAATATTACACATTCTGACTATTAACCTTCCTAGCGGTATTCCCGAGCGTGGCTCGGGGTTAAATTTCAGTGCCAAAAGTGGTAACCCCGAGCCACACTCGGGGTACCGCTAGGAAGATCGCTGGATCCTGGTAGAGAGGTTACTTGCCTTGTCACCGGGATCCAGTGATGTATCTCGGCGGTGAGCGGCGGCGGAGCTTCCTCCCGATCCTCTGTGAGCCCCGACTTCCGTCTCCTGCGACGTGACGTTCGCAGGGGTGTGGAACCGGCGGAAAATTCAAATTTAAAACACACCAAACACACTGATACAATGCAAAATAAAATATAGTCACATTAGTTTGCCCCCTAGTGCCCTTTCCTGCAGTTTTACTGTACTTATATATATATACACGTATATATGTATATATATATATATATACACGTATATATGTATATATATATATATATATATATATATATATATACATATATACATATATATATATATATATAGACATACGTGTATATATATATATATGTATACATACATACATACATACTTTAACTTATTTATAGTTTTTTATTATATTATAATTTATGATTTTTTGTTTCAAACTTTATCATACCCGAGATGTTATAAAGAAGAACGCACAGTAAAAAAATAAATAAATCAAATATAAATAGTTGGTTTGGGCTGCTCATTCTTAAGAATTACATGCAAAATAATTGTACCGCTTTCAGCACCTAAAATTGAAAGGATCATACCGCCAAGGAGGTTAATACCTTCTCTACCAGGAGCTGCACAGCAGACATTCAGTGTTACTACTTTAGGGCTGTAGGTGGACTTCTATTTACTGCATTTTACCTGTTTTTGGAATGGGCTTCAAACACAAAGCTGCAGTTTACAATTTATTTTAAATTATATTATTTTTCAGTGTGGATGTATATTTGGAGGCTGCGTGTGATCTGCCCATGTTTTTTGTGGATTCTGCGTGTCATGTTCATATAGATTCTATCAGCTACCAAATTTTTGAGTGGCTAGAGCAGGTTTCTTGCTTTGGAATCTGGGTTTGTCCCATCCTTTGCTTGATTAAAAAATATATGGGCAAACAAAAAAAATATGCTATCCTTGTACTCAATGCATACGTTGGCGCAAACATGCAATCTGTCCACCAGTTGTCCAATATAGGAAGAAGGTCAGCACCTTCAACCATTCTAATCACTCTTTTATCATATATTTGCCTCCTGGATCTTGTGGGGAATAAGCTTCTAGAAATGTGATTAGAACAATTTTGGACCTAGTCGTCTACTATGCCAGAATGGCTATTATCTCTGGATGGAAGTCCACTTGTCTACAAATCTAAAATTTAGAAAATCAACACTGCCGTTCTGTTACACAAGGCAGCATATCTTACACAAGGTTCTTTGATGTCTGGGGTATATGGTTTCCATACCCAACTGTCAATGCCTCCATAGCTACCAATACCCTTTGCTGCCATTGATCATTACATCTTATGACTTAAAATTTTCACCTGGGAAAATATTTTCGACAAGTTTCTAAATGTAGGTGCTTGTGCACTCCTAGCTTGTTCATTCTGTGATTTTATTTAGACCTACATAAATATTCCAGTGTTCAGAAATCACCTACATTGTGCCATTTTTTCTATGAACCTCAAAAATCAAACTTAAGCTTCTTAAAGCAACCCTATGTTTTTTCCATGTAGGGCAACGGAACTGTCCCCAACCCCAGCAACACATACTCTCCTTTGCTGCACTCCCTGCCACATCAGTCACCAGGTCTGAAAAATTACTTGAATTATGACAAAAAGCAAAACCTTTTTTCGTTTTGAATAGAGTGGAGAGGGGTTAGAAATCGTGTTAGGGTTTCATTGCTTCCTGTAATCCAATTAGAGAGATTCACCCTCCCTATTTGTCCTGTTTACCATTATCACTGAGAGTGAAAGAAAGCCCAAGATTCTGGGTTGTCACCAGAACTCTAGTTCTGGTGACTCTCACTTTGGAGGGATTTCTTCTCACCTTCTGTTTTGGCTATAGCAGTGGTCCTCAACTCCGGTCCTCGGGGCCCACTAACAGGCCAGGTTTGTAAGATAACTAAATTACATCACATGTGATCTCATTTGCTGCTCAGTGATTGCAGTATTCTAGTCTGCATCTCCCCAAGGTAATACTTAAAATGTGGCCTGTTAGTGGGCCCCGAGGACCGGAGTTGAGGACCACTGGGCTATAGGACAGGAAGAGAAAGGAAATCCACCTAATGAGACACAGGTGGCAAAAAAAAAGAAGGATTAGAGGAATTATAAACCTTTCTTACTCTATCCAAAACAAGGCCATCTTACCGAATGGGCATGCTGGGCAGTTGCCAGGGGCCCCACTGGCCGGGCGGCCCCACCTGCCCAGCGACCCAGCCCAAGCCAAGCATTAGTCCCGATTCCCATGTGCATCCTGCCGCCAAACTTAGCAGGTGGCAAGTGCCTGTTGGCCCTGCGCTGCTGTCAGGCCACTTGGGTCATGGAGGGGGAGCCCACAACTGCAGGAATGCCTGTCCCCCTCCATGGGAACAGGCACACACAGGACAGTCAAGTCTGACTCCAGTCCGTGTGTGTGCTCGCCAAACCCAGCCGCCGAACTTGGAAGCTGTCATTAGCCTAGCACTGCTGTACCAATAAATATAGCCTTATCGATAAATTGCATTTTTATTCTCATGGGTGATTGTGTAGGCAGCGCCCCAGAGCACTACGTTACCCAGGGCCCTTTAATGCTCTGAAGATGGCACTGATCCAAAATGAAAAAAATGTGCCTTTAGTTCTACCCTAAGGATATTGAGGAGCAAGTGACTCACATCCCTTCCTCTCCTCTGCAAGCACTGGTGCTTAGTGAGATATGGACAAGGAGACATGGAGCTTACACAGGGCCTCCTTTCTTCACTTTTGGCGGCTGAATGGTTTGACATGGGCATAATGGGAAGGTATGTGAAATTGGGCATTACAATGAACCTATTGCTTTGGCCATACCGGGGATAAAGGAAGGTAAGGCAGTTTTTGGGTTGAGGGCTTGAGGAATTTTTTGTTTATTTTTTATTTTTTTATTAATGTTCTCATACTGGGAGCATATTGTTCTTTTAAATAAGGGCTGTTTAACAAAAGTAAGCTAGACAAAAATAACAAAAGCAGCAGTTCAAATGTAGCAATTTCTTTGCTACAACCAGCCAGTAAGCAGAGGGTTCCAAGAGAAACTATGATGTACAGAAGTTTTCTGTCTGAGATAACTGGAAACACTATACAATACGTCAATATGTTTTTATGAACATTGACTGGGTCTGTTCCATCTCTCATTCATCTTACTGTGAAATATACTAGAATAATATTGATGCAGATATGACGTAAATGGCGAAGCTCACCACAGATTCTGCTCATAGGATTTCTGATCGCCTTTGTCTTGCTAATGGTTTTGAGTGTCACAATTCAATATTTAAATTCCATTACCCGATAGATGTAAACGTCCCCAGAGTGCAAAACACTGGGTAATGGAAATCACTGAAGGAACTTAATAATGTTGAACAAAAATCCAATTCAGCAGTGGAAAGGCCTGTCCATTGTGAAGTATCACTTTCACCAAGAGAAGATTACAGCAGTTTTGTGAAGCACCATCCCTGGGGACATCCACTAATTGTTTTGCATATGGCTGTTCTGTTATGTCAATTTTTAGCCTTATTTCTCATTATTCACTGCTGATCTTTTCCAATCTGGTCGTACTGTAAGATTGTAGTCATTTGTAAGGATGCTATCACACTTAAAGTATCTTTTAGTTTTGAACAGAGGTTCGTATTGCTGTCTGTGCCCTGTTAAGGAGATTCACCTTCTCTAATTGTCCGTTGGCCGTTATCAAAAGAAATTTTAGGGTTGTCTCCAGCAAACTAATAGAGGGGAAATCTTTCAAAGAGGACACTAATTCTGGTGACCTGGGGGTCCTCAAGGAATTCCACAAATTTGCAGGGATTCCCTCCTACTTTCTGTTTGGATACGGGACAGTAAGTGAAGGGAAATCTTTATAATGGGACTTAGAGGGTGAAAAAAGAATCTGACAGGGGTTAAAACCCTCCCTTACTCTATCCAAAAATAAAAAAAAAAGCTTTGCCTATAGTTGTACTTTAAATATGAAAGGCCATAGTGTCTTTGTATTATTAAAAATATTCATATATAAAATAAAAGAGAGTCCACTGTATTCTTAACATAAGAAAATAATGGGCCATGAGTGGGGTACGCCCATTGCTCTTCATTTTGATGCCATAGTAAAGCATTATGGGACATATGGAACACGGGACACGTAACCCTTCTTGTAACCCTAGCTGTATTCCTATGAATAATCCTATCACTAGCTCTAACACTAACCTACTCTATAACCCTAACCATCACACAAACCCTCCCTGTAACACTAACACTAATCCTTGCCAAAGTTTCCTATATAACCCTCAAAATAACCCTCTCTCTCTAAGTAACCTTAACACAAATCTCCCCTCTAACCCCAACACTAAGCCTCACAATAATGCCCCATGTAACCCTTGAACTAACCCTCCCTGTAACCGTAACACAACTCTTCCCTCTAACCCTAACATTAAAGTGTCACTAAAGGTAAAAACTTTTTTTTTTCATTTTGGATGGAGTAAGGGAGGGTTATAACCCTGATAGGTGTTCTATGCCATCTGTGTCCCATTGTTGAGATTTCCCCTTATTCCTTTCCCATAGCTAAAACAGGAAGTGAGAAGAAGTCTCTCTAAAGTGAGGGAATCCCAGGGTGTCACTCGGTTCACCAGAACTAGGGTTCTCATTGGAAGATTTATCCTCTATTCCTGTTACATAGTTACATAGTTAGTGAGGTTGAAAAAAGACATCCGTCCATCCAGTTCAACCTATGATGTGTGTGTGTGTGTTTGCTGTCAACCGTACATTGTATACCCCTCTATGTTGTGGTCTTTAAGGTGCCCATCTAATAGTTTTTTGAAACTATCGATGCTCCCTGCTGATACGACTACTTGTGGAAGAGAATTCCACATCCTTACCGCTCTTACAGTGAAGAACCCCCTACGTACTTTAAGGTTAAACCGCCTCCTCTAGTTTTAGTGAGTGGCCATGTGTCTTATTGTATTCCCTTTCCCTGAATAGTTTGTTCCTTATGCTAGGGTCGCCAGTACAGTATTTGTACATTGATATCATATCCCCCCTCAATCATCTCTTCTCCAGAGAGAATAAGTTCAGTGCTTGCAGTCTTTCCTCATAGCTGATGTCCTCCATTCCCCTAATTATTTTTGTTGCCCTTCTCTGGACTCTTTCCAGTTCCAGCACATCCTTCCTGAGGACCGGTGCCCAGAACTGGACAGCATACTCCAGCTGTGGCCGGACCAGAGTCTTGTAGAGTGGGAGTATAATCTCTTTATTTCTGGAGTGAATCCCCTTTTTTATACATCCCAGTATTCTGTTGGCTTTGCATGCAGCGGCTTGGCATTGCATGCCACTGCCAAGCCTGTTGTCTACCAGTACACCCAGGTCATTTTCCATCCTAGACTCACCCAGAGGTTTCCCCCCTAGTGAGTAGCTTGCTTTCTGGTTTCTGGCACCCAAGTGCATTACTTTACATTTTTCAACATTGAACCTCATCTGCCATGTAGTTGCCCACAACATTATTTTGTTCAGGTCCGCTTGTAAGGTTTCCACATCCTGCCCAGAAGATATTGGCATGCTTAGTTTAGTATCATCTGCAAATACTGAGATTGTATTAGGTATCCCCTCCTCTAGATCATTTATGAATAAATTAAACAGGATTGGTCCCAGGACAGAACCCTGGGGGGAACCCCACTTTCCACACCCGCCCAATCCGAGTACTCCCCATTAATCACCACCCTCTGGACTCTCCCCTGGAGCCAGTTCTCTATCCAGGTACTCACCTTATGGTCCATACCTACCTTCCTTAGTTTGAACATTAAGCGTTTGAAGGGAACGGTGTCAAAGGTCTTTGCAAAGTCCAGGTACACCACATCCACAGGCTTTCCTTTATCTAGGTGGCAGCTCACTTCATTATAGAAGGTTAATAGATTGGTTTGGCACGAACAATTTTTCATGAATCCATGCTGATTACTACTAATAATACAGTTTTCATTACTAAAGTCTTGTATGTGGTCCCTTAACATCCCCTCCAAAATCTTGCAGACTACAGATGTTAGGCTGACTGGCCTATAGTTACCCGGGATACATCTCGGCCCTTTTTTAAATATTGGTACCACATTGGCTTTTTTCCAATCAGCTGGCACCATACCCGTCTGTAAACTATCCTTAAAGATCAAGAATAATGGTCTGGCAATCACCTGGCTGAGCTCTTTAAGAACCCTCGGGTGCAAGCCATCCGGTCCCGGTGATTTATTTATGTTAAGTTTCTCTAGTTTGGTTCTAAGTTTATCTTCTGTTAGCCATGGCGGTTGTTATAAGGCAGGTGGAAGCCTGTCGTGCAGAGAAGGCTTACCGTTGCCGGTGGGCGGAGCTTGGTTGGAAACCCGAGGTGAGTAGCACAGGCTAACCTGAGGTGCGGGGTCTAAGCATCCACCGGTCTTCACCAGGGCCTCTGAAGGTGAGGATGGATTTGGCTGCAGGTGGATACCAGGTCGCGGTCCCCAGGGTCGCCCCACCAGGGGGTAACCGGTCAAGGTCCGAAGGTGGATGAGCCGACAAGGAGAATCCAGAAGAGTAGTCAAAACGAGCCGGGATCAGGACAGGCAGCAAACAAGCGAAGTCAGGGACGAGCCAAAGGTCAACAGGTATCAGACAGGAAATCAACAGGAAGCAGGTTCAGAACACAGGAAGCTGAAGACAACACAGCAATGTGCAGTGCTGTTGAGCTGTTTAAATAAGGCAGCCTGTTTGCCAATCACTGCAATTAGTCTGCTCTGGATTAACCCTTTAGGTTGCAGACAGCACATCATGACACACATCAGTGTGCTCAGGAAGCGTTCCTAACATTGCCCCCCCCTTAAGGGCAACCTCCGGGTGCCCAACAAACTGCTTTTTTGAGGATGGGCAAGAAAAAACGCCTGGATTAAATCTGCAGCATGGATGTTCCTCTCCGGTTCCCAGGAATTTTCTTCCGGCCCATAGCCTTTCCACTTGATCAGGTACTGGAGCTGGTTACCTCTCTTCCGACAGTCAAGTATGGCCTCCACTTCATACTCCACGTCTCCATCAATAATCACAGGTTCGGGAGGTCCAGAATTTCTGCTAGGGAAGGCATCAGGAACCACGGGCTTTAAGAGGGTGACATGGAATACAGGATGGATCCGCAGGGTATCAGGTAAGGATAGTTCGTAAGCAACGGCATTGAGTCTCCTTTTAACTGAAAATGGACCGATAAATTTGGGAGCCAACTTCTTGGACGGGCAGGCCAAGCGGAGGTTAGCTGTGGACAGCAAAACCCGATCACCGGGCTGGAGGATTAACTCTCCCCTCTTTTTCTCGTCAAAGGTTTTCTTGGACGCTGCCTGAGCCTTGCTCAACGTTTCCCGCAGAAGTTTGTTATTGCTGGTGACAAAGTTGAAAATGTCCTGGACTGCGGGAACTCCAGATTCAGAGGAGATGTCAGGCAGGAAGGAGGGATGGAACCCGTAATTGGCGAAGAAGGGGGATTGCCCGGTGACGGAATGTTTGGAATTATTATATGCGAATTCCGCAAATGGCAATAAGGTTACCCAGTCATCCTGGACAAAGGTAGTGAAGCAACGGAGGTATTGCTCCAGGGTCTGGTTAGTCCTCTCGGTTTGACCGTTAGTCTGTGGATGGTAGGATGAGGACATAGCCAGGTCGATCTTCAGGAGCCCACATAATGCCTTCCAGAAACGGGACGTGAATTGCACCCCTCTGTCAGAGATGATACTGGTAGGTACACCATGTAGTCTTACTACCTCCTTGAGAAAGATGTCTGCGGTCTCTTTCGCGGTGGGAGTACCCTTGAGGGGTAAAAAGTGGGCCATCTTGGAAAGCCGGTCTACGACCACAAAGATGGCAGAGCACCCTCCTGAAAGAGGCAGTTCCACGATGAAGTCCATGGCGATTGTCTGCCAGGGCCGGTCAGGAACTGGGAGTGGTCTGAGAAGCCCCCAAGCCTTACTTCTTGCGGTCTTACTCCGGGAGCAAGTGGTGCAGGAAAGGACATAGTGTCTGCAGTTCTTTTCCATCTCGGGCCACCAAAAGGTGCGCTGCAGAAGGTCAAGAGTTCTTTGGATGCCAAAATGACCGGCTAGAAGATGATCATGACAGGCACCCAGAACTGCCACTCGGACGTCCTCTGGAACAAAAATCTTGTCCCCGGCCCATAACAAGCCATCCCTGCGTGACAGGAGAGTTCCCGGTGGGTCAGAAATTTTAGCCGAGGCTTGTTCGAGACGGGACCTCAGACCTGTGAGAAGAAGCAGAAAGTTCTTTTCAGACAGAATGGTGTCAGGTACTGGGACCTCTTTAGGGTTGTCAAACATCCTAGACAGGGCGTCTGGTTTGACATTTTTGGATCCAGGTCGGTAGGTAATGTGGAACGAAAACCTAGAGAAGAACAGTGCCCATCGTGCCTGACGGGGTCGCAGACGTTTGGCAGATCTCAGGTACTCAAGGTTTTTATGGTCCGTGAAAATGAGAATAGGGTGTGCCGCACCCTCAAGCAGATATCGCCATTCTTCCAGGGCGGCTTTAATAGCCAAAAGTTCCCGGTCTCCCACATCATAATTCCTCTCCGCCGTGGAGAGTTTTCGGGAAAAGAAAGCTATTGGGTGCATCAGGTCCTTGACCCCCTGTCTTTGGGAGATGACTGCCCCAATAGCGACTTCTGAGGCATCTACCTCAAGGAGGTAGGGTAAGGTGGGATCTGGATGGCTCAGGATAGGAGCAGATGTAAAGAGCTTCTTTAAAATCATGAAAGCGGACTGGGCCTCAGGAGTCCAAGAATAACGGACATCTTTCTTGGTGAGCTGGGTGATAGGGGAAATGATGTTGGAGAATCCCCTTATGAACCTCCTATAAAAATTGGCAAAGCCGACAAAGCGCTGCACTCCTTTCTTATCAGATGGCGGAGGCCAATCCAGAATAGCAGAAACTTTCTGGGGGTCCATCTTTATTCCTTCCGTGGAAATTATTAGCCCCAAAAATGAAATGCTGCTTTGCTCGAAGTCGCATTTTTCAGCCTTGGCATATAGACCATGCTGGCGGAGGCGGCTGAGAACATTTCGGACATGCTCGCGGTGTTGTTCCAGGGATGCGGAAAAAATCAAAATGTCATCCAGGTATACAATGACAAAGATGTCCAACCAATCCCTGAAGATGTCGTTCACGAAATGTTGGAACGTAGCCGGAGCATTACATAGGCCGAACGGCATCACTAGATACTCAAAATGTCCGAACCGGGTGCGGAAAGCCGTCTTCCACTCGTCCCCCTCTCGGATGCGGACTAGGTTATAGGCCCCACGAAGGTCCAATTTTGTAAACAGGGCAGCGGACCTGAGTCTCTGAAAAAGCTCGGGAACCAGAGGAAGGGGGTAGCGGTTCTTAATAGTGATCTTGTTTAGATCCCTGTAGTCAATACAAGGTCGGAGAGAGTGATCTTTTTTTTCCACGAAGAAA
This sequence comes from Pelophylax lessonae, assembly GCF_965119305.1. Taxonomy (NCBI): domain Eukaryota; kingdom Metazoa; phylum Chordata; class Amphibia; order Anura; family Ranidae; genus Pelophylax; species Pelophylax lessonae. The sequence goes on from NC_138768.1 coordinate 112,695,856, forward strand.
ATACCTGCTCCCGCCGGAGAAGTGGATGGGCGGATGAACCCTTTCTTTAGGTTTTCGTCCACATAATCCTTCAGCACGTCCAGTTCCCGTTCAGATAAGGGATAGATCCGGCCGAACGGAATCGCAGCCCCAGGCAGCAGTTCGATGGGACAGTCATACGGACGATGCGGGGGCAAGGTCTCGGCGCCCCGTTTACTAAACACATCCAGAAAGTCGTGGTAGGCCTGGGGCACGACGGAGCGTAGTTCAGGCTCAGACTCGAGACAGAGTAGGGCTTTGGAAGCTTGGAGCGGCATGGGTAGGCAGGAGTTTCTGCAATATGATGACGGGAATTGGATGGCTCCTGTGGTCCAATCGATCTGCGGGTTGTGGGCCTGCAACCACGGCAACCCCAGGATAACGGGAAATAAGGGAGATGCAATAATGTCCAGACTTATCATCTCCTTGTGGCCAGACGAGGAGACCATGGGAAGAGGAGGGGTTTCCTGGGTCACAGGTCCGGATTTAATGTGGGATCCGTCAGCCAGAAAGATGGTGAGGCCTTGGGTCTTCGGCTGGAGAGGTATGCCGTGTTGAGCAGCGAAGGTGCGATCAATAAAGCAGCTGCAGGCTCCTGAATCAATGATCGCTGTAACCGGGACGGGACCTTCCGAGAGCTGCAATGACACAGGGAAAGCTAGGTGAGAGGTATTGGTAACAGATGCCACACAACTGGGTGGAGGAACAGAACGAAACTTGCAGAGTTTTACAGGGCAGGAACGCACATAATGGCCGGCTTCTCCACAATAGAGACAGAGGTTACCCATTTGCCGACGACACCTCTCTTCTGGAGACAGGGCTGGTCGCATGATCCTGAGTGGCATGGGTTCAGGCATATCTGGAGTGGCATCGGTAGGAGCAGGACAGACAGGGACTGGTCCAGTCGGGGAAAAACGTGCGGGAGTAGTCACCCGTGGCAGCATCCAGGTTGGCCGAAACTGTTGTGGAGGCCGCTCTGCCCGGCGCTCCCGGAGCCGGCGGTCGATCCGAATGACCTGGGAAATCAGATCTTCCAGGGTGTCAGGTATACCCACTCGGGCTAGTTCATCCTTCAGTCCTTCAGATAAGCCCAGGCGGAACTGGTAGCGCAGTGCCGCCTCGTTCCAGGAGGTATCGGAACTCAGGCGGCGGAAGTCGGTGACGTAGTCCTCGACGGGCCTGCGACCCTGCTGGAGAACGTGAAGTGCAGCTTCTGCAGTGGAGGACCGCTGCGGATCATCATAAAGTTGAGCCATGGCCGTAAAAAATGATGATAATGAGTCCAGATGGGGACTGCTCTCCTCTAGAAGCCGATGGGCCCAGGATTGAGGCTCGCCTAGGAGCAAAGAAACAACAAACCCCACCTTGGTGACCTCCAGGGAAAAGGTCCGGGGCTGCAAGGAGAAGTACAATTGGCAGGCATTACGGAAGGCTCGGAATTTACCCCGGTCTCCGGAGAATTTTTCGGGGTTCGGAACACGGGGTTCCGGTGGCAACATCACTACCGTGGGACTAGGAGCAGATCCTGTGGACGCTGCAGAGGTGGACGGAGCTGATAACACTGGAGGGTTCCCCGGGAGAGTGGCGGATTGTAATCGTCCCTCTAGCTGTGTGTAACCATCCCGGAGGGTCTTCGCGGCTTGTGACAGGACTGCGAGGTGCTGGCAAATTTCCTCCAACGGTGAGGCCTCTCTTGCAGGCTCCGACATGGCTGTGTTGTACTGTTATAAGGCAGGTGGAAGCCTGTCGTGCAGAGAAGGCTTACCGTTGCCGGTGGGCGGAGCTTGGTTGGAAACCCGAGGTGAGTAGCACAGGCTAACCTGAGGTGCGGGGTCTAAGCATCCACCGGTCTTCACCAGGGCCTCTGAAGGTGAGGATGGATTTGGCTGCAGGTGGATACCAGGTCGCGGTCCCCAGGGTCGCCCCACCAGGGGGTAACCGGTCAAGGTCCGAAGGTGGATGAGCCGACAAGGAGAATCCAGAAGAGTAGTCAAAACGAGCCGGGATCAGGACAGGCAGCAAACAAGCGAAGTCAGGGACGAGCCAAAGGTCAACAGGTATCAGACAGGAAATCAACAGGAAGCAGGTTCAGAACACAGGAAGCTGAAGACAACACAGCAATGTGCAGTGCTGTTGAGCTGTTTAAATAAGGCAGCCTGTTTGCCAATCACTGCAATTAGTCTGCTCTGGATTAACCCTTTAGGTTGCAGACAGCACATCATGACACACATCAGTGTGCTCAGGAAGCGTTCCTAACAGCGGTATTTCCTGAGGTGTATTATTTAGTTTGGCCTTACAAGCTGGGTTAGTGTAGCCCCCCCAATTCTTTTGTGAAGACTGAAGAGAAGAAATTATTTAACACTTCTGCCTTTTCTCTGTCCTCTGTGGCCAAATCTCCCTTGTCATCCTTTATGGGGCCAATGTGTTCTGGCCTCCCTTTCTTACTGTTTATATACTTAAAGAATTTCTTGGAATTTCTGTTCTGATGTCAGTCCAAAATTTTTGATTTTCTAATTGTAAACTCATGCACATCTGAAGCTCTTCTCTGCCCTCAGTTTGGGGTCGCTGGCTGTGCTTGGGCTCCGGGAGCCATTGCCTTCCAGTACTGTCAATCAAAGCCAATGAAGAGGGAGCGAGGGGTAGATCTGTGTCAATGGAGACAGCAGCGAGGCTCAGGTGTGAGCACACACAAGTGCCCCCATGGGAAGCAGCTTCCCATGGGGTAACTGGACACTATTACATTGCAAAGAGCAGGTAATAATAGACATGTTTGTTATTCAAAAAAAAAAATTACCTTTGCAATCACTTAAACTAAGCCCAACACTTTTTCTCTCTGTAACCCCAATCTTAGACTACTATTTTAAAGCGGTTCTTCACCCACAAATCCTTTCTGCCTCCTCCCCTCTCACTCTTATACAATTGAAGTTTTTTCTTCTTTAACCGCTTCAGTAGTGGGCATTTTCACCACCTTCCTGCCCAGGCCAATCTTTAACTTTTAGCGCTGTCACATTTTGAATGACAATTGCGCAGTCATGCATATGAAATATTTATTGTTAATTTCACACTAATAGAGCTTTATTTTGGGGTCTTCACTGATGGGCACTGCTAGGGCTGCACTGATAGTCAATGCCCTGATTACCTGTACAGGTCTCCACTGTGAGGAGATGACTCTGTCAGTGTGAGGCGAAGAGAGCCGATAAATGGCACTTCCATGTTTACATGACACAGCTGATTTACAATCACTTTATAATAAAAAGCCTTCTGTGTGCAGCAGCCCCCCTCAGCCCCCCCTAATACTTACCTGAGCCACATCTGAATCCATCAATGTGCACCTGTACCTCAGCTATCTGGGACTCTCCCTCCTGATTGGCTAAGACAAAGCAGCAGCGCCATTGGCTCCCACTGCTGTCAATCAAAGTCAGTTAGCCAATGAGGAGAGAGGGGTGTCCGAATGGACACACAGAGCTGCGGCTTGGCTCGGGTGCCCCCATAGCAAGGTGCTTGCTGTGGGGGCACTCAACAGGAGGGAGGGGCCAGGAGCATTGGCGAGGGACCTGAGAAGAGGAGGATCTGGGCTGCCCTGTGCGAAACCAACTGCACAGAGGAGGTAAGTATAACATATTTGTTATTTTTAAAGAAAAAACATGAGACTTTAGTATCACTTTGAGTAAGTGTGCCTGTGTTTGCTTTGAACACTTCAGTGAGCCTAAGTTCAGCATTAAAGTCAAGGACAGCCTGGCCCCTAGTAGTTTCTAGAAGGAGGTCCCCGCAGACGGCCTCTGTACTTCACTAGACACAGGTTTCCTTTAGACCCAATTCCAATGGATTGCTTTAGTAAATGTACAGACTGCACCTGTTCAATGTCAGTTCAGAGACAAGGCATGCTATGCTAGGCAGAGTAAAGTAGGGGAGGAAATGTGCACTCCTATGGTTTATAGATCACATGGAAAATCAAAGGAAACCTGCATAAATACAAGTGTCTTTACAATGCTTTTCTCAGTGAATACGTACCCAAGGTGGAGCTAATAGTTCCAAAATCACACTGTTACCAGCTTCCACTTAAACTGGCACTAGTGTGTAGGAGTAATTGTAAGCACTGAAGCCTGTTTCAGAAAGTAAGTGAAAAGGTTTCTTACGCCTATTTCTAGCTCCGTCACAGTACCCCCCAAATCTGAGTATGAAAGGATATACATAACGGAATATCTTAAAGAGGTTGTGAACCCATGAAACCCATTTTTTTTGCTGCAACCTGAAAGAGAAACCCATAATGAGCTAGTATGCATCGCATACTAGCTCATTATAAAATACTTACCTAAGAACGAGCCCCCACCGTGCCGCCCGCTCACCTTCCGGGATTGCGGCATCCGGCCATCTGATTGGCCGGAGCTGCGGTGACGTCACGGGGCTCTGAAGGAACAGCACCAGCAGCCGTTCCTTAAGAGTGCATGCGCTAGTGACGTCACTGGCTGCATGTAAGGTAAATATCTCCTAAACGGTGCATGTTTAGGAGATATTTACAGTACCTATAGGTAAGCCTTAATATAGGCTTACCTATAGGTAAAAGTGTCAGAGGAGGGTCTACTTCCTCTTTAAAGCAGTATTAAACCCAGAAACAAACATTTGTTATATTGCAGCTCAACAATTCTTAGATGTGATGGCTGTATTTCTTTTTCATTCTTCTATTTTTAATCATTATTTATTTGTTCATTATTTTTAAATAATTGGAACTGCCACCATTTATTATCCAAGGTCTCTGCTTTCAGAAAATGTATACTGTTTGGGGCTTTTAACTAATCTTTAGGCCTAAAATTATTTTTTATACCTGTATGCAAAAAAATGCAAAACCAGCTCTGGCAGCGGAAGGGTTAAAAAGATATAACATGGGAAATGTGCATGGATTTCAGAGATGGACTGCATTTTTTTGCTTTTTTTTTGACATATGCTTTAAATGTGCATAAGCAGTGCCCTAAAAAAATGTACAGAACTGCTATGGGAGCCCCGAAGGATGAGTCATACCAGTAGCAGAGACAGATTTAAATTTCTCAGTTTGGTGTCACTGTGCAACATTCTGAAAGACAAAAACCTTTCTGTCAAGGCATCAGTCAGCAAAGTTCATCTGACCTCTGCCTGCAGCTAAGTGTGTCTTCAGGCCAATGTCATCCAAGCTTGAGTCAGGCTTATAGCAGCATACAGCGCTGCCAGGATTCTACTAATGCTCTCTGCTCTGGGAAGCATTTAACAGGCACAGAATCACTGAAGAAGAGTTAAAGGAATGGGGGGGGGGGGGGTAAAATAAAAGGTAACCTGGAAACCTGGACGAGATGAGAGGGTTGAGTGCAGGTATTTGTGGAGCGAGTCTCCTACAAGTTCAGGGTGGCCTGCAGTCAGCCTTATCTCTCTCTCTCCCTCTCTCTCTATATATATATATATATATATATATATATATATATATATTTTTTTTTTTTAATTGTATTTATTTTATTTATCTTTTTCAATTCTCACATTCTGTACTATATTAACATATAAAAAGGCTCAGCTTGATGCAAATTCTTTTTTCGATTTTTGTTAAAATAATTCCTTTTCTCATGGAGGTCACCATTGCTGACCTGCCTATAAAAATATTGGCTGTCTGGTTGTTGTAGTATGTGGATTCACTGGTTTAAAACCTTTCTGAGTCACTGATCTCAAAGAAATGTGCAGATCAGGAAGGTTATAGTAAAGTGAAATGTCCTTATCTGCATACTTGTACTGGGTCAATGACTCAAGGCGTTAAAGTCAGAGGGTCAGCATGACAGCTGGAAATTAATATGTACAGAATGAGAAGTCACCAATGGCAGTCTCTTTTAATTTCATGTTTTTTTTTTGAATCACTTGCCTACAGGGCACTTTTACCCCCTTCCTGCCCAGGCCAATTTTCATCTTTCAGCATTATCGCACTTTGAATGACAATTGCACGATCGTGCAACACTGCACCCATATAAAATGTTTATAATTTGTTTCATGGGAATAGAGCTTTCTTTTGGTGGTATTTAACCACCACTGGGATTAGTTTTTTTTTGTTTGTTTGTTTGTTTGTTTTGCTTAACAAAAAAAACATTTTGGAAAATATAAACATTTTTGATACTTTGTTATAAAATTTTGCAAACAGGTAATTTTTCTTCTTTACTGATGTGTGCTGATGAGGCTGCACTCATAGGTGGGACTGATGGGGACTGATGAAGAGGCACTGAAGGGCACTAATAGGTGGCACTGATAGGCACTGATAGGCAGCACTGATAGGTGACACTGATGAAGAAGCATTGGTGGGCACTAATTAGCAGCATTGATGTGCACTGATTGGCAGCACTGGTGGGCACTGATAGGCAGTTCTGATGGGCACTATTGGAACTGCACTGATAATCAGTGCCCTGATTATCAGGGTAGATGACCCTTTAACACAAGCCAGTTATGGGCTCTCTTCTCCACTCCTCATGCTGTCCGCATGAGGAAAGAAAAGCCAATAACGGGCTTGTGTTTACAATCATGATCAGCTGTCATTGGCCACAGCTGATTACGTGGTAAAGGGCCGCTGTGATTGGCCCTTTACCCTGATCTGTGATCAGCTGAGTCCAATGGACGCAATCACAGGAGGACGTCAACGTAAACCCTCCTGGCAAAGTAAGCCCACGCTGTAGCCGTCTTTCGGCTATAGCACGGATGGGAAGTGATTAAAGCCCAACAGAACTTGATGTTGAGTTATTCACTTTAAGGTCATTAGAGAAGACAAGGGGGCACTCTTTACATCTAGAGGAAAACAGATTTCGTCTCCAAATATGGAAAGGTTTCTTCACCGTAAGAGCTGTGAAAATGTGGAATAGACTCCCTCCAGAGGTGGTTCTGGCTAGCTCAGAAGATTGCTTTAAAAAAAGGCCTGGATTCTTTCCTGAGTGTACATACTACATAATATAAGTGGGTACTAATATTTATAGGTAAAGTTGGTCCAGGGAATATCTGATTGCCTCTCGGAGGATCAGGAAGAAATTTTTTTCCCCTGCTGTAGCAAATTGGATCATGCTTTGCTGGGGTTTTTTCACCTTCCTTTGGATCAACTGCAGGTATAGGATTGTGTATATGGGATTGTACGGTTGGGTTTTCTTTAACTGTTTTTTTTTTGTTTTTTATTGGTTGAGCCAGATGGACTTTTTTTAACCTGACTAACTATGTAACCCTCATTTGAAATCAGCAAAATACATTCCTGTTGCATCAAAGAAGGTGTTCAATGTCCTACAGTTTGTTTTCCTTTCTAACACAGCCACAGCCTGAGTAGAAAAGCCAACGTCCTGCCAACAGCTGCAGAGTGGGACCCTTTCTTTCTGTGGGGAAGCAGTGGCTTTACTACAGAGGTCCAACACGTCCCCTACTATAGTTCTACAATTACCAAAGCTCATACTTCCTGCTGATTGGAGAGACATGGCTCTGACTCTTTCAAAGAGATCACTGCTTCCCAACAGAGAGCAAGGGTCCCAATCTGCAGCATACTGGCAGGGAACAGACTTTTCTACTCAAGCCCTGGCCATTTTTTAAAAAGAACAAACTGTAAGTGCCGGTTCACACTAGGGCGACCTGTGAGGCGACCTGGTCGCCTCACAGGTCGCCTCCCATAGGGAAGCTGCGGACCCGTTCTAATAGGAGCGACACAATTTGCTCCGACCTAGAAAAAGGGTCCGGAGCTTCTTTGGGGCGACCCGGAGGCGACCGCCATAGACTTCAATGTTATGAAGTCCGTGGCGGCCGCTCGCACCGCGACCAAGGAGGTCGCGGTGCGAAGTAGCGTCGCTGCAATGTGAACCGGCGCTAAGGCGCACACCGTTTGTTTTGATGCACCTGGAATCTATTTTGCTAACGTCAATTGAGCTTTACTATTAAAATGATATTACAATATGTTACAATTAGAAATGCACATAAAGGCCAGTAGTACACAGTGCTTTCCTGCTCTTTCTTATAATGCACATCTATGGAGCTTCTAACATGCTGGAAAAAAATGCACCACCTGTGTGCGTCAACAGTCATGAGGAGTGATTGCCGTGAGCTACAGAATTCCCTCTAGTTTCTGCTCTACAAATTGATATACAATTACAAATTATTTAACCGCTTCTGCGTAAACCACCGTAGGTATACGTCGGACACGCACAGGCAGCTAGGGGGCGAGCGCGTACCGCCAGCGTCGCGCTCAGCGGGGAAGCCGATGCTTCGGCAGACGGCTCCGATTGCTGCCTGACACCCACGATCGCTCCCCGCTGAGAGAGAAGAACGGTCAGCTGTTGTAAACACAGCTGACCGTTCTTCTCCCTAGAATGATCATAGAGCCCCTGTGATCCTTCTATATAGGATCACAGGTCTCTATGGTCATTTCACAAGCCCTGCCCCCCCCCCCACACAGTTAGAATCACTCTCCTAGGCTCACTTTTAACCCCTTGATCACCCACAATGTTAACCCCTTCCCTGCCAGTGTCATTATTACAGTAAACCAATTGTATAAACATTGAATCAAAAAAACATATATAAAAAAGTGTTTTTATTTGTAAAGCATTTTAATATAAAAAGATGGACATTTGAACAATAATATGTCCATCTAGACAATAGAATACAAGAAACAAATATCATAAAAATGTCATATCCCCAAACAGAGAGGGGATAACAAACCACAGTAGTGTGTATTGCTGATAGGAGAAACTATAGATGGCAACACTTTTCACCTAGTTCGAGTACTGATATTCCTCTACATGTTTCACAGGACAAAGCCTGCTTCCTCAGGAGAATACCTATAGCAGTTACTCTAAAAGACACAAAAACCAAGGTTTAATAAAACTAGCCATGAATTATACTAGAATTATTGATCATAGTGTGGTCACAGAAAATCTAGATTACTGTATAATGGTTTAGTATGGCTTACCAACAACACATAGACAATCCAGTAAATAGACACGGTGAATCACTCTAGGCAGGACCCACCCCCCCCCCCCCTCCCCAGGCAGACAAGGGGGAGGTAGAAAAATATGTGGCCTAATAGAAACAAAATAAAGAACATAATTGGATATATAAAACATAAACATATGTATATAGCAATTAAAGCTATATTTATTATGTTTTCAATTATTAGCCCACCTTATAAAGCCTCAGACAAGAAAAATGGAGGAACGGGGATGATGGTATTATTGGTGGAAAAGACCATCAGAAAGAGCTGGGACCAATTCCGTCAGGATCCCAATATATATACCCAGACATAGAATGTCAAGGAAATGCGACCAAACAGATATCTAATATGGAGTTTCCATCTTTAATGTATATAACAGAAGGTAGCATCAGGGCCTCCCAAACATATATATCATCGTTCCTTAAAAATAATTAATGAGGATAAATTAGGGTAAAAAATAGCTCCCGTAGACAGTCGGCCCCAAAACAGTCCAAAACTTACTTTCAAACAGCTCTCTAAAGGTATCCCGTTCGCTCCAAAGCCTATCTGATGGCTAAGCAGGCGAGCCGCCTGCTTATATACCCCAACCAGGAAGTATCGTGGCGCTGAACCAGCAGCCGAGAACTTCCGGGTCAGATGTGCCATCGCGCATCTGCGAAAACCGCTGAGGGACACTGGGAACCCAAAAGCCACCAGATTAAAGGAAAGGCTTGTATGACAAAACCTCATTCAACCCTGGTGGAACAGTGGCATTCACCCTCTCAATCCATAAGGTTTCACATTGTAGAACAATCTTGTCCCAGTTGCCCCCTCGGGGGTCACAAAGGACCAGTGGCGTATTTAGGTTTTGTGCTGCCCTAGGCCTGACTAAACTTGTGCACCCCCTAATTTAAATGTGACCACCCCTTCCTGTAAAGGCCACACCCCTTCCTGTTTATGACCCGCCCTGTCATCTGTAATCCACAGACCACAACCACAGTATATTAGTGCAGCCTCATCAGTTCCCATAAGTTCAGCCTCATTAGTGCAGCCTCATTAGTGCAGCCTCATCAGTACCCATCAGTGCAGCATATCAGTGCCTATCAGTGCAGCATATCAGTGCTGGCTTATCAGTGCAGCCTCATTAGTGCCCATCAGTGCAGTTTATCAGTACCCACCATTGCCGCCTCATCAGTGGCCATTAGAGCAGCATATTAGTGCCCATTAGTACAGCCTATTAGCGCCCACCAGTGCAGCATATGAGTGCCCATCAGTGCCTGGGGGAAGAGGAGAGTAGGTGGAGCATTTGGCTGCAGTGCCACACTTATTAGCATTGGCGGTCGCCGGGCCAGTTGTATTAAGTGTGGTCGGCGGCCTGCGGTCTGTCAAAATGTCCTGACCGGCCGGTATTATCATACTGGTAGGTAGCAATGTGACCGCTTTATGGGGGTACCAGACTGATTTGCCTCCCGGCCCAATTCACCACATAAGCCTGGCACTATACAAAAAGTGTAGCGCAAGCCTGCGGGGACCCTTTTCGTGCCGGGAGGAGGCTGTTTTTTTTTTCGTGCAGGGTGCAGCTTTTTGCTGCCCCCCCTGCAAAGTGCCGCCCTAGGCCTGGGCCTTGTTGGCCTAGGCCAAGATACAGCACTGCAAAGGACTACTTCCAGGGCAAAAAAACCAAACCACTTCAAAATTAAATCTGTGATACAAGCCTACACGGTGGCCTATTGTGGCGAATTTGCCGTCTGTCGTGTAATAGAGATGGTCACCGATTCGCTGGCGAAACTCCCTAATCATCTTTCCAACATAAAATGCTTTGCATTCACAGATCATCATGTAGATAACCCCCCTAGTGTTACAATCAACATATGAGCGTGGGAAATGAAGTCCTCCATTAGGTAACCTTAAGGTCATACCTTCCAAAATCCAAGGACATTTAGGGCATTCCCCACATTTAAAGGTACCCCGTTTATCATGATGTGTTTTACGTTGAGTAGTGTAACGACTACTGGTTAGGCAGTCTCGCAAAGAGATCGCCCTCCGAAACACTAATTCAGGTGTATCTTTCACATATTTAGTAAGGATATAATGGTCCATTAGTAAGTGCCAATGTCTACCAAGGGTGCTACGTAGTTGTTGATGCTGGGAGGAGTATCTAGTGACAAATTTTACAGTATTAGATTGTTTAGGTTTGAATGGAGCATATAAAAGGAAGGTTCTATTTTGTTTGAGGGTACGGATTAATGCCTTTCTGAGAGTAGAACGTGAATACCCTCTCAGAAGTAAACGTTCTTGTAGTGCTTTTGATTGACTAAAAAAAATCTTCATCCCTAGTGCAGTTCCTGCGAAGGCGCAGGTACTGCGCATAAGGGATGCTATTAATGAAGGGTTTAGGGTGAGCACTTGCTGCGTGTAGCAAAGTGTTACCTGCTGTGAGCTTTCGAAAATTTCTTCTTTTTCTTTTTCCATTATTATATGGGATGCGGGTACTAATATTTACACTTATCTTTTGGGCTCCCCTTCTCAAGTATCTCAAACCTAAGTTGAGTTTCCCCTATAGTTACATAGTTACTATAGTTACATAGTTTGTGAGGTTGAAAAAAAGACATCAGCCCACCCAGTTCAACCTATGATGTGTGTGTGTTTGCTGTTAACCGTACATTGTATACCCCTGTATGTTGTGGTCTTTAAGGTGCCCATCTAATAGTTTTTTGAAACTATCGATGCTCCCTGCTGATACGACTGCTTGTGGAAGCGAATTCCACATCCTTACTGCTCTGACAGTGAAGACCAGTTCTTAAAAGGACTTTTGTGGACCTATTATCCCCTATACTAAGTTTGTGTTAATTAGAAATGTACTACAGTATACACGAAACATAATTTATGAAAAGCGGCACAAAAAATACAGAAAAATAAATTTTAATGAATGTTTTTATAATTTTTTTTAATTTCAACCACAACAATTAGTAAGTAATACATAGTAATAAAAACTATGTTTAATTAAAAAAGAAAAACTGATTGCTAAAACAACAGCCTCATTTTTACAAATCTATCCTCACATCTCCATAACTCAGTGCCAAAGTTCTTGAAGTCGATTAATAAGATGAAACACTTTTTTCAGTGATGAAATGAGACAATAAGTAACTAATGACGGGCCGCTGCGAGCTGCGATAAAATCAATGGCTATTGGCTGCCAATTAGTTCCTGTTGGACTCCCCCCGGCTGTAAAATCTCTATCCATTGAGGATTTTCCTAATGAATATTCTATTATATTTCAATCTTGTCATCAGGACCTGCAGCTATGAGAAAGGTCATATTCATGTGCGAGTGGCAAACATTTTTATGACTTGACTTGGTCTAGTGGACAAAGCAGAGTGACACTGTGATAAGAGCATGGAGCAGTCTTTGCATTGGGGAGATGGTGGCTGCAGGCACTGTAAGCATGACACAGATAAGCTGCTTCTGCAATCAGAAGGGAGTAATCTGATCACAGCTCCATGACATAAGACCTGAAATAGGTTCAAACACGTCTCCCTTGCCAAGGCAGGGAAAGAAAAAATGTTCTTTTGCATCGGCAGCTTGTTCTGAGCCTGCAAATTTAAAAAAATTTGGTAATAAAGTCTAATATCATGCTTAAGTTATTGGCAGATCTAGGACTTCATTTTATGTATTTTAAAGCCAAACCCCAGGCAAACAGCGAAATACACAGTTTAATTTAGTAAAGGATTCTGATTTCCTTCTATCCAGCCCTGGGGTATATACTGCCCGTCCAAGCTCGGTCACCAACCTGTGATTGGACAGTGTAGCAAAGCTCTTTTGGCATTACTTCTCCTGGGGATCATAGGGGTGCATTTTGTACTGTGACCCATATTCAGCTGACAGTGGGTTAAAGCATCACTCTGCCGATCCAGGCTCTGGAGATCCACCCAGATGTCAAGATCCATGCAGATTCCTGACCGTCAGCTGGCTTAGCCTCTCAGCGCACCAGGGTCAAGACAAGGGGTGGGCAGGAGGGGCGGCTGCCCTGGGCAGGGTGGGAGGGGGCACCACAAGAAGATTGGGAGCAGGGGATCTGTGTTTAGAAGGGGAACCTGGGGGGGGGGGGGGCGGCAGGGGGTAAGAATTGTTCTAGGAGGGCCAATTTATGGAGGTGTAATAGGAGTGGTGATTTGCTGGAATAGAGGGTATTTGTGCTAGGGTAGGGGATTGGGGGAGGGGACTTTGTGCTGGAAGGGGGGGATTTGGAGTGGAGGGGGAAGAATTGTTTATTGGAAATGAAATTTGAAGGGTTGAGGATTTGTGTTAGTAGGGGGATTTTGTTTTTGAGGGGGTGGGGGCATATGGGAAGAGAGAGGATTTGAGCTGGGGAGGGGATGGGGGAGAAAAGATTTGTGCTGGGATTTGAGCAGGGGCAGATTTCTACTGGGAGAAAGGGGAATTAATGCTTAGGGGATGGGCATGCAGATTAGTGCTTGATTAATTTTTTTTTGGGGGGGGGGGATTTTGGCTGCCACATCATGCTCATATGTCTTGGGGGGGGGGGGGGGGGGTTGCAATTTGACATTTTCGTCCTGAGCTCTATATGACTTTGTCCTGGTACTGCAGCCCACCACTGAGAGCCTGAACCAGCCACTCCCGCCCCTTGCACAATCCAATGAGAGCTGGAGGAGCAGAGCAGAATGCCGGTGACTGACAGTGAGTGAAAGAGGGGGCAGGGGTGGGGCGGAGCCGGCTCTGTGTTTCCATTGACAGAGTTTGCTATGGGGGGCACTCATTGGGGGGGAGGGGCCAGGAGTCCCAGTGGGGGACCCAAGGAGAGGAGGATCAGGGCTGGGCTGTGCAAAACCATTGCACAGAGCAGGTGAGTATGATATGTTTGTTATAAAAGAAAAACCTTGAACATTTACAATCCCTTTAATCTCTTCCCCTGGGTTAACGTCATATGACGTAATTTACTTTGAGTGAAGATATCTGGATGATGCCTGCAGCCACAGGAATCATATCAAAATCAAAATCTATTTTGTGCAGCCAGTGATTCCCTACATTGTAAAAGCCATCATAGAGGCTGTTTAGCCTGAGATCATTTTTTTTTTTTTTATCTCAGGCTTTCCAGCATTGAGGAGAGATGTGGGGACTTATAGACCCCAGATCTCTCCGTAAAGAGGACCTGTCATGCACTATTCCCAGCACAAGCAATGTTTATTGTGCATTCCTTCTAATAAGAATAAAAGTGATCAAAAAATAAAAAATGAAATAGAAAGTATAAAAAGAAAAACGAAAATAAACAATAATAAAAAAAAAAAAAGTCGTCATGCTCGCACACGCAGAAGTCACGCCCTTATATGTAAAACGGCGTTAAAACCACACATGTGAGGTATCGCTGCAATCGTTAGAGCAAGAGTAATAATTCTAGCATTAGACCTCCTCTGTAACTCTAAACTGGTAACCTGTACAGAATTTGAAATCATCAACATATGGAGAGTTTTAGGTACTGTAGTTTGCTGCCATTCCACGTGTGTGCGCAACTTTAAAGCGTGACATGTTTGGTATATATTTACTCAGCATATCGTCATCTTTCATATTTATACAAAAAAATTGGGGTAAATATTGTGTTTGGGTTTTTTTACTTCATGAATATTTTCTTTCTCCAAAAAAAAATCACATTTGAAAAATTGCTGTGCAAATACCGTGTGACATTAAAAAATTGCAATGACCGCAACTTTATTCCCTAGGTTCTCTGCTAAAAATATATACCTATATATAATATTTGGGGGTTATGAGCAATTTCCCAGCAAAAAAAATGATTTTTTTTTTCATATAGGAGAGAAATACCGGAATTGGCTTGAGTGGCAAGTAGTTAACCAGTTACCAACCACTTACCGCAGATTTACTGCGGCAGGTAGCCACTCCTGGCCAAAGCAACGTAGGTATACGTCGCTCGCTCTCAGGAGGCTAGGGGGTGAGTGCGCGCTGCCAGCGGCGCACTCCTGCCCCCGCTCGTCAGCAGGGAAGCCGATGCGTGTGTCAGGCGGCTCCGATTGCCACCTAACATCAGCGATCTCTCCCCGCTGAGAGAGAATGGAATGAACATAGAGCACATGTGATCCTTCTATATAGGATCACATGTCTCTATGGTCATCTCAGAAACCACGCCCCTCCACAGTTAGAATCACTCCCCTAGGCTCACATTTAAACCCTTGATCACCCATAGGGTTAGCCCCTTCCCAGCCAATGTCATTATTACAGTAACAGTGCATATTTATAGCACTGATTACTGTAGTAATGTCACTGGTCCCCCAAAAGTGTCAAAAATGTCAGTCAGGGGTCAGATCTGTCCGCCGCAATGTCGCAGTCCCGCAAAAAATCGCAGATCGCCGCCATTACTAGTAAAAAAAAAAAAAAAAAAACAATAAAAATTACATAAATCTTTCCCGTAGTTAGTAGACGTGATAACTGTTGTGCAAACCAATCAAAGTACGCTTATTGTGATTTTTTTTTACCAAAAATATGTAGCAGAAAACAAATTGGCCTAAAATTTTAAAAAATGTTGATTTTTACTTTTTTTTTGGGAATGTCATATAGCAGAATGTGAAAAATATATATATTTTTTTTTCAAAATTGTCGCTTATTTTTTTTTTTTTTAAAAAATAAAAATCGCACAGGTGATCAAATACCACCAAAAGAAAGCTCTATTTGTGGGGGAAAAAAGGACATAAATTTTGTTTGGGTACATTGTTGCATGGCCGCGCAATTGTCCGTTAAATGAACGCAGTGCCGAATCGCAAAATAGGGCCTGGTCAGGAAGGGAGCAAATCCTTCCAGTCTTAAAGTGGTTAATATTCAAACCAAACTCCCCCATCTATCCACATCTCCATGCTTTATTTTGTTGAGAAATCACTTTGATAAACACCCCCTTAGCATTTCTAGCTGCAGCCACCTTGAGTAAGGGCAGATGATTCATGTAGCATTTATATCCCGGAATCCATTTGCCCTTAGCTTAGGCACGCAGGCAGGAAGGTGTGCTAAACTGAGAAAGCCACTCCTCCCCTCCTTCAGATGAAAGAGAGAAAAAATGCACATAGACTCCTTTGATGTATGACATCAAACATTTAGCTCATAGATAGTGGTACCCTCAAACATTTACAGTGTGAATGATCATTTTTCGGTCTCTTGGTTTATCCTGACAGCACAATAAAAGTCCCAAACTTGTTTTACCATTTTCTGGATAAATAAAATAATTTTGGCCTAGGCCAGAAACAATGAAGCAACTGAAGAAATGTAGAAAAAAATGTAAAATTGACCAAAGTAAAGTTTACTAAGGCTAGCAGCATAATGATTAAAAATAGTTAATGACTGGGGGAGTAAAGTGCCGCTTTAATATGTCCTATTGTACACTATAGATCGGCATTTCTCAACCCTTTACACTGGCAAAAACCATGAAATGGATTATTATTGTTATTTTAATACAGGATTTATATAGCGCCAACAGTTTGCGCAGCGCTTTACAACAGGAGGGCAGACAGTATAATTACAATACAGTTTGATACAGGAGGAATCAGAGGGCCATGCTAGTTAGAGCTTACAATCTAGAATAATTTTCAGGTCCCAGGGAACCCCTGCTAAAATTAATTATACTTACAGCCCAGGGTACTTTAGCAAGATCAGCTGGAGAAAGTTTTAAATAAAACAATAAAGAAGTGCTGCATACCTAGGATAGTGGACACTTGGGGCAGGTACATTTTTAAATGCCCCTCCTCTTCTATATGAGAAAATTATGTTCAGTAATAATCTTAAATGAAGAATAAGAGAAGAAAAATACATTTAAAATTGGGATGTCCCCCTACATTATTACATGGTTAATGTAGATGTGTCCTGTAGTGGGGGATGAATTTGTCACTACTCACTGCTAAAGGACCAGCAAAGATTAATTGAATGTGTGTGGGGGAAGGTAATGATCAAAGTCGTGTACAGTTGGAGGGTATCATCCTTGTTTCAAATATATTGGGAACAGAAAGGGCAAGAAGGACTTTAAATACCCCTCCAAAGTACACACAAGTACAAAAGTATATATATATAAAAATACAAAATATTTTATTAATTATTTGACAATAAAAATGTGTTAAAACATACAAGATATGAAAAATGAGCTTGCATATTGATTTTGCCAAATATAGCCACCATGGAGTTGCATGGTATATGATTGAGATATAGGATAGAGGTCTACGCGTTTCACGGGGACTGACGCTTCTTCGAGGTCACCTAGCTCTTGAGGAACCATAGAGATTGTTTCTAAGGGTAGAAGTGCATATAAGTGTGATTCATAACATATTGTAATCATATTTATCTACAAAAAATCTTGAAAACTTCACTGAAAAGACTGCACAAAATACCCTGTACATCAATACGACCATACTATCCCTCAGAGATCGAGATGGAGGGGGGAAGAAAAAAAAAGATTAATGATTTAATCCTTCTGTTCTCTCCTTCATCTTGATCTCTGAGGGATAGTATTGTTGTATTGATGTATAAAGTATTCTGTTTAGTCTTTTGTGAGGATTTCATAATGTTTTTTTGTGAATAAATATGATTACAATATGTTGTGAATCACACTGATATGCTCTTCTACCTTTAGAAACAATCCTTATGGTTCCTCGAGAGCTAGGTGGTCCCGAAGAAGCGGTACTCTGTGAAACGCGTAAACCTCTATCCTATATCTCGATCATATACCATGCAACTCCATGGTGGCTATATTTGGTAGAATCAATACGCAAGCTAATTTTTCATATGTTGTATGTTTTAACACATTTTTATTGTCAAATAATGAATAATATATTTTGTAGTTTTATATATACTTTTGTACTTGTGTGTACTTTGGAGGGGTATTTAAAGTACTTCTTGTCCTTTCTGTTCCCAATATCACTGCTAAAGGAACAACACCAACAACAAAGAAAATGGCCTCTGCCCCCACCTATAACTGGCCTTCATAGCAAAGAACACATGGAAGGGCAACGCACATGAAACAAACAAAAATAAAATTCCCAGTTCAATTTGCTAACCAGTTTGCTTACCAACCAAATTAACCTGTCTAACAGTTTGCGTCAATACAGGGGTTTAGTAGGACACATTTGCAAACGCATGTGTAAACTGCTGGGCCACTCCACGGCTCCCTGTATTACCTGCAGTCCTAACTCTAGTGAATTTATGAGAGTCTTCACAGTGGAAGCACATGCAAGCTAATGGATAGATAGGGGGCAGGTGAGCCTGGAGGTGGCCCATCTCTCCTGAAAGGTAATTGGGGGCATAATGGAAGCCCAGCCAATGGTATTACAGCAAAGGCATCCAGTATGTCCACTCACCAGTACACATGTACTTTAATGTGTACTGGTGAGTGGACATACTGGATGCCTTTGCTGTAATACCATCAGGTGGGCATCCATTATGCCCCCAATTACCTTTAGGAGGGATGGGCCACCTCCAGGCTCACCTGCCCCCTATCTATCCATTAGCTTGCATGTGCTTCCACTGTGAAGACTCTCATAAATTCACTAGAGTTAGGACTGCAGGTAATACAGGGAGCCATGGAGTGGCCCTGCAGCTTACACATGCATTTGCAACTGTGTGCTACTAAACCCCTGTTTTGACGCAAACTGTTAGACAGGTTAATTTGGTTGGTAAGCAAACTGGTTAGCAAATTGAACTGGGAATTTTATTTTTGTTTGGTAAAGGAACACCAAGCAACCTCAGGAGGAACCCTGCTTGAGAAGGGCTGCTATAAACATCTCAGCAGTTTTGGCACATATACAGTAAATAAGAGAATGTGATATGTGCTCATTAAAATTATTATTTTTTTAATATGGAGAAAGGTGGGTTTTGCATCAGTTAATATACAAGCCCACTGAGATGTCATCAGGCAAACTGAGTTTTAGACAAACTAGCAAATGTTAATAATCAATACCACAACTAAATCAATACATGGATTTTTATGAAGGTATGTGCCTACCAAATGCCACATAAATCAGGTTGCCAATTTTTATTTCTTCAGATGGGAATGTAGTTCAAGTCTTGGTGCTCTGGAAATATCTAAGGACTGGCAGTTCAGACTCTGGAGATCAGATCATGCCGTACCCAGACCTGTCATCACCAGTGGTCTCTAGTAATATCATTCCCAGAACACTCTTCAGGACACGTCAGAAAAAAAAAAAACCTGCCCTATAAATGAGCTGCCATCACTTCACAAGAGTCCATTCCTTGAAGATGAAAATTTACCTTGTAAAAATAGCAGTAAGACTATTGTACCATGTTAGCCATCGATGCATGACGGAAGTTTGGTGTTTAAAGGTGAGTTTACCTTAAGGGACATTTTCCACAAAACCTCCATGCAATTTAGCATCCCAAATACATTACAAACCATACTTCAGTTTTTAGAAAAATGTACTGCTATCTGTAGGCTGTATAGGCAATATGACCGGGCCACCTCTATTCTGCCACTTCAGCTACAGAGGGAGAGATCGTATACCGCAGTCGCACAATCTTTGAACAAACCAGCGCACTTGATCTTTTGGTGTTGGGAGTGGGCTTGTAACATCCTGCCAAAGTTTTTGCAGAGAGCCTGTAAATGGCATATAGGTGTGCAATGACAGAGAACCCCTTAAAGTGATACTAAAGTCTAATTTCTTTATTTTTTTTCTTTTCGAAATAAAAAAGACATCATACTTTGTGAGGGTCTGCTGTTCTGCCAATCCCCTATCAATGCTGTCATCTTCTATCTGCTCTGGATGCCTCCTTAGCAAGCCGGGTGCTAAGGAGGCCCCTGTGCATACACGCTCCCGAGCAGGGCTATGTGCCTCCATAGATACACACAGCACCAGGAACCACGCCCCTGCTCCCTCCTCACAGGAGTTTAATTGTTGTTGTTTTTTAAGGACAAATTGGGCCCTAATTTGAACTTTAACTGTATATTTCTTGCCAATACCATAACCCACCACCAAAGAACAAAAAAATAAATTGTCCTACTACTGATGATTACTGTGCTACCACATACAGGTCAGGTGGGGGGGAGGGTTAAATGTAAAATGTCCCTAAAGGTGAACTAACTCTTTATTGATACTCTTTATCAACTAACTTCATTTATTGAAGATGCAAGCTTTGAGGATGCCTTAGATCCCCTCAACCCTTATATATAGTATACCACAAAAGTAAGTACACCCCTCACATTTTTGTAAATATTTTATTATATCTTTTCATGTGACAACACTGAAGAAATTACACTTTGCTACAATGTAAAGTAGTGAGTGTACAGCTTGTATAACAGTGTAAATTTTCTGTCCCCTCAAAATAACTCAACACACAGCCATGAATGTCTAAACTGCTGGCAACAAAAGTGAGTACACACCTGAGTTAAAATTACCAAGTTGGGCCCAAAGTGTCAATATTTTGTGTGGCCACCATTATTTTCCAGCACTGCCTTAACCCTCTTGGGCATGGAGTTCAGCAGAGCTTCACAGGTTGCCACTGGAGTCCTCTTCCACTCCTCCATGACGACACCACAGAGCTGGTGGATGTTAGAGACCTTGCGCTCCTCCACCTTCCATTTGAGGATGCCCCACAGATGCTCAATAGGGTTTAGGTCTGGAGACATGCTTGGCCAGTCCATAACCTTTACCCTCAGCTTCTTTAGCAAGACAGTGGTCATCTTCGAGGTGTGTTTGGGGTTGTTATCATGTTGGAAAACTACCCTGAAGCCCAGTCTCTGAAGGGAGGGGATCATGTCACAGTACATTTTGGCATTCATGGTTCTTTCAGTGAATTCATTCAATGAACTGTAGCTCCCCAGTCCCGGCAGCACTCATGCAGCTCCAGACCATGACAATCCCACCTCCATGCTTTACTGTAGGCAAGACACACTTGTCTTTGTACTCCTCACCTGGTTGCTACCACACACGCTTGACACATCTGAACCAAATAAGTTTATCTTGGTCTCATCAGACCACAGGACATGGTTCCAGTAATCCATGTCCTTAGTCTGCTTGTCTTCAGCAAACTGTTTGTGGGCTTTCTTGTGCATCATCTTTAGAATAGTCATAGGCATGCGCAGGGGGTGTGCCAGGTGTGCCTGGGCACACCCTAATCACTACATGTGGTGCAGATTCCCCTACTGCCCGGGCTTCCCCCCCATGTTTAAACCCCTTGCCCTGCAGTGCTGCTGACTTCCCTTCTCTCCTCCCAGCTGCTAGGGGGATGTTTCAGAATGAAGAAGAGAAAATGCTAGTAAATATGTCATTTACAGGTTCCTTCCTTTTCTAAATAAACACACTGGCTCACTGTGTTCTTTCATAACTGACGCATAATAAAAATGTGTTTACTATGCTTCAGTTTGTGAATGAACAGGAAGCCGTTCGGCAAAGAAAACTTCCAATTCATTCACTGTCTAGTGCAGCTGAGGCTGCAGACAAAGGGATTATTGAGCTTTGGGGTGCACACCCTAATGCAATAGGCTGTGTACACTTATGAGAAGAGGCTTCCTTCTGGGACGACAGCCATGCAGACCAATTTGATGCAGTGTGCGGCGTATGGTCTGAGCACTGACAGGCTGACCCCCCATCCCTTCAACCTCAGCAGCAATGCTGGCAGCACTCATACGTCTATTTCTTAAAGACGACCTCTTGATTTAAAGCTGAGCACATGCACTCAACTTCTATGGTCGACCATGGCAAGGCCTGTCCTGAGTGGAACCTGTCCTGTTAAGCCGCTGTATTGTCTTGACCACTGTGCTGCAGCTCAATTTCAGGGTCTTGACAATCTTCTCATAGCCTAGGCCATTTTTACGTAGAGCAAAACATTTTTTTTCCAGATCCTCAGAGAGTTCTTTGCCATGAGCTGCCAGGTTGAACTTCCAGTGACCAGTATGAGAGAGTGAGAGCGATAACACCAAATTTAACACACCTGCTCCCCATTTACACCTGAGACCTGGCAACACTAACAAGTCACATGACACCGGGGAGGGAAAATGGCTAATTGAGCCCACTTTGGACATTGTCACTTAGGGGTGTACTCACTTTTGTGAGATACTGTAATTCAGGTTCTGAACCCCACATATATGCACAGAGTTACAAGGAGGAACAATAAAAGATACATTTAAAATAAAAAACTCAACTATTTTTTTTGACACACTTGTTCACACTGGTTTTGACAGTGGAGGCCATGCACCTGAGCATGATGAGTATTTTGGCCACTACCCATCTATGACAGAAAAATGCTTATTTGGGATGGTGGACTTCAAGGTGGACTGTTAGTGTAAAGTTTGTATAACGTTTGTCTAGCTGCAGTAATTTGGTGACACTGAGCTGCAGGCATCAAGATGCCTCAATGTGGTGCTAGACCTTTCCCCACACCTTAGGGGAGAACATAGTACATCTGTCAGCAGCAAGTGTGATGTGTTAAGCAGTTACAAGTACTGTCATTGAAAGGTAACATAATAAGCTGCTTTCTTTGAACTGTCATATTTTCTAAGTTGCATGCCTTGCAGTTGTAGAACCGCATGACCAGGTACTAGAGCTGAATTCACTATCACCAGCGAGTGACCTATATTGCCAGTGAGTTTTGTATTTGGTTTTGTATATGGTTACAGGGTGGTCGTCACATCCTGCATGTTTCCCTCCTCATTAAGCACCAAGCATGGGTCACATGAGAGGCCAACCCCGGGGTGAGTTCTTCTGAGCTACGCCAGGCACCTGTAGCAGGTTCACTTTACTATACATGGGGTACCATTAGTCTTGTGCCATTTTCATCAATACATAACCTTAAGGAGGGCCACTGCTGTTAGAGATTAACTCACACCGTGTACACTTGCACTGCAACCTAGCTCTCAGGACCCTGTGCCAATGTATACCTTCTCCGTAACTTGCATTTAGGAGGGACAATCTGAGCCTTGTCCACATCCACCTGTCCAGAATTTTGCACTACTTCTCCTCAGTAGCAGAGTGGGCCCTGCCGCGTCCCCTGTGCACCTCCGTGCAGGATGGGGACCTTTACAGTCCAAATCCTCTCCCATTGTTCTGATAGACAGACCACGGGGCAGAAGAAGTGCTGACAACATCTCCCTCTAACTGCAACAGGCACACACTACTGACAGACTTCTTGTTAGACTTCCATTACCCTAGGCATCCACTTGTGTGTTCACACTGCATTATTTCCATACTGGTGCCTTCATACCTCAACTAACTTAGTGACCTGAACTGTAGAAAGGTGCCAGTTACTTGCATTATACCCTTTTAGTTTCAAAACTTCACTTGAAAAATTGCAAAAGGCATTACAAAGTCCAACATTTAGAGGCATAGTTCTTTCCTAATTCCCTATCTCAGGCTATGTGCTGCCCTGGCATACCTGCAAAGGTAGTGTTCATGTTATCACAAAGTCCAACAGAGGCATTCTCCAGCAGCTTGTGTCTTTGGAGCAGACCCCAAGTTCTGATGACTTTCCATCTAGGTAGCATTGAGCAACATTCTTCTGCTCCTCTCGAGTTTTGTTCTCCATCTCTCTCCCTTATGGGTAAATTCTTGGCTTCCTGTTGGACCTATTACAGGCTTTCTCAGGGACGGACCCCTGTCCATTTTATATTACACAGAACCAGTGGGTCGGACCCAGAAAAACCTGCTAAGAGAACAAAGAACTGGGAAAGCTTTAACTTCTACCCTTTCATCTGGAGCGTCACAAATCATCATTGCTCCAGTGCAACCAGACCCATTTACACTCATCCACTGTGGTGTTTTGCAGTAACGCACCATTCACGCATTAGCATTTTAATTTCCAATGCACCCCAATGCACTAAGGCAACACATCTTCGATATACATACACTATATTGTCAAAAGTATTGGGATGCCTGCCTATACACGCACATGAACTTTAATGGCATCCCAGTCTCAGTCAGTAGGGTTCAATATTGAGTTGGCCCACCCTTTGCAGCTATAACAGCTTCAACTCTTCTGGGAAAGCTGTCCACAAGGTTTAGGAGTGTGTCTATGGGAAAGTTTGACCATTCTTCCAGAAGCGCATTTGTGAGGTCAGGCACTGATGTTGGAGGTGAAGGCCTGGCTCACAGTCTCCATTTTAATTGATCCCAAAGGTGTTCTATCGATTTAAGGTCAGGACTTTGTGCAGGCCAGTCAAGTTCCTCCATCCCAAATTTGCTCATCCATGTCTTTATGGACCTTGCTTTGTGCACTGTTTTAAATCATTTGGTGGAGGGGGGATTATGGTGTGGGGTGGGTTTTCAGGGGTTAGGCTTGCCCCTTAGTTTCAGTGAAGGGAACTCTTAAGGCATTAGCATACCAATACATTTTTGACAATTTCATGCTCCCAAATTTGTGGGAACAGTTTTTCCCCTTCCTGTTCTGACATGACTGCGCACCAATGACCTCAACCTGATAGAACACCTTTGGGATGAATTAGAGTGCAGGCTGTGAGCCAGGCCTTCTCATCCAACCTCAGTGACTGACCTCACAAATGTGCTTCCGGAAGAATGGTCAAACATTCCCAAAGACACACTCCTAAACCTTGAGGACAGCCTTCCCAGAAGAGTTGAAACTGTTAAAACTGCAAAGGGTGGGCCAATTGAATATTGAACCCTACGGACTAAGACTGGGATGCCATTAAAATTCATGTGCGTGTAAAGGCAGGTGTCCCAATACTTTTGTCAATACAGTGTACATGAAGCATTCAGTAGACCACAATTAGCAGTACGGTACTACTTTGTGCCTTAGTGCTATACATCAGAAAAAATGGTGCTTGTCCAATTTTTTTGCCCATTGGCAGCCTATTCAAATAAATCATGTTACCACATTTTCAAATGGCGCAGAACAAGTCGCAATGATGATCATGCATTTCCATACATTGCGGTAAAGCACATTTTGCAATGTTACCACAATTAAGATGTGAATACAGCCTAAAATGTAAAAAAAATACAATCCTGTTTTATTTACAGTGCATAAAATCGAAGCATTCTTGTGTAACCTTCTACTTCAAACGGTCTAAATTGCACAGACAAGGCTCTCTGTATGGTTACATTTGCACTATATAACACTGAGATATCACAGGGCAATAGATCCTTTAAAAAATGGACCTTCCATTTCATTTCCTTTCCTCCAGCCATACAACCAGACGCGCGGTAGAGATATCATCTGAGACTGATTGAGATTGGTAGAATGCCGTGGACATTGACATCGCATATAAAAATGTACTTACTCCCAGCAGAAGCACCTAAATCACAGATTATGTGGTGTCAGCAGTAATGGAATGTGGATGATAAATAGGTCAGAGTTGGGATTATTACTCAGCCTAAATGTACTTTTGAGTACTATAATATAGCAGATGGCCTAAAAGCAGAGCTGCACACCTTTCAGCCTGTAACTATCATAGCGGGTGAGGAAGAAAATGTCTTTATGTGCATCGGTCATTTATTTACAGTAACAGGCAAAGTGCATCAAACTTCACCAAAATGCTTCTTTGTTTGTACTAGCTGATTTAAATGACTGCACAAGGATAATATTTCACTTAGTTTGGCTGGCGGAGTCACAACATGCTGCCTATATCTCCTGAAACCCATAATTTTAGCTCCATTTCCTACTCACTATGGAGTCCTACTTTGCCTATTATGGGGGAATTCCAGTGTGGTCCCACTCCTCCTGGTGCAAAGGAGCAGACAATGCTATACACCAGGCATGTCCAAAGTCCGGCCCGCGGGCCAAATGCGGCCCCCGGGCTGCTTTAAAACGGCCCCACAGGTAATTTGGAAAAATACATCGGCATCATTCATGACTTTTTTTGCTGCCATCATTAATCATCATCGGTGGGTTCATATAGCGCTTATATGTGGTTAACCCTTGTGTGACTGATTAGGGAGCACGCATGCTCCGGATTGAGATGAATACATTGTAAAATCTCAGTTAACGTCAGTTGGTCTAAATCAGTTATCAATATATTTGAACACAACATGTATACTTGGTGTTATGTTCTTGTTCATATTTTTTTTTAACTTAAAAGTTGACAGACAACCTTTATTACCAATAATATGTAATGTACTTTACAATGTTCCTGACATATATTTCAGCTTCCTGGATTTTTTTTTTTTCATCTGGCCTTCAGATATGAAAAGCAGAGCGATTTAACATCCGTTTAGATTTTTCATCCATGTGATGAAAGGAAAAGTATGCCGTTTGCAATAAACTTTGCATAAAATAGTTAGTTTGTATTTAATTTGAATGATCCAAAGAATGTCAGGTAAAATGGTCGGCCCTCACGCATGTTCACTTCATCAAATCTGGCCCTCTTTGAAAAAAGTTTGGACACCCCTGCTATACACAGTATATATGATCAGGAAAATTGAACCACAGCTCATGGACTTTGTAGGCACAACCACACCAGATAAAATAAAATACAAAAAATGTATTAAAGCATGAAAGAAGATTAAAAACAATCAAGTTAAAAACCCAGTAGAATTATGCACCATATGTCGCTAGAGGTTTTGGACCAAGTTAGAGAATGCGATACTCTGAAAAATATACCCAGCTAGTTAAGTAACAGACTATCAGTCAAAAATAGTAGAGGACTCCACCACCACTTCACATAAAGATCAACATGTTTTGAGTATTTTGTTTCTTCGGGAGGAGAGGTGCTAACATAGAAATGCTACAATGACATCAGCCAGAGACACCATCCCAGACATAGCATGTCTCACAAAATAAAAAAAAAAATAAAAACCCATGGTCCATATAGTGTTAGGTAAATATACTTCATTTATACATACTGTAGGTGCAAAAGGAGGCCCTCAGAATAAATTCAGGTAATTCCAGCAAACGTGATCACCTAACACACATCATAACCCGTCCCCAGAAAGTCACAATTGATTTCACCACAAAACGGCGGCAAGAAAGGAGATGGCTGAACCAACTTCAATGCAAAATAAATGCCAATGCTCAACAACGGGGACCACCAAAAGTCAGGCTATGGAAAGGCCAATGGCTAAGGCACAAATAAAGGAACCTTGAAGAAAATTTTGCACTGCAAGGGATCCCCCACCAGAGCACTGGTATATTATTAGGGTTTGGAGGGTGCACGCTGTGCTTCCCAGTGGCCCCCGATCCATTCTGTTTCTCAAACTTATAACAAACAATGCATCTTTTGTGGGGCCAAAAGCATAGGGGACCCAGCACTGTCTGGCTACACTGTGATTTATACAGGTAGCAAAAATAATGGGGTAAAAATTGTTTTTTAACTCAATTTTTATGTAGTTTGGAAATCAATATACGTTTGCTATAAAATATGTTTACTATAGAAATTGAGACAAAGGAGGTAGAAGGGTCCATTAATGATTTTGCTAAGGGCTCCATGATGGACATACCTATGACCCTGTCCTATTGTATTCTCTGTAATATAAAAAAATGAGAAATTGAATAGAGAAGTTGAACCTTTTCTTAAGGGGGCTGAATAATTTTGCACACCCAATTTTTCAGTTTTTTATTTGTTAAAAAAGTTTGAAATATCCAATAAATTTCGTTCCACTTCATGATTGTGTCCCACTTGTTGTTGATTCTTCACAAAAAATTACAGTTTTATATCTTTATATTTGAAGCCTGGAATGTGGCAAAAGGTTGCAAAGTTCAAGGGGGGTCGAATACTTTCGCAAGGCACTGTATGTGTAACACATATTTATTATATTTAACAGAATAGGATTTCCTCCCAAAGTGGTTTTGAGGAAGCTACGCTTTATAGCAAAACGCGTCCACCAGTGGAGGCGACCCAGTACATGATACACCCCCTTCTGGAAACTACACCCTAGATGTGTGAGCTAGGTAGGTGCTATACTAGGGCCTTAGCCCCGGTTCACACTAGGGCGACCTGTGAGGCGACCTGGTCGCCTCACAGGTCACCGCAGGTCGCCTCCCATAGGAAAGCTGCGGACCCGTTCTAATAGGAGCGACACAAGTCGCTCCGACCTAGAAAAAGGGTCCGGAGCTTCTTTGGGGCGACCAGGAGGCGACCGCCATAGACTTCAATGTTATGAAGTCCGTGGCGGCCGCTCCGAGGTCGCGGCGCGCTGCTCGCACCGCGATCTCGGAGGTCGCCCCTGCAAGTAGCGTCTCTCATATGTGAACCAGCGCTTATCCTACATTCATAAGTTCCCTTATTGATTTTATTGTCTCTTTGTTCTGTTTGTTTAGATGTTATGCTAAACATCCTTTTTTAATACATGTCTAAAATAAAAAATTTTGATACTTTTATGCTAAAAGTGTGTTGACCTCATGCTTATGCCAGTAAAGTCCACCTTTGGCAGAATGGGGTTCTGCATATTTTTTCTTTCTTCTCTCAAAGGCATGTGGGAAAATGTATTATGGTCTGATAAAACCAAGGTTGAACTTTTTCGCCATAATTCCAAAAGATAGGTTTGGCACAAAAACAACACCTTTGTTGAAAAAGAACTCAAAAGAACACCATACCCACAGTGAAGCATGGTGGTGGCGGCGTCATGCTTTGGGGCTGATTTTCTTCCGCTGTAACAGGGGCCTTAGTCAAGGTCAGGGAATTATGAACAGCTCCAAATACCAGTCAATATAGGTACAAAACCTTTAGGCTTCTGCTAGAAAGCTGAACATGAAGAGGAACTTCATCTTTCAGCATAACAATGACCCAAAGCATACATCCAAATCAACAAAGAAATGGCTTTACCAGAAGAAGATTAATGTTTTGGAATGACCCAGCCAGAGCCCAGACCTGAATTGGATTGAAAATCTGTGGGTTGATCTGAAGAGGGCTGTGCACAGGAGATGCCCTCGCAATCTGACAGATTTGGAGTGTTTTTGCAAAGAAGAGTGGGCAAATATTGCCAAGTCAAGATGTGCCATGCTGAAAGACTCATTCCCAAAAAGACTGAGAGCTGAAATAAAATCAAAAGGTGCTTCAACTAAGTTATAGTTTAAGGGTGTGCACACTTATTCAACCATATTATTTTAATTTTTTTTATTTTTACTTCCCTCCACCTTAAAGATTTCAGTTTGTTGTTCAACTAATTTGTGCAGTTTAAAGGTCACATTAAAGCTGGAAAAAGTTCTGAAATGATTTATCTTTGTCTCATTTTTATACATCACAGAAACCTGACACTTTAACAGGGGTGTGTAGACTTTTTATATCTGCTGTATATTTTTAAGACAAGGTAGAGGTATAATCTCTGTGGCATTGTACACTGTTACTATACAATGAGGAAGACAGTGGGTGCAGGGGATGCCTGTAGTGTACTGTGTGCCTGCCAGGACAAAGAAAGGAGGCAGATATAAGGCTATATCATGTATTGTATGGTACATTGAGGGAGACAATGGGGTGCATGGGATGCCTGCACTGTACTGCGCTGCGTGTCTTGTCAGGATAGGCCACAATAGTACATTGTATTGTACATTGTATACTTTACAATGAAGGAGACAGGAGGGTGCAGGGGATTCCTATAAAGTACTGTACTGTGTGATGATTGGCTGGTATAGGAGACAGGATACTGGTATAATTTGTATTGTATTGTACTCTATATACTGTGCTGTACAATGAGGAAGGCAGTGGGGTGAAGGGGGTACCTATATGGCACAGTGTGTCTGCCAGGATAGGAGAGAGGGTGCATGTACAGTATATGGATATATTATATTGGGCACTGTATGCTGTACTGTACAATAAGGTAGATCAGTGGCTACTGTACCTACCAGGATGAAATCCAAGATGCAGATATAAAGCCATACTACATTTTATAATGTACTGTACAATGTGGGAGGCAGCGGGATGCAAGGGATGCTGTTATTGTACTGTACTGTGTGCCTGCCAGCATAGCAGATACAATGTATTGTACAGTTTATACTGTACTATGGAGACTGTGGGTTACTGTACTGTGTGCTAACCAAGTTAAGAGAGATAAAGGTATAATGTTATACTGCACTGTATATGGTTCTGTACAATGAGGGGGGCAGCAAGGTGCAGAGGATGCCTATAGTGTACAGTACAGTGAGGGAGACAGTGGGGTTTAGAGGATGCCTATAGTGTACTGTACAGTGAGGGAGACAGTGGGGTGCAGGGAATGCCTTTAGTGTACCGTACAGTGATGGAGACAGAGGAGTGCAGGGGATGCATATGCTGTACAGTGAGGTAGACAGTGGGGTGTAGGGGATGCCTATAGTGTACTGTACAGTAATGGAGGCAGTGAGGTGTAGGGGATGCCTATAGTGTACTCTAGAGTGAAGGAGGCAGTGGGGTAGAGGAGATGTATATGCTGTACTGTACAGTGAGGGAGACAGTGGGATGTAGGGATGCCTATACAGTGGGAGAAACAGTGGGATGCAGGGGATGCCTATATTATATTGTAAAGTTATGGGAGATAGTGGGGTAAAGGGGATGCCCATATTATATTGTACAGTGAGGGAGACAGTGGGATGCAGGGGATGCCTATAGTGTACTGTACAGTGGGAGAGACAGTGGGATGCAGGGGATGCCTATATCATATTGTAAAGTGAGGGAGACAGTGGGGTAAAGGGGATGCCCATATTATATTGTACATTGAGGGAGACAGTGGGGTGCAGGGGATGCCCATATTATATTGTACATTGAGGGAGACAGTGGGGTGCAGGGGATGACTTTAGTGTACTGAATAGTGGTAGAGACAGTGAGATGCAGGGGATGTCTTTACTATACTGTGCGTCTGTCAGGATTGAAGAGAAGGTCCATGCATCAAGCTATACTGTAGACCAGGGGTCTTCAAACTATAGCCCTCCAGTTGTTCAGGAACTACAATTCCTATCATGTCTAGTCATGTCTGTGAATGTCAGAGTTTTACAATGCCTCATGGGATGTGTAGTTCCACAACAGCTGGAGGGCCATAGTTTGAGGATCCCTGCTGAAGACTGTGTAATGGGGGAGACAGGGGTGCAGGGGATGCTGTACAGAGCTATACTTTATTTTACTGTTCTTTTATGATGGCCAGAATTGATCTTTCTGCAGTGTGAATTGCCTAGATGATTTGTTATTCAAAATGGATTGCACTTTAAATTCCTGTAAAACAAGATGTGTAAAATGAGAACCTCCTTTAGTAAAATGTATACAATGACATGATATAAATAAGACGCTCTTTGAAAACAATCCATAAATAGCAGACAGTCCCCCATTTCCAGCCTGTACTGTTATATAAATGGTCCCTCGTGTACATGAGACATATAATGAATAAGTAAATCTTTATATTGTGTCACAAACTACACATGTAAAAATGGATTTCCTAGTGGGAAATATGAAGAAAATATTGGTAATCACATCAGCTCTCCTAGGTAGTGTCCATATGATTGAAGATGGTATAAAATTCCTGCAGGGAATTGTCCTTTTTGTACATAGCGGGGTGTGTGCTGATACAAATGGCTTGTTCCAGTATTGATGTTCTGGACATCAATGGCTCATTTTCTTTATGAATGCACATGTATGTCTTTTTTGTTAATTGCATTTCTTTGCATGCATGCTTCATCTGTCAGCGCACTGATCCTATCTAACAGAGCCTTGCAGTGGGGGGGTTTACAGGTGCATCCAAAAGGCACACCAAATGCACTTGTGGAGCATTTGACGAATGTGATTTGGAAATGACATTGCATGCTGGAAGTCAAACTGCATTTTCTTAAGTAAACCATATTAGCAATGAACAGGTAAGAGTACAATGAACTATAATAAAATCAATAAGCTCCCTTGTGATCCGCTCTGTTATCTAGGTGTGAAAAGAAAATCTAATTCTGATGCAGAAGCCATGACACATCACCTGGCAAATCAATGATTGGGTTTCCATTGAAACACAAGCTCTGGAGACCTCCATTTCAACTTAGCACTTGAACCCATTGGCAAGTCCCATTTGAGAAATATGGGGGCTACCATTAGTGAGCAGATTCCAAAAAATGCTAGTTACCTGCTTGGATCAGAAGATAGCCAGGCAAAAAGTATTTTCAGGTGAGGGTAGCAATGGCATAGCTCCCAACTGTCCCTGATTTGGAACACAGTCCCTCTGTCCCTCTTTTTTCCTCCTTTGTCCCTCATTTTGGTCTGATCTATATAGTTGTCTATAAAATGCACTACTTATCTATCAAAAAGTGTTACCCAGTGCTAAACCTTTCATCCAATTTCTAGATTGCTGTATTTGTAAATCCCAAACATCAGTATAAAGGAATAGTAGGGGTAAAATAGCACTTGTGGATTTAAGTAATATTTCTTTTTGCATAGTTCTCCTTTAAGGGGGCGTGGCAGGAGGTGTGACCTAGGAGGTACAGTAGTGGCCATCATCATGTGTCATCAGCACATCAGAAGTTCTATGGTCACAGCATTCACTTTCATTTTATAAGCTCGGCATTGTAACAACAATACAAACCATAGTTCTATTGTTGTGAGTTCTGTCTGTCTGTTGGCCATCTCATTCCGCAACTTCTTGGATTCCCTGCATGCTTTTCAGCTTCTCCTATGCAGTTTACTTCACATTTCTAAGGACTACATATCCCATGGTACCTTGTTGCCTGCAAGTTGTGATTCCTGTACTGACTCCGCCTCCTGAAACCCCCTCCACTCAGCACTCCTGTAGTTCAGAAGGCAGGCTCTGTGACATGTGTAACACAGCAGTGGCACAGAATTCAAGGAAGTCCAAACTTCAAGATCATTCAGAGTTATAGAAGAAAGCTGGAAACAACTGAAATACAATGTAGAAATTATGTGATTTTACATTTTGACCATAGATACACTCTAAAGTCGATATAAACCCCATTCATGAAATTTGACCTGGACACACTTATCTCTCTCCAAAGCCCTAAGTCCTGTGTCTTTCTGCTGCTCCATTCCTCTGTTATCAGCATGGTAACTTCTGACAAGTTCTCTGACACAGGAGATAAAAGCAACTGGAAATTTGTGTCGGGGTGGGTGCATAGAGATAGACTAGCAGAGAGCTGGTCTATTCACAGCACAGCTCTGCATGTTTCTTCCTTCCTCTGACTATGTGGAGGAGGGGGGGGTGTACTTTTCCTCCAATCAGCTGTCACACATGGTATGCCTAGACTCCACACCCAGTGCTGGAACAGGAATAAAAAATTCTAACACAATGTTCACTTTCTAAACAGTGTAGAAAGTTGAAGACAGCAGATACACAAGTAATACTTATGTAGGGGGGTTTGTTTCATCTCTGTGTATTATATGAGGCTGTTCACTTCACTGGGTATATGTGAGGGTTTACATCCACTTTAAAGCATGCTTCCATCTTTTTGCACTTCTCTGGCAATTTTAAAACTATATTATGTGGTGGCCAAATATTATTTAATAATTATATTGTTTGTGTACAGTATATTGCACAGGGTTCTACATTATATCTTGTGCCCATTGGGAAAGGAACACATTTTGCTTGTTATCTATTAGGTGGACTATAGCTAACTTTACACAGCAAACAAGGCAGCAGTTACCAAATGTAAATGGAGAGGAAGAGGGAAAACAAAAAAAACGGGGAACAAAAAAGGGGGGGGGGGGTTTAAAGGGATTTTAATCGTACCATAAGAATTGCACGCTGGTGCCGTTCCTTCAGAGCCCTGTGCCGTGACCGTCGGCTCCCGCACGCGTGCACGGGAGTGACGTCACCGCGGCTCCGGCCAATCAGATGGGCGGATGCCGCGATCCCGGGAGACAGGCGACTGGACATGTCACCCGTCATACAGGTAAGCACGGCGGGGGCTCGTACTAAAGTATTTCATAATGAGCTAGTATGCGATGCACCAGTGCCGGATCGGTTTTCAGGCTTCCTGATTTAAAGCCACCCGATACATTACTACAGTAGCGGGCAATGTACCTGCACTGAGAAGACCACTGTGCATTAACAAGAATAGGGTCAGGTAATATTTTTTGCCTGTTGTGGTGAATGGGGTTCTAATGTGGTAAGCCTTACCGAACTGTAACCCGCAACATGCATGAAATGTCATTTTCACAACACAACGGGGAATGTAGAGAATATGAAGGCTCCTCTTTGTGCAGGCATACATGAGCAGTTTTAGTGTCTGTACTCTTTCTGCATGAAGGTGGAGGCCAATTGTGAAGCCCAGAGGAGGGATAGACGTGTATACCCACCTCGTCATATCATTTATCCAGACCTGTGACATGAATAATGAGGAAATAAAGCTATATGCTATGAATATGGGAAGCCGATTTTATCAGCTCCCTTTTACAAGAATATATTTTCCAAGTAACAGTAGGCAAATAAAACCAATGATTCATTCAGGGTAAAGATTACGTCATCTCATTTATTTCTGTATTGGGTTCAAAGTAAGCATTAACCTTCACAGTTACAAATGAACAATACATCTCCGGCTCTTCCTAGGAAATCAGCACACAGAACTGCATTATCCAAAGAAAGGTGTACAAGATTACATGAGGACAGACAGACAGACAGATTTGTGCTCATAAGTTTACATACCCTGGCAGAATTTATGATTTCTTGGCCATTTTTCAATTTTTCCGAGAATATGAATGATAACACAAAAACGTTTCTTTCACTCATGGTTAGTATTTGGCTGAAGCCATTTATTATCAATCTATTGTGTTTACTCTTAATGACAACAGAAACTACCCAAATGACCCTGATCAAAAGTTTACATACCCTGGTGATTTTGGCCTGATAACATGCACACAAGTTGACACAAAGGGGTTTGAATGACAATTAAAGGTAACCATCCTCACCTGGGATCTGTTTGCTTGTAATTAGTGTGTGTGTATAAAAGGTCAATGAGTTTCTGGACTCCTGATAGACCCTTGCATCTTTCATCCAGTGCTGCACTGACGTTTCTGGATTCTGAGTCATGGGGAAAGCAAAAGAATTGTCAAAGGATTTGCGGGAAAAGGTAGTTGAACTGCATAAAACAGGAAAGGAATATAAAAAGATATCCAAGGAATTGAGAATGCCAATCAGCAGTGTTCAAACTCTAATCAAGAAGTGGAAAATGAGGGGTTCTGTTGAAACCTAACCACGGTCAGGTAGACCAACTAGAATTTCAACCACAGCTGCCAGGAAAATTGTTCGGGATGCAAAGAAAAATCCACAAATAACTTCAGGTGAAATACGGGACTCTCCGAAAACATGTGGTGTGGCTGTTTCAAGAAGCACAATAAGGAGGCACTTGAAGAAAGATGGACTGCATGGTCGAGTCACCAGAAGAAAGCCATTACTACACAAATGCCACAAAGTAACTTGCTTACAATACGCCAAACAGCACAGAGACAAGCCTCAAACCTTTTGCTACAAATTCATTCAGCGTGATAAGACCAAAATTGAGTTTTTTGGCCACAACCATAAACACTACATTTGGAGAGGAGTCAACAAGCCCTATGATGAAAGGTACACCATTCCTACTGTGAAACATGGAGGTGGATCGCTGATGTTTTGGGGATGTGTGAGCTACAAAGGCACAGGAAATTTGGTCAGAATTGATGGCAAGATGAATGCAGTATTATCAAAAATTCTGGAGGAAAATTTGCATTAATCAGCCCGGAAGCTGTGCCTGGGACGTACTTGGCCATTCCAACATGACAATGATTCTAAACACAAGGCCAAGTCGACCTGTCATTGGTAGAATAAAGTGAAGGTTCTGGAGTGGCCATCTCAGTCGCCTGACCTCAATATTATTGAGCCACTCTGGAGAGATCTCAAACGTGCAGTTCATGCAAGACAGCCCCCCAAGAATTTACAGGAACTGGAGGCTTTTTGCCAGGAAGAATGGGTAGCTTTACCATCTGAGAAGATAAAGAGCCTCATCCACAAATACCACAAAATACTTCAAGCTGTCATTGATGTTAAAGGCAATACATGATATTAAGAACTGGGGAATGTAAACTTTTGATCGGGTCATTTGAGTAGTTTCTGTTGTCATTATAATTTAAAAAGAGTAAAACACAGTTGATTGATAATTAAATGGCTTCAGCCAAACACTAACCATGAGTGAAAGAAAAGTTTTTGTGTTATCATCCATATTCTCTGAAAAATTGCCAAGAAATCATAAATGCTGCCAGGGTATGTAAACTTATGAGTAGATAGATCAGATAGATAGATAGATAGATAGATAGATAGATAGATAGATAGATAGATAGATAGATAGATAGATAGATAGATAGATAGATAGATAGATAGATAGATAGATAGATAGATAGATAGATAGATAGATAGATAGATAGATAGATAGATAGATAGATAGATAGATACACTATATTGACATACACATACATGAATATTAATGGGATCCCAGTCTTAGTCCATAGGGTTCAATATTGAGTTGGCCCACTCTTTGCAGCTATAACAGCTTCAACTGTTCTGGGAAGGCTGTCCATAAGGTTTAGGATTGTGTCTATGGGAATGTTTGGCCATTCTTCCAAAACGCATTTGTGAGGTCAGGCACTGATGTTGAATGAGAAGGCCTGGCTTTCAGTCTTCGCTCTAATTCATCCCAAAGGTGTTCTATCGGGTGCGGGTCAGTCAAGTTCCTCCACCCCAAACTCCCTCATCCATGTCTTTATGAATCTTGCTTTGTGCAGTGGTGCGCAGTCATGTTGGAAGAGGAAGGGGCCGTCCCCAAACTGTTCCCACAAAGTTGGGAGCACGAAATTGTGCAAAATGTCTTGATATGCTGACATCTTAAGAGTTCCCTTCACTGGAACTAGGGGGGCAAGCCCAACTCCTGAAAAACAACCCCACACCATAATCCCCCCTCCACCAAATGATTTAGACCAGTGCACAAAGCAAGATCCATAAAGACATGGATGAGCAAGTTTGGGGTGGAGGAACTTGACTGGCATGCACAGAAACCTGGCCTCAACCCGATAGAACACCTTTGGGATGATTTAGAGCAGAGAATGTGAGTCAGGCCTTCTCGTCCAACACCAGTGCCTAGCCTCACAAATGTGCTTCTGGATGAATGATCAAACATTCCCATAGACACACTCCTAATCCTTGTGGACAGCCTTCCCAGAAGAGTTGAAGCTGTTATAGCTGTAAAGGGTGGGTCAACTCAATATTGAACCCTACGGCTAAGACTGGGATGCCATTAAAGTTCATGTGTGTGTAAAGGCAGGTGCCCCAATAATTTTGACAATATAGTGTAGATAGATCTCTTATGGTAAGGTAGGCTTAAAGTGGTTGCAAACCTCAAACATGAAATATAAACAAAGCATATCCCTCTATAATGTGTGCTTGTCTTAATTATGAGCACTAACTTTGATTTCTGTCTGCTGCTTCATTCCTCTGCTATCAGCATGAATCACTTCTGAAAAATGTTCCTGACACCAAGAGAAAAATGGTGACAGAGAAGGGACCTCCAGATGATTGACAGCTTTAACTCTGTTCCTGTGAGCTGTGTGCAGGGGATGTATCCCTTCCCTCAAATCAGTTCTCAGAGCTTTCCTCACTGAGCTCTGCGGAGTGTAACTTCAGCTTGCCGCCCCGTTTTTTTTCTGAACTCTCAGACAAGCTTTAAAAATTCATCGCTTTGAATGGATGTAGAGAAGAGAAGACTGCAGATAGACAGGTATAACTTAAGTAGGAGGATTGTTTCATCCCTGTGTGTTACCTGAGGCCAGTCACTGTACTGGGTATACGTAAGGATTTACAGTCACTTGAAATGAGCCAGGCCAGGCGCCATTATTCCACTGAAAGAGCAACAGAGCTTTTTAAAATATTATGTCATCACAATCATTACAAATTTGAAAAAAACAAAAAATAACAAACATGATTTCCCATATTATAATGTATCAGTAGCATCATAAATTAGTAGGTGGAGTCAGGCAAGTCACTCCTTTTTGCCCCAGTTCCATCCATGCTTCCAAAACTGCTGGGTTACCACACATCCATAATCTAATATTATAGAATCGGTTGTTCCAAATGGTACACAGCTGTTTCAGGCTCCTTGACTATCATTAGTGCAGTGTATGGAAGAAATGGTTTCTATGGAGTAGGGCTTGGATGGCCAATATGGTGACAGGTTATGGTGATTGGAGTAAGGATGGCCATACATACAGGTCCTTCTCAAAAAATTAGCATATTGTGATAAAGTTCATTATTTTCTGTAATGTACTGATAAACATTAGACTTTCATATATTTTAGATTCATTACACACAACTGAAGTAGTGCAAGCCTTTTATTGTTTTAATATTGATGATTTTGGCATACAGCTCATGAAAAACCAAAATTCCTATTTCAAAAAATTAGCATATCATGAAAAGGTTCTCTAAACGAGCTATTAACCTAATCATCTGAATCAACTAATTAACTCTAAACACCTGCAAAAGATTCCTGAGGCTTTTAAAACTCCCAGCCTGGTTCATTACTCAAAACCGCAGTCATGGGTAAGACTGCCGACCTGACTGCTGTCCTGAAGGCCATCATTGACACCCTCAAGCAAGAGGGTAAGACACAGAAAGAAATTTCTGAAGGAATAGGCTGTTCCCAGAGTGCTGTATCAAGGCACCTCAGTGGGAAGTCTGTGGGAAGGAAAAATTGTGGCAGAAAACGCTGCACAATGAGAAGAGGTGACCGGACCCTGAGGAAGATTGTGGAGAAGGACCGATTCCAGACCTTGGGGGACCTGCGGAAGCAGTGGACTGAGTCTGGAGTAGAAACATCTAGAGCCACCGTGTACAGGCGTGTGCAGGAAATGGGCTACAGGTGCCGCATTGCCCAGGTCAAGCCACTTTTGAACCAGAAACAGCGGCAGAAGTGCCTGACCTGGGCTACAGAGAAGCAGCACTGGACTGTTGCTCAGTGGTCCAAAGTACTTTTTTCGGATGAAAGCAGATTTTGCATGTCATTCGGAAATCAAGGTGCCAGAGTCTGGAGGAAGACTGGGGAGAGGGAAATGCCAAAATGCCTGAAGTCCAGTGTCAAGTACCCACAGTCAGTGATGGTCTGGGGTGCCATGTCAGCTGCTGGTGTTGGTCCACTGTGTTTTATCAAGGGCAGGGTCAATGCCGCTAGCTATCAGGAGATTTTGGAGCACTTCATGCTTCCATCTGCTGAAAAGCTTTATGGA
Organism: Pelophylax lessonae; assembly: GCF_965119305.1. Lineage (NCBI taxonomy): Eukaryota > Metazoa > Chordata > Amphibia > Anura > Ranidae > Pelophylax > Pelophylax lessonae. The sequence goes on from NC_138768.1 coordinate 112,734,897, forward strand.
GATGAAGATTTCATTTTTCAGCACGACCTGGCATCTGCTCACAGTGCCAAAACCACTGGTAAATGGTTTACTGACCATGGTATTACTGTGCTCAATTGGCCTGCCAACTCTCCTGACCTGAACCCCATAGAGAATCTGTGGGATGTTGTGAAGAGAAAGTTGAGAGACGCAAGACCCAACACTCTGGATGAGCTCAAGGCCGCTATCGAAGCATCCTGGGCCTCCATAACACCTCAGCAGTGCCACAGGCTGATTGCCTCCATGCCACGCCGCATTGAAGCAGTCATTTCTGCAAAAGGATTCCCGACCAATGAGTGCATAACTGAACATAATTATTTGAAGGTTGATTTTTTTTGTATTAAAAACATTTTTTTTTATTGGTCGGATGAAATATGCAAATTTTTTGAGATAGGAATTTTGGTTTTTCATGAGCTGTATGCCAAAATCATCAATATTAAAACAATAAAAGGCTTGCACTACTTCAGGTGTGTGTAATGAATCTAAAATATATATTTTTATCAGTATATTACAGAAAATAATGAACTTTATCACAATATGCTTTTTGAGAAGGACCTGTATATCGAAATTTGACTGGTTCACCAGGAAACAGCCAAATTTCAATCCATGTATGGGCAGGCTGGTTGTACACATGTCAATCTATAGGGGACAGGTTAATGTGAGTCTAGCAGTTTACTACCACTTTAAAGCTATACTAAACCCAAAATCAAAAATGATGTTCTATCAGCAGATGGATTGGGGACCGTGAAAGAAGGGGAGGATCATAGAAGACAGGATCAGACAGCTTTTTCACACAATTCGGAGGATTACCAATTGCAGGCACATCAGAGCCTTTGTAAAATGTAATGTCATCACTTCCATTACAAAAATAAATAAAACATTATTTCTCATATTAGTGTATCGGTTGTATCATAAGACAGTAGGTGGTGTCACACAAATTATTCCTTTTTGCCCCTGGTCTGTCCCTGCTTCTGGAACTGCTGGTTTACGGGACAGATACAACCTAATATTATAGAGGCAATTCTTCCAAATGGTACACAGCTATTTCAGGCTACTTAGCTATCATCAGTCCAGTCAGTGTATGAAAAAAATGGGTTGAATGGAGTAAGGCTTGGCTAACCAATATGGTGACAGGTTATGGTGATTGGAGTAGGAGGCCAATGTGCAGAGACAGCATCAGGGATAGATATACAGTCGGGATTAAAGCGATACTAAATCCAAAACCAAAAAGTTAATGCATTGCAGCTTAAAGAAACATAAATGCTTTGGTTTCATTAGTTTTCTCTTTTCAGTCTTTTCCCCCTTTATTTTCTCCTGATGATCTGACCAGTAACACACATTGTGTTTTAGTGTGTCTGCACTCTGGATGAGAAGAATTGGAGCCACCTTTGGGCAGTATCATTGTCTATCGGGAGAGAAGGTCATATTAGATGTACTGGCAGATTTAGATGGACCTAACTTGACTAATGTAGCCAGGTGCTGGGCTACAACAACATGGAGACATTGCTCTTTGTTTTCCTCTGTCCCTCTTCTGCAGTGTTTCTCAACCTTTTTCTAGTCGGGGCGCCCTTGAAAAGTATTTTCAGTCTTGAGGCACCCCTGTCCAAGGCTTTGTTCACGTTACTGTGTGTCGTGGAACATGTGCAAAATCGCGCTCGTTCCTGACATACATATTAATGCTCTGCTCTTTAGGGGTGCCAAAAATTCTTAATGGTACCCCACAGATTGGAAAACATGGGGTGCTTTTGGTGCGGCACGATTTTAAAAAGAGGGTCGGGGACTTCTTTTCCTGCATTTCTGCAGGTAGGGAAGCCCATTGAAATGAATGAGATGCCCAACATGCAGCATGCAAATCAACAGATTTGAACCAAGGGCTTGTTCACATGTCAGGTTGGAGGGGCAGTAAAACCACATGATTGAGCTATTTTTACCACCCCGACTTCTCCCCCTTTAGCTGCAGAGGCAGCAGCTGGGGGGTGTAAAAATGCTGTGGCTGCAGCTGGAGGTATACCCAGAGTGAATGAGGCTGCACTGCAACCACCCTGCAAAAGTGTGCATTGCACGGTTGCAGTGTAGTGATGCTTCATTTACAGGCTTAAGACAGGAGGTGGGGAGGCAACATACCTTTTTACCACCTGGTAAATGCCTCTGAAAAGCGATCTGAGCATTGATTGCTTTTCAGAGGAGCAGCAGTCCTCGCTGCTATCACAAACAAGCCCTACAAAAACAGTTCTGATGGTACAGGAATAGGAGGGTCAGGATTAAAAGTTACACACACACACACCATGTACCCACACAGACACATGTATATATGCACACATAAAGACACAGACACATGTACACACGTACACATACACACACAAGTACACACGCACACATGTACACACATACACACATTTCAGCACATACACACATATATACACACACACACACACATGTACACACACATACATACATACATACACATGTACACACACACAGACACATTTATAAAGCTCTTGAAAACATTCCAGCACAGTACCTTTCTCATTTAGCCAGGTACTGCACTGTAGAGGGAAGCACAGAGCACAACACATTTCCCCTTCCCTTTACTTTTACTTTTGAGGCTCACAGAGCGGACTCACAGTGCCGGTGTACAGTTTGACAGGAGATCGGAAGATCAGGCTCATCTGACAGCCCTTCTCTCCCATGATCCCATGGCACACCTGAGGACCTCTAGCGGCACACTGGTTGAAAAAGGCTGCTCTACTGTGATATTAGGGGTTGGATTTTTATTAAACTGCCCAGGAAAGTTCTTCCTCTTGGTACCAAGGGAGTTAGAGGGAGCACCTCTGTCAGCATATTTGCCTGCCAGTGAGAGACCATACCAACAGAGATCCAAGCCTGACATTGGGAGTGAGAACACAACACCGCCCACATCGCAGTACCTTCACCGCTACAGCAGGGAGACTGGAACATCGTCTCACCCTCTTCTTCCCACCGTTGATCACCAGTGGCTTTCGGGGAGAGACCAAGGGAGCCCCCCATTCTACAGTGAGAGGTCACTGCAGTATCCTGGGGACTAATGAGAGGGCTATTTGCCCATTGTTGATACTGCTACCAGGGGCTGAGCCACTGAAAGCAGGACACCCAGTGTTCCATACCGCACCGATGATTCATCCTATTTTGCACTTATTTCAAAGGTAGACTGCACCTATACCACCCCCATACCGCATGCCTTTACCGCTTCTGAACCACACCTACGTATCACCTGTGCTGAGATTCTACCGTAGTTATACTGTAAACTAGGACTGTCATAAAATGTAAAGACACTCTTAAAGGGTCCCAACAATAGCCAGCAAAGCAGCAAAGGAGCTGTACTAACTATGTAATGTTATTACAATAATCTCTCCCCTGGTATTCTATTGTGTTCTAACAGACCCCCACCACCAGAAAACTCCGGTCAGCGCTCTCAGCCATTGGCCATGTGTTATAGGCTCTAGACTAGCATTGCCACTATAAATGCACTTTGTCAGTATAGTTCCAGTATTCAGTAGATTAAACTTTAGTACTGCTCAGTGCAGCACTTCAGGTGGTCTTGCTACTGTTTATACTGATCTTGATGCCAAATATCATCTTATGTTGAGTCCTAACTGTTAATCACCTTGTATGCTAAATTGTGTTATCACCATTGGTAATCCATTTTTTGCCTACCCAGTTACCAACCATATTGGGTGACAATTGAGGCAAAGAACAGAGGCTCCTATGGGGGTAGTGCTATACTGCCAAATTAAAGCAGCACTCCAGATAACACTGAACAGCAGTGGCGGCCAGTCCATTAGGGGCGCAGGGGCTCCACCCCCCCATCCATGCATCCGGCCCCCTAATCTATATGCAGGGCGCCAGATGCATGGATTCCAATGAGGGTTTTTTAGCATGTGATTAGAGCCAGAGGCTCTAATAGGCTTCAAAAAAGGGTGGGTTCAGGGCGCAGAGCACTGCGCCCTGTGCCCACCCAGTTGTGTGACAATTAATATTTGCTATTGCCACACTGATTCTCCTCCCGGCCAATCAGGAAGCGGGTCCTGAGACCTGTTTCCCATTTGGCCAAAGGAGAAGGCATCCTGTTGGTGGAGGAGGAGAGAGGAGACGGCCACCGAGAGGGAACATGGAGGAGACTGTTAGTCCGGAGGAATAAGGTAAGTGAACCAGGGGGGGTGAGGGGATATGGTGTGGACTGGACTCTGGAGTGATGGGGGGGGGGTCCGTGGCCAGGTCCATTCACAGCCCCCCCCCCCCAACCGATGGAGCACCAGCTGTCCCTCCTGAACAGACAGTTGAAAAAAGATACATTTTGAATGACAGTGCATAAATTATGGTTAAATACACACACAAAGGGAAAAAAAAAACTTAAATACAAAAAACAATATATAAAATAAACAGAAGTACAAAAAATATACTCCCACAAAAACACAAGCTCGGTTTTCAATAAATTTGACAGTTTTCGTTGATGTACAGTACCTTAAAAAAGTTTTCATACCCTTTGAAATTTCCAAATTTTGTCATGTTACAACCAAAAACATAAATGTATTTTATTGGAATTTTATATGATAGACAAACAAAAAGTGGCACATAATTGTGAAGTGGAAGGAAAATGATAAATAGTTTTAAAAATGTATATTCAGCCCCCCTTACTCTGATACCCCTAACTAAAATCTAATGAAACAAATTGCCTTCAGAAGTTACCTAATTAGTAAAAAGAGTCCACCTGTAATTCATTTAATCTCAGTATAAATACAGCTGTTCTGCGAAGCCCTCAAAGGTTTTTTTAGAGAACCTTAATGAACAAACAGCAAAATGAAGGCCCAGGAACACACCAGACAGGTCAGAGATAAAGTTGTGCAGAAGTTTAAAGCAGGGTTAAAAATATCCCAAGCTCTCAACATCTCATGTAGCACTGTTTAATCTATCATCCGAAAATGTAAAGAATATGGCACAACTGCAAACCTACCAAGACATGGCCGTACACCTAAACTGACAGGCTGGGCAAGGAGAATATTAATCAGAGAATCAGTTAAGAGGTCCATGGTAACCCTGGAGGAGCTGCAGAGATCCACAGCTCAGTTGGGAAAATCTGTCCACAGGACAACTATTAGTCATGCACTCCACAAATCTGGTCTTTATGGAAAAATGGCAGGAAGAAAGCCTTTGTTGAAAGAAAGCCATAAGAAGCCCCCTTTGCAGTTTGCAAGAAGCCATGTGAGGGACACAGAAAACATGTGGAAGAAGATGCTCTAGTTAGATGAGATCAAAATTGAACATTTGGCCTAAAAGCAAGACGCTATATGTGGCCGAAAACTAACACTTCACATCACCCTGAACGCACCAACATCATGTTGTGAGGATGCTTATCTTCAACAGGGACAGTGAAGCTGGTCAGAGTTGATGGGAAGATGGATGGGGCCAAATACAGGGCAATCTTAGAAGAAAACCTGTTAGAGTCTGCAAAAGACTTTAGACTGGGGGGGGGGGGGGGGTGGGTTCACCTTCAAGCAGGACAATGACCCTAAACATACAGCCAGAGCTACAATGGAATGGTTTAGGTCAAAGCATATTAATGTGTTAGAATGGCCCAGTCAAAGTCCAGACCTAAATCCAATTAAGAATCTGTGGCAAGACTTGGAAATTGCTGTTCACAGACGCTCTCCATTCAATCTCACAGAGCTTGAGCTATTTTTCAAAGATGAATCTGTAAAGATGTCACTCTCTAGATGTGCAAAGCTGGTAGAGACATCCCCAAAAAGACTTGCAGCTGTAATTGCAGGGAAAGGTGGTTCTACAAAGTATTGACTCAGGGGGCTGAATACAAATGGACACTACACTTTTCAGATAATTATTTGTAAAAAATTTGGAAATCCATTTATCATTTTCCTTCCATTTCACAATTATATGCCACTTTGTGTTGGTCTATCACAAAACATCCCAATAAAATACATTTACGTTTTTGGTTGTAACATGACAGAATGTGGAAAATGTCAAGGGGTATAAATACTTTTTCAAGGCACTGTAAATAATTTTGCTGAGATCACTCTGCATATCCCTATGTGAAGAAGGAGTCAGCACTGTTCCTGAGTGAGTACTTGTATGCCTTATACTTAGCCTAGGGGTATTTCTGGGTATACAGAGGGTGCTAGATATGTAATTTGCAACTGTATGGTTATTATAACATTGGGGCAAGTGATACCACTGAGCAAAAATGAACAATTTATTTTTATTACCTAGACATAGTTTTTTTTTTATTAAACATTTCCTGTATTTTATTAATGAGATTTTAATTAATTTTCATAGCGACGCAAATTTTTTCGTCTTGTAGTACACACAGTAATGTATCACCCAGAAAACCATATCCACCCCCACACACATTTTCGCTACAGCTGTATTTAGTGTATTATAATAAAGTGAAAAGATGCACTGTCCCAATTCATGCACAGGTAAGGATAAAACCAAACATTTAAATCCCAAAAAGTTGTGACACCTAAGGTGATGCGCGCTTTAAAAAACACACTACCATCCTATAGTAAAAAACATTTATACATATGCATAAAAGTACAAACAATATTATTAATTGTAAACCATATACAATAGATTGACAAATAAGTCATTTCAAAAGAAAGGTTCTTACATCAAAAGTAAAAAAAAATGTAAAAAAACTGTGTATTAAAGTCTATATATATAAAATATAGAAGATATTGAAGCTGATTAAATGCCCCAAATCCACTGTGATAGTATCTTATTGTGACAATAGCCTTCAAGGTGCTGGGTGTATCAACCCCATGCTCCTAAGGTAAAAAATGGACGCTTACCAGATCCAAAGGATCAAGCACGCATTATGAAAAGGAACACCTGAACAGCTGAAAAGGACACCATTCCCAATAGACCCTTCTCTGGAACTCCAGACAGCCTCAGAATCCCGGCAGATACACCAGGAGTTAACAGACCTCAGAAGAAGCAGAATCATATTGGCTCTGTACTACATGAGACAATCAAAGTGCATAACAAATATGGCTTCTATGAGAGGCAAAAAGCTGCTGTGGCTGGGACTGATGCCCGAAACGCAAGAAGTTTGCATTCCAGTTATTTGGCCTACTATTACATTCTGATTACAGCCAATACCAGTGAGCAACAGTGTTGGATTACAGCTAGTACAGCCAGCAACAGCCTAATACAAGTGCCTTATTACAGCAACTACCAGCCTACCACCAGTGCCTGATCGATTAAATCCAGTACCAGCCTAGGGCCTTTTTTACACTTGTGGCTCCCCTTACTCCTCAGCTTAAACTCTGCAACTAGTGCCTGGTTACAGCCAGTCCCGTTACCTGCCTCCTACCAGCGCCTGTTACAGGCAGTATTAACCTACTACCAATGCCTGGCAAAAGCTAGTACCAGTCTACTATCGTGATTGTTTCTGAATACAGCAAGTACCAGCCAAAGACTTTGGGCCCCCAAACACATACTATTACTCCTTACAAGAATGGTGATACCATTGCAGCTTAGCTGCAAAAGGAGCCCAAAATCCGAGGAGCACCTTCAGGCTTTCAAGGGGGATAAATTACACATCTGATTTTCTGACTATCACATTTTCAGAGGCCTAGAAGTGCCAGGACAGTAAAAACAACCACAAAATGACTGCATTTTGGAAAGCAAGTAGCCCAAGGTATAAAAGAGGCATAGTGAGTCCTTTAAAGATCTCATTTGTTTGGCACAAGTTTTTGGAATATAAAGCAGAAACTTGAAAAAACTGAATTTTTGTAAAATCTTACCTGTAAAATTCCTTTCTCTGAGTCCTCCGACAGTCGCCGCCTCTTCATATTCGTCACATATGGGGTATTAGACTTTGCTCCGAAGGAGTAGCTAGGCAACAGAATATGTTAACAATAAAGCTTTAACATATCCCACCCTCAAGGGGTGGTCCCCTCAGTCAATACCCTCCTACTTCCTGCAACCATATCTCAGTTTTAGTGGAATAGCAGTAGAGTATACATTCAAACCCCAAAAGAGGGGCGGGGGCGGCGACTGTCGGAGGACTCAGAGAAAGGAATTTTACAGGTAAGATTTTACAAAAATTCCGTTTTCTCTTACGTCCTCCGACAGTCGCCGCCTCTTCATATTCGTCACATATGGGGACGTCCCAAAGCAGTGCAAACATGAGGGGTGGGAAACGCATCCGCGCCGAAAGGCAACGCAGTCTCCACATCAAAGAAAGGAACCTTACCAAAGGAAGGAAACCAGCTGGGCAACAGCAAAAATAAGTGCTCAACAGGAGCAACAACCCAGGAAAAGACAAAAAAACCAGGGGATACAAAAAACTATCCCAACAGCCAGGAGTCCCCAACAAGGGACCCTATGGAACAGCCGCACTAAGAACCTTGCGGCCAAAGGAAGCATCCGCCGATGCCTGAACATCTACTTTGTAGAATTTTGTGAAAGTGTGCACGGTCGACCAAGTCGCCGCCTTACACACCTGGGCTACAGAAGCCCCATGACGGCAGGCCCAAGACGTACTCAGAGATCTAGTAGAATGCGCCTTCACAGGTACAGGGGGAACCTTCCCCTGCAAAGCATAGGCCTGTTCAATGGTCTGCCTGATCCATTTGGCGATGGTAGAGGCCGAAGCCGCCATGCCCTTCCGAGGACCCTCTGGAAGAACAAACAAGGAGTCAGTCTTACGAAAAGACTCAGTCGATTTAAGGTAAACCCTTATCGCCCGAACAACATCCAGAGAGTGCAATCTCACCTCCTTCGGATGTTTAGGCTTCGTGCACAACGAAGGCAAAACAATATCCTCGTTAAGATGGAATTCCGAAACTCGTTTCGGTAGAAAAGAAGGGTTAGGTCGCAAGACCACCTTATCCAAATGAACAACCAGGTACGGAGACTTGCAGGACAAAGCCGCCAGTTCCGACACTCTGCGAGCCGAAGTGATCGCCACCAAAAAGGCGACCTTTTTGGACAACATAGACAACGAAATCTCCCTGATCTGTTCAAAAGGAGCACGTTGTAACACAGATAGAACGAGATTCAAGTCCCAAGGGGGCAAAGGATCCCTCCTAGGAGGAACCAGATGCCGCACACCCTGAATAAAAGTGCCAACCAAGGAGTTGGAAGCCACGGGACGTTGAAACAGAACGGCCAGCGCAGACACCTGACCCTTTATCGTAGCCAGCGCCAAACGCTGATCGACACCCGTCTGAAGGAAAGACAGCACACGGGAAACCGAGTACGTGCGGGGTGAAAACCCCCTGGACTCACACCAGGCAAAATAGGCCTTCCAAGTACGGTAATAAACCTTCCCCGAGGAAGACTTCCTCGCGTTGATCAAAGTATGAACGACCTCTGGAGAGAGACCCTTCTCCTTCAGGACCTCGGTCTCAACAGCCAGGCCGTCAAAGCCAGCGACTGTAAAGCAGGATGGTAAATCGGTCCTTGAGACAGTAGATCGTCTCGAAGAGGCAGACGCCAAGGGGCGTCGACCGCCAGATTCACGAGGTCTGCGTACCAGGACCGGCGAGGCCAGTCCGGTGCCACAAGAATCACCGTGCTGCGTTCCGAGTGCAACCTGCGAAGGAACCTGGACAGCAACTGAATCGGTGGAAACGCGTACATCAGCCTGTACTGATGCCACGGGGCCACTAACGCGTCCGACGCGTCTGCCCGAGGGTCGCGCGTCCTTGCCACGAACCTCTTCACCTTGTAGTTGAGGCGAGACGCGAACAGGTCCACATCTGGAAGACCCCACTTCGCGCACAACATCTGGAAGACAGTCGGGTGGAGAGACCATTCCCCCTGATCCAGGGTCTGGCGACTCAGATAGTCCGCCTGCCAGTTCTCCACTCCCGGAATGTGAACCGCCGTTATCGCCGGGACATGAGTCTCGGCCCAAGACAGAATGTCGGCCACTTCTCGAGCCGCTCGGGCACTCCTGGTGCCCCCTTGGTGGTTGATGTAGGCCACCGCCGTGGCATTGTCCGTCTGCACCCGAACCGGGCAGCCCTGCAGCCGGTCCGTCCAGCGATGAAGACAGAGCCTTATCGCACGCAATTCCAGAATGTTGATCGGGAGGGAAGACTCCCCCTCCGACCAGGTCCCCTGGGCGGACAGAACGCCCAGAACACCACCCCAGCCCGACAGGCTGGCATCCGTGGTGATTATCGTCCACGAGATCGGACGAAACGACTTGCCCCCGGACACCAACGGGGACTGGAGCCACCACAGAAGGTTTTCCCTGGTGCGATGACTCAACGAGATCTGAAGATCCAGAGATTGAGGTCGCCCGTCCCACCTGGACAGGATCTCCGCTTGGAGACCCCGCGTGTGAAACTGCGCGAAAGGAATCGCCTCGAAGGCCGAGACCATCAATCCCAGACATCTCATACCCGTCCGCAGAGACGAGTGTGGAACGTCCCTGAGGGACCTGACTTCCTCCTGAAGAGTCCTGAGTTTGTCTTCCGGCAGGAAGACCTTCGCCTGCACCGAGTCCAGTATCATTCCCAGATAGGGGAGACGAACCGACGGACTCAGTGTCGACTTTGGAACATTTATCGTCCAACCAAACTCCTGCAGAGTTTGCATTGTGACAGACAGGTCCTTCTCCAGACCCTGTCTGGTCGCAGACCGAACCAGAATGTCGTCCAGATACCCCAGGACAGAAATGCCCTGGGCTCTCAATAATGCCAGAACCGGTGCAAGCACCTTGGTGAAGACTCGCGGAGCCGAGGCGAGCCCAAAGGGCAACGCCACAAACTGGTAGTGATCCTCCGCAATGGCAAATCGAAGGTACCTCTGATGACCCTCGAATATGGGGATGTGAAGGTACGCATCCTTCAAATCGATGGAGGCCATGAATTCCCCCGGAACCAGGGCAGCCACCACCGAGCGCAGGGATTCCATGCGGAACTTGCGAACCCGCACAGAGCGGTTCAGAGCTTTCAAGTCCTTTCAGAGCTTTTCAAGAATCGGACGAACCTTGCCCTCCTTCCTGGGCACGGTGAACAGATTGGAATAAAACCCCCGAAATCTGTCCCGATGAGGCACCGGAACCACCACTCCCTGAGCCCTCAGGTCCCGCACCGCCAGGTGCAGATCCCGCAGGCGCTCTGGAGACAGTTGAAGATTTGAGGGAAAAAATCTGCTCTCCGGCCGAGAGAGAAACTCGATCTTGTAACCAGATCGAACGATTTCCAGAACCCATCTGTCCCTCACACGGGCCAACCAGGGCTGAAGAAAACCGAGCAAGCGTCCCCCCACCCCAAAACTGGGTGAGGGCGCCCCTTCAGGCCGAACTGTTATGGGCCGCAGGTCCGGATTGACCGGACTTCTGTTTCCCAGACCAGGGCTTCTTCTGAGAGCCTTGGCCCTTGAACGGTTTGCCCTTGTAGTGCGGCCGAAAGGCACGAAAGGACCCCTGAGGGGGCCAAAAATGAGCATGCTTCTTCCCAGAAGCCCCCTTAGCCTTGGGGAAATGGGGCAAGAGAGTGCTCTTACCCCCGGTAATCCCCTTAATCAACACATCCAGGGACTCCCCAAAAAGGCGAGACCCATCATAAGGCAGATTGGCTAAGGTTTTACGTGAAGATTGGTCCACCGACCAACATTTCAACCAAACCAGGCGGCGAGACCACACCGCCACGCTGTGCACACGCGCAGCCAACGGAATCAGGTCCAGATCCGCATCACACAGATACATGACACCCTGGTGGATCTGATCCACCATATCCAGGGTCGCCGCCGAGGCCGAATCGGCCACTAGGACGCGCCTAAGCATCTGCGTCCAACTTGCGATCGCCTGGGCCGCCATGAGAGAAGCAAACAGAGCCTTAAGCATAGAACCCGTAACAGAATAAGTATGACGGGCAAGAGACTCCAGTCTCCTATCCGTGGCATCACGGAAAACAGGGGATCCCTCAGCAGGGATCGCAGTGGCTTTGTTCAAAACCGCAATAGCATGATCCACTGGCGGAGGCACACACCACCGTTCATCAGTGGCAGGCGAGAAAGGATAACGCAGCTTAAATTTACTTGGTACCGCAAAAGGCTTGCGCAAATCGCGCCATTGGTCCTTAACAGCGCGCTGAAAATCAGCATTGCAGGGAAAAACCTGCGGCGTCCTGCGTTTTCTCTGCGTCCCATAAGCTGCCAAGGCAGCCGGGGGACACACCTCGTCCTGCAAACGTAGCGTCTGCTTAATGGAAGCAATCAACTCATCCATGATTGCAAGCTCTTCAGGCGAGCCAGGGGGAGAATTATCAACCCCCTCAACTTCAGCCTCTACCTCAGACCCCACTAGATCAAGAGAGGAGCGGGACCCCGATAGGGGGGTCCCTGCCAGAACAGCCCCATCACCTTCACCCTCAGAATCAGAGGACAGAGCAACTCTGGGCCGTTTAGTAGATTGAGCAGCCACCAGCATTTGCACCTGTGCAGCAAGGCCAGCCACAATAGTGGCTAAATCCCCCCCTGGGGGGGAAACAGCGGTCCCCTGGCTTTCCACCAATACTGTGGGAAACTTGCCCTCCTGAGAATCCATTGCCCCTGTATGCCAGACAACCAAGGGTTAACTGCCCCCTTACAGCAAGCGCGGCAAGCGCAGCCCACCGCACCACACTCAGGCACAATGAGACCCCCACAGGGAATATACAGACTGAATACAGGCAATGGAACACAGGAATAGAAGGATAAAACCTGAGGAGACTCCGCTGCTGCTGCTGCCTCGATCGGTGCTTCCAGGAGAGAGGAAGTGATGCTGCCAGGGCGCTCTATGTAAGCCTATGGAGGCTACAAGAAAATGGCCGCCGTGCATGTAAACCATGCGGCCGGAGCGGGCGCCGGTAAAATGGCGTCGTTTGGCGCCGAAATCGCCGCTCCACAGTGCATAAAATCACACACAATTTTATCCCAATATATGGATACATGTTAGATCGCCGCAGCGATCGCTGTATATGCCCCAACATGCCATTAAAAACATGCCCCACAGCACACAGCTCCTCACACTGCCCAGCCTGACATACTCAGTGTCATACAGCTCCCCCCCCCCCTTGCAGCCCACAGCATGCAGCCGAGAGATAGGGAGACAAGCAGTGTGATTAAAGGCAGGTTACACAGTCCCAGACTGAGACCCCCCCCAGACAGACAGGTCCCCACATAGATACACTTACCTCACATGGCGTGGGGAACCCGCACAGGCGAACAAGCCGCTGCACATGAGGCAGGGAGAGTCGCAATTCAAGACGCACACAATGGCGGTTCAGAAACCGCACAGCGTCCGGTGAGGTAGCCACCTCACCAATCATCCCTGCACCGAACAGGGATGGGTCGTTCACTGTGCCAGGAGCGTTACCTGGCTGAACGCTCGATGGCAGACTGGGAAGCCACTGACCCACGACCTGCGACCAGGGGGATCAGCCCGAGACCCAGTCCGCATGATCCTCTTCGTCCGAAGAACTAACTAATGCTGACAAAAATAACAGCTAAGTAAAGGTAGAGAGAAAACTCAAACAAAATATCAAAAAGAAGAAAGAGTCTGGGACAAAAAGTCCCAGCACAGAGAGAGCCAGCCACTCCTGACAAGCTAGACATTAAAACTGAGATATGGTTGCAGGAAGTAGGAGGGTATTGACTGAGGGGACCACCCCTTGAGGGTGGGATATGTTAAAGCTTTATTGTTAACATATTCTGTTGCCTAGCTACTCCTTCGGAGCAAAGTCTAATACCCCATATGTGACGAATATGAAGAGGCGGCGACTGTCGGAGGACGTAAGAGAAATATATCTTTTTTTTTGCAGGATAAAAGAGTTCCGATATTAGTATTTAAATCATGGTTTTGCAAAATGGTCAATATTGACCCTATGGTTTATGTGAGTCTCCAAAGGTTTGGTTAATCAAAAGTAATATGTAGAGTTCAATAGGTGATTGATAAGTGGCGAAAGGCTGATTGGGGCTGATTGGGGCAAATAACCTTTTGAGGTCTCTATAGAGCTCCACGCTAATCCTTATTTCTGAGGGTGAGGTGGCAGCAGTGAAACATTGATACTGAGGTTAAGATAATCAACCACTAGCGAGAAGAGCCTTGGAGTTGTCTGTATTTGCTGTGGGGTGTTACAGACCCCGATTATCAGCGTGCTTTGCTTTGTATGGCTGTGTACAATAGATAAATGTATGTGTTCACCTCCCTCACTCCGTGTCAGGGCAACAGTAGCAGGAGGACTCTAGAACCCAGCATCCGTCAGAGCAGGTGAAGGGCTCTAAGACCCAGCATCTCCTCCAGCGCCTCACTTGGGCCTTTATAAGGGAGCCAGTCCTTGTCTAAAGTGCGGTTTGATCTTCAGCTGCTACCAATGTTTCCGTGTTTCCTGGTTACCTACTCAGCTTGTTCCAGATCTGTCTCCGGCTCGCTCCCTGACTTTGACCTTGGCTTGTTTAACAGATCTCCTCTGCCTGCTACCCGTCCTGACTTTGGCTTCCACTTGACCTTGTCTCGATATGACGCTGAGCATGTGCACTCAACTCCTTTGGTCGACCATGGCGGGTTCTAAGTGGAACCTGCCCTGTTAAACTGCTGTATGGTCTTGGCCACCATACGGCAGGTCAGTTTCAGTGTCCTGGCAATTTTGTTATAGCCTAGGCCATCTTTATATAGAGCAACAATTCTTTTTTCAGATCCTCAGAAAGTTATTTGCCATGAGGTGCCATGTTGAACTTCCAGTGACCAGTATGAGAGAGTGAGAGCGATAACACCAAATTTAACACACCTGCTCCCCATGCACACCTGAGACCTTGTAACACTAATGAGTCACATGACACCGGGGAGGGAAAATGACTAATTGGGCCCAATTTGGACATTGTCACTTAGGGGTGTACTCACTTTTGTTGAGGTTTAGACATTAATGGCTGTGTGTTGAGTTATTTTGAGGGGACAGCAAATTTACACTGCTATACAAGCTGTACATTCACTACTTTACATTGTAGCAAAATGTCATCTCTTCAGTGTTGTGACATGAAAAGATATAATAAAATATTTACAAAAATGTGAGATACTGTATATACACCATAGTTTTTAGACACTATAACTTTCGCACAAATTAATATACACTTATTGGGTTTTTATTTATTTATTTATTTATTTTTTTACATAAAGACATAGCAGAATACATTTTCTATTGGATAGTTTTTATAAAAGAAAGTAGAAATTGCTTTTTTTTTTTTTAACCCCAATATTTTAAAAAAAAATTTTCTATGTTGCAAAAAATAAAAGAAAACAGGTGATCAAATAACACCAAAAGAAAGCTCAATTAGTGTGAAAAAAAATGATAATTTTATTTGAGTACAGTGTTGCATGACCATGCCATTGCTATTTAAAGTAGCGCAGTACCAAATAGCAAGAAATGCTTTGATCATGAAGATGGTAAAACTTTCCAGAGGTCAAGTGGTTAAAAAAAATATTCTCAAAACCAAAATGTATTCTTCATCTTTTAAAAAAATATGGTGTTTACGAAAGTTCAGTTAATTAAAAAGACATTCCTTTAACTTTGTATTATAAAAATGTGGATTGCTCATGCCGAGATGTTGGACCTTCATTTTAATATTTCACTGGACAGCAGTTTCGGTGATTTCCTAACTCTCTTAGCATTGTGTGTTTACTTAAACAAATAAAGAATGTGATCCATGAATTAGGAAAGAATTAGTATTGGTCAGGATGTCAAATATAACCATCAGGTGAAGGACAAACTCTGGACATCCCTGCCAAACCTAACAAGAACACTGCAGTAATCTGCTTTCTCCCAGAAAAGTTGTATTACAACATACTGATGTTAGTTTTGTGCCACTCACTTCACAGGCAAAGTCCTTCCGAGAGACTAATGGCCACAGTTCACACCATAGAAACCCAGTGTGGATGAGTTCCAGATGCAGTTCAGTGCATTTTTTTTACCCCTCTTCTTTTTTAACCCTAATATAATCAAAAAACAGACACAAGGGCACACCGGCCTAGCACATTATCCTCCATAAAGGTTTTATTGACTAAAAAGATAAAAATACTCACAAACGAGTTCTTGGTACATGCATATCAAAATCATATTTTGCCGTCAGCATCAGAACCGGAAGATGTACCATCCTCAAGGGCTTGGAATAGCTTACACGTTTCGAGGCTTGGCCTCTTCCTCAGAGCCTACAGACCATGTCTGAGCCCTTGCTTAATATACTGAGGACGTGTTCCAGTGGGTTTTTTGATGCATTTTACAGGAAAAATGCAGCATGTTCTACTTTGTTTTCTTGAACGCACTGGAACTGCAAGCACTGGTGTGAACTGTGCTATTGGAAACCATATAACCTACTATACAGACACCCATACAAATCAACGACAGGCTGGGGCTAAATGCTGGTAAACACACATCAGAATATTTGCTTACAACCAGGACCACTCACCTGTCCATGTACACTAGTAAACGCCCTTATAGACAATGCCACTGTTCTTATATCGTAATTTCCTTCCAGCACATTCAAATCCAAAGTCTAGGTTTCCTTTCATTTTAAAGAATTAGTTTGGTCCAAACAAAATGTTTCTTAGTGAATTATTCTGCCGCTGTCGACCCTTTATTATACCGTATACAGTAGTGATCGACCGATATCGCTTTTTTACCGCAGATACCGATATTTTGGTCATTGGGTATCGGTATCGGCCGATATCTGCCGATATTTTCGGACAGTAAAATTATTATTTTTTTTTAATGTCTACAGGTACTGTGGTGGAGGGACCCCAAACCCCTCCTCTGCACTTAAAAGCATTCAAAACTCCAAGTTTGGCTGTTTTGAATGCTTTACGTTTTTTTTAATTCAACGCCGCCAGTACCCGGAAGTGATGTCATGTCATCAGAGTACGCGGCGGTGCCGAATTCAAAGAAATGGAGACTCGGGAATCCTACCTTCTCCCCCGCCGTCTGACCCGGGTCTCCTGGTGGGACGGGAGACCCAGGCGAGCCGCAGAAGGTGGCGAGGGGGGGGGGGGGTAATGTCCCCTCCCGCTCCTTGGAATGACAGCCGAATGGCTTCTCAGCTGACCGTCGGCTATGGACACCGATACCGGGGTGATGCCTCTAGCTGCAGGCATCACCTCAATACAAGCACTTTCCCGAAATATCGGCAATATAGGTAAATAAAAAGCTGAGTCCAATATATCGGGGAAAGTCCATATCGGCCCTCGATATATCGGCTTTGCCGATAATCGGTCGATCTCTAGTATACAGCACTGTGTTCTGGCAGCATCACCGGCAATTTCCCGTCTCTTGAGTCAGGCTGAGAGCTTCTCAGCCATTCAGAGGAAGTCTTGTACAGTAAAACCTTGGATTGCGAGCATAATTTGTTCTGGAAACATGCTTGTAATCCAAAGCAATCATATCAAAGCAAATTTCCCTATACAAAATAATGGAATCTCAGATGATTCCTTCCACAATTATTCATAACTCCTTCAGTTTGTAGCCCATATAAAAAGATTATAGCAATGTGATAGGTTGTGCAACCATAAAATGTCCATCCACAAATGGTCCTCCAAAAGAGGATTAGAAGAAAAATCCAGCAGAAGCTACAGAGTATAAAAGAGAAGCGAGGCACCTCTAAGTATAGCAGTATGGTTACATTTCATGAATGTTCAACATAGACCATCCTCCGCACCGCCAGCTCTCACCACTGTCAGTTGTGTTTGGTAAGAATATCCTGCAGTAGAGCGTTCTGAAAGCGAGGCTTGAAGCTCTCAGGGAGCGCAGTGTGGAAGGGATGATGTAGATGACGGTACAGTGGATGTTCTATGTGGACAGCTTTACCCCGGATGCCGGCATACTTAGGTGTGCCTGTTTAATCATCAACCATGTGAGTTGCTTAATGTTGTACCTTCATTAAATGTAACCATATTGTTACACTAATGCCCAGTTTCCACTGAGTGGTACGGTACGGTTCGGAACGGTACACATTGCGTTTCCACTGCCAATAGTACCCTTTCATGATAGGCGTGGTGTAGCAGGAAAGCGGTGATAGACGATTCTCTGTCAACCAATCTAAGTTCTGAGTGTAGCTCCACCCTGTTGGTACGGTACTAATGTGCTTGGTACCCCAACGAATGGGTACCTAAAAGTGGTACGGTTCAGAATTAGGGTACCATTCATAATGGAAACGGCATAAATAGCGTACCGTACCGAACCGTACCAGAAAGCTCAGTGAAAACGAGCCATTAGAGGCGCCTCTCTTCTCTTTTATACTCAGTTGTGACATGACGCTACATGTATATCAAGAGATCGCTTGTTTATCAAGTCAAAACTTATAAAAAAAATAAATAAAAAAAATTTGCTGGTTTTGCAAAACGCTCTCAAACCAAGTTACTCTCAATCCAAGGTTTTACTGTATTTTTTCCAAGACTCTTCTTCGTCAGCTTTTAGAGTTTATTTTTTTTTGTGGGGGAGCAGGTTCTTTGTTTTGTCCCCACTTCCACCCAGATTGCCTAAGTCAGGCCTTCCCAAACTTTTTTGGGCCGAGACCCACTTCTGAATACAGTTATTTTTTGTGACCCACTTGCTAGTAATTGCTTGTAATTAAAGCGCTACAGAATTCGTTGGTGCTATATAAATGCAAATAATAATGCATATTTTAAAGGGAGGGGGATGTTAAATTAAAAATAGAAGCTGCCATGAACTCCTGACACCGCCGGGCCACCTGGTCCTCTGACAGCGGGGATGCCGTCTCTGCCCGTTATAGCTGAGAGAATCCTGCCGACAGTCTAGCCACCACCGCTCCTGCCAGCAGGACCGAGGAGCTGGCTCTGCACCCCATGAACATATCCTACAACCTACATAACAGCCCACATACGTACTCACTGATGCAAGTATCCTCCTCGCGGTAAATGCAGACCAGCCTCCGTAAACTGCGTGGGCGGGGTCCTGAATCCATCGCGATTTGACTGCTCTGGCTCTCTGTAATTTGCGGGGGCTCGCACAACACAATTTAAGCGGGCCCGCTCTCAGTGATTTCTGGCTTAGCGCGACCCACTCAAACGCAGCTCACAACCCACCAGTGGGTCCCGACCCACAGTTTGGGAACTCCTGGCCTAGGTCATTTCTATCAGGATAAACCACTTCAACTCTGGAAGGTTTTAACCCCCTTAATGACCAGGCCATTTTTTGTGATAAAGCAACACAGTGCCGTAACTGAAAATTGTGCGGTTGTGCGGCGCTGTACCCAAATAAAATTGATGTCTTTTTTCCCCTCAAAAATAGCGCTTTCTTTTGGTGGCATTCGATCACCTCTGCGGTTTTAATTTTTTTGCGCTATAAACAAAAAGCAACAATTTTGAAAAAAAAAAAAATATATATATAATTTTTTACATTCTGCTACAAAACATACCCATTAAAATTGTTAAAAATCTATTTTTTTTTCCATTAGTTCAGGCCAATATGTATTCGGCTAAATATTTTTGGTAAAAAAAATCCTCCTAATAAGTGTATGTGATTGGTTTGCGCATCTACAAACTATGGGATACATTTATGGACTTTTTATTTTTTTTGTATTTACTAGAAAGGCCGGCAATCAGCGATTTTTAGCAGGACTGCGACATTGCGGCAGACAAATCTGACACTAAGTGACACGCGACATCAATACAGTGATCAGTGCTAAAAAAAAAAAAAAAAAAATGCATTGTTACTGTATAAATGACACTGGCAGGGAAGGGATTAACACCAGGTGCGATCAAAGGGTTAAGTGTGCTTTCTAACTGTACTGGGATTGGATGCACTAGAGCAGGGATCCTCAAACTACAGCCCTCCAGCTGTTGCGGAACTACACATCCCCTGAGGCATGACTCTGACATGCCCAGACATGACTAGGCATGATGGGAATTGTAGTTCCTGTACAACTGGAGGGCCATAGTTTGAAGACCCCTGCACTAGAGAAAAAGAGATGTGTTTCAGCTCTCTGCCTTGTTAACATAGGCAGACTATCGTTCTGTCATTCCACTACACATTTGGTGGCCATTGAGGCCGCTGGACTCGCTGATTGGCTCCTGCTGTGTCCAATCACAGTGGGAGCAGCGCTCCAGTGGTACGCACGTGCCCCCAAAATCTCGTACATGTACATGATTTTGCGTAGCTGGGCCGCTCTGCTTCAGCATATATGTGACAGGCGTCTGGAAGAGATTAACAGTTATTTTTCTGTACTTGGTGAAAACATTTAGCCTGAAAATGAATGCAGCCACCACTCTAAGGACTGGTAAACTGCATTCGAATTTTCCTCTTGGGTTTGGTTATACTTTAATGGGTGAGGCACAATAGGGGTGCGCAGGTTGGTCTCGCCTTGGCTGAGGCGGAATATTCTCTTCTACAAATATTAAGGTTGGGTATCTTTTGCTATGTATCCCCCCCACTATATCTCATCCAGCTGATACACTATGGGCTGGTTGTCATGTAACAGTTACCGTTTGTTCCTATTCAATTCTTGTTACTACAAACGTTATTCTGTAAGCCCCCGTTCACACTAAGGCGACCTGTGAGGCGACCTGGTCGCCTCACAGGTCACCTCCCATAGGGAAGCTGCGGACCCGTTCTAATAGGAGCGACACAAGTCGCTCCGACTTAGAAAAAGGGTCCGGAGCTTCTTTGGGGCGACCGCCATAGACTTCAATGTTATGAAGTCCGTGGCGGCCGCTCCGAGGTCGCGGCGCGCTGCTCGCACAGCGATCTCGGAGGTCGCCCCGGGAAGTAGCGTCGCGGTAGTGTGAACCGGCGCTTAATGAATTGTCTTGTAATATTGTTGTCTCAATAAAAACTATTAAAAATAATCGGTGATGCAGAGCAACAGTAAAGTTACCAATCAACTGAAAAAAGGTAAGACATTATGCCAATTCTGAGTCGTCTGAAGTCACAGCGATCACAATGAATGACATCAGCATTCCGAGCAGCTGAGTGTCATGTGACTTAAGCCACTGACACATGATCTTGAATCGGCATACTGCAAGGCCTACATTTCAAAGCTCATAGGTCACTTTCTTTTGACTTTTCTAACCATTACCCCACATGATCTATTTATTCATCATTTTAGCCATTAATGCTTTTGTTTTTACCGATCTGAATGCAGCCCATTTCTTCCAATGGGTCTATACACACAGGTGCATAAATCTCAGTAAGAAAGAGCTGTGTTTAGATCAGAAAAATCCAAAAACCTGCATTACTGGCCAGTATTTCACAGGCCTATGCGCAAATATGCATGTAAATCAGATCTCCCCTGTATTTTTTAACATTGTAGGAGCTAGAAGAATTCTTGTGCATGAAACGTGCACACTATACGGACCACTCAGGTGTCTTTGGATAGGAACTTTCTGCCAGGAAGATCCTGGTGTTCATACATCAGTACTATACCTTTAAAAGTGGCTGTAAACCCATACATATACCCAGTCAGTGAAGCAACAATCCTCAGGTCATACACAGAGCTGAAACAAATCCTCCAACAAAAGTTGTACATGTTTATCTGCAGTCTTCTCTTCTCTACATCCATTCAATGTGCTGAATTTATAAGCTTGTCTGAGAGTTCAGAAAAAAAGGGGAGGACATCTAAGGTTAGTCATTGTTCAGTGAGGAAAGCTCGTAAAGGGGGAGTAAAGCTCGGAGAGGGAGGGAGAGGGAGGGAGAGGGAGGAAGAGGACGGGAGAGGACGGGAGAGGGAGAGGACGGGAGAGGGAGAGGACGGGAGAGGGAGAGGACGGGAGAGGGAGAGGAAGGGAGAGGGAGAGGAAGGGTGAGGGAGAGGAAGGGAGAGGAAGAGAGAGGAAGAGAGAGGAAGAGGAAGGGGAAGGGAGAGGGAGGGAGAGGAAGGGAACACAGCAACAGAGCTGAGGCTGTCAATCAGCTGGTGGTCCCTCCCCTGCCACCAATTTTTTCTTGGTGTCAGGAAAATGTGCCAGATGTGGTTCATGATGATAGCAGAGGAAAGAGGCAGCAGACAGAAGGACACTTAGTGCTCTTAATAGAGACAAGTACACACTATAGAGCAGCCTCTCAACCTTTTCAACACAGGAGAACCCTTGAAATAAATTTCTGGTCTCGGAGAACCCCTACTAAAAATTAAAAATCTACAACTCACGACACATTAGTGTGACAGTCAGTGGGAAGAATGCTCCTAAGGCCTCTTTCACACGGGCGGTGCGCCCGACAGAGTCCGTTCTGCTCAGCAGGGGAATCAATCCGTTGCTTCCCGCTGAGCAAGTGGATGATAGCTCCGTCTCCGCTCTGTGTGTGGAGACAGAACTGTTAGATCCCTGCTGCCCTCTATGGGGAGATAGGATGAGAACGGACCGCCTGTCCATTCTCATCCAATCTGATCCTCAAGACGGATGGAAAAATAGGTTTTCCATCCGTCCGGATTTCACGGACAGGATCGGATAGCAGCAGGTGTCAGCTGACATCCGCTGCCCCATAGGGATGCATGGAGTATCCGATCAGGTCCGCCTTAGAAACTGACAGGTGGATTGGATCGAATCGCCCATGTGAAAGGGGCCTTACTCTTGTCATCATTGGGAAGAATTACCCCCTTACAGATAGCTAAAAGGAACAATGGTGTCATTGGAAACTTATCTGAGAGGCAGAAATTGCCCATTGCTCAAGGAACCCCAAGCAACCTCAGGAGGAACCGTGGTTGAGAAACCCTGCTTTAGAGGGATATGCTTTGTTCATATTTCACGTTTGAGGTTCACAACCACTTTAAGGACGACATAGCGGTCATTCCAAAATAACGGACAGACAACGTCCTAGTTTTCAAAACAATCTTTATTTTGTTTGAAGGTCTAATACAATGTTTTAAAGCAACTTAAAACGAGACACAGAGCTTTATCAAAGCTATAGCTCAAAGTTTCAGAGGCACAACTTTATTAAATTGCCTTGTAAAGGCAAATTACTACTAACCATCCTTTCCTCCCCCAAACAAAAGACCAAAATATTAATGGTGTTTAACAAAGTTAATTTTCTTTAATGTTGTATAAACATTGAACAGAATTTCTGTTTGAAATAGGAATAGAAAAAAAAAAAATAATAGCAGCACATTGGGCAGCTAATGCAGTCGTACGATGACATGTAATCATGAATTTATTGACGAAGCAAGTCATAAAGAGTGACGCATTCAGCTGTTGATATAAAATTTGGCATGTTTTGCTTCTGCCAGGAAATGAGCACAAAACCCGCTCAGTTCCAAAGAGAACCTGAACACCACACAAAGAAAGATGTGACCAACACAAAATACCATGAGTACCCAGGCCTACAGGTGACAGACAGTTGCCCAGATTTGAAATTCATAAAGATGTCAAGTCCAGCTCACTATGTAATACAGAGGTGCCTTTATATGAGAGATCTTCTAGAAACATTCACAAATATTAAATGTAAACATTTTAGACATGAGTTGGAACTGGAGATATCGGTGGTAATATACAAAAAAAAAAAAAAATCACTCCACGCAAAATGCTTCGAGCCAAGTTATCTCTGAAAACAGGCGCAAGCCATCTATTGAAACCATTAGCATTGTCTCTGTTCCACAAATTGTTTTTCGCTTTCTGATTATTGTGTTAGCCACCCCCGAAAAAAAAAAAAAAACGACAATTGACACCCAGACCTTGAAGAGGTCTGTCTAAAAGCCCGTACACACTTGACGGAAATCGGACGAAATATCCTCCGATTTTTCTCTCCCTTGCTCAGCGTTCATTACCGTTTTTAGTTGACAGTGCATAAATGTTCTCGAAATTTCTCTTCCGATTTTTTTTTTTTTTTTTTTTGGGACATTTGTTCCCAGACTTCCGGGTCGTCAGCAACTTCAGATCATGCGCGGTCTTTCGTATCCGATTTTTCACGGACGTACTGCATACACATTATACGAAAATTGGTCGTCTGGGGACAGACGATAACAATTTTGGTGTTTGTCCCTCCGTTTTTTTTTCGTTGAAAATGTCGGCATCGGCTGCTGAAGGTTGTGTACACACTAGCCGAAAATCGTACGATTTTACCTCAGACGGGAATTTTCGGCAGATTTTCTACTAGTGTGTACCCCACTTAAGGGTGGACTTGTACTTTTTCAAGAGATAACTTAGTCAAAACAAGAGAAACCTGCAGTGGTGTGAGGAAAGCTTTCAAAATATGCTTTTCTTCTACAACGTAAGGATAGCACACCTATGTATTCACCAGGATACAATAAAATTACTATGTCATGAGGCAAAGGTGCATCATATGACAGCAAGTGCATACAAGAAACAGGCCACATTATCTAAAGTATTATCTTTACATAAAAAAAGGCCTGCTAGCACCACTTATGGCAAATCAGTATACTTTAACATTAAAACGGTACATTCTATTTTTGCCAATTTTATACCATTACAAAAACCGAGGAAGCCAACTCTCATCGCTAATCACAAAAGATAATGAGCAATGTGCAATACCCATAACAAATCAAAAATCCACTTCCACCGGTCAGAAAAAAAACCTTGAAATCGGATTTGCTTGCTTTGACTTCTGCTTTTTGCATATGAAATAAAGACCAAAGTATTGCCATTTGTAATGGTACATTTAGATATCTTATGTTCCAACCCAATCTAACTTGTCTCTTCATATAGTTTACCTTACATTTTAGGTACATAGCTTTAAGTGTTATTTACAATAAGAAAAAAAATCTGTGAGCTTTGGCACTCTAGAAATTGTTTAAAACTTGAACATCAGATACTTGTTGAGCACCGAGGGGCACGTAGCCCAGCTTATGGCTAGATTGCTGAAAATTACTCATGCATATTCACAATGATTTCATAGATTAAAAGGACTACTAAATGTAAAAACACAAGTTGTCTTATACAAAAGATTTGATTTTTTTTTTTACATTCATAAATACAGTTAAACTGTCTGTAAAACCACTGAAAGACACTGAATTCAGCCTCTTCTAGGCAGTGGTCAGCTAACAACAGACAGCAATAGCTTCAAACACATTAATAGGTTAATGATGTGACATTGTGTAAATCTGAGAATTTGCGATGCTCTGTTTCTGAATGCAAGCTGTCTTATCACAGCGTCCCAACTGGTATTTTATACTTTTAGTAGCCCTTAAAAATGCTCTCCGCCAATTGATCTCCCTACCCCTAGCAAAACGCATTATACACGTCATTTTGAAAAAAAGTCTCTGCTGAAACGATTGAGTATAGTGTTGTGCTTCAGAAATCAGCATTGTGTACCTTGAAAATAGGATAAACAGTGCATTTCATAAACTTGGATCTTCCTTTAAATCTAAAGAAACTTCCTTTCAGCTATTAATGTACTATAAGCGGTACGAGAGATTAAAATAAACGACACCAGGGGAAAAAATATGGCTTAAAATTCGGGGAAAAAAAATCAAGTATGCTTTTCCCGGAGTCTTATGGAGAACTGCATATGAAAAAATAAATGGTCTTAAAACCTTAAATTATCAAAACGTCTAAAATGATCAAAGTACCAAACATCTGCCTTTATCATTGTGAACCAATGATTCAGAGTTACTTTTCACGCATACAATAACCGGGCCATAGGATTCCAGCACTTAACATTTCTGAAGAAATGAAAAATTAGTATTAGAGGTTTTAAAAGTTTAACACGATGGCATTAACACGCAGCTGTTGTACAGACTGCGGAAGAGAAAATAAGTTTGTTACAAGAGTAGGAAAAAAAATAAAAATAAAAAAAAAACGTCTGAAAATCCACAGACCCCAGAGTAAAAAGTTTTCTTTTTTTAGAATACGCCATGTAGTTTGTATAAATAAGTTTGCGTCCAGGCCTCAAAAGTTTGCAAGCTATTTGTGAGTCCTAGAGCACCGACAATGCACAATAACTGAATATCATTGTGGAGTACTATTCACCCCGGTCTTACGTGTAAAGCAATGTACAGTGGCTAAGGTACGGTTGTCAAATAGCCAAAAAAAAATATATATTGTGTCAGTAAATACAAGGCAGGCAGTTGCAAATACTATAGAATACAAAACTTGAGCAGAGTGTACCACTGCTTGAAACAGCCACCAATCAGAACAAAGTTTTAAAAAAAAAAAAAAAAAAAAAAAGTTGACCTGTGTCACAGCAGGGTTAAAAGTGCTAAAAAGGGTAAAAATGATATGGTACAGCCAATGACACTTTGTATCCTACAGTATATCACACTCATCTGGAAGCCATTCCATTAAAATCTTTGGAAACCAAAACTGGAGGTCAAAAATTCAGATTAAGAAAAAAAAATTTGACGATTTAATCGGGGCGCTGAACAAAAACCAACTCTATAGCCATGCCGTCCCAAAAATTGCCCAAACACGTTTCAAAGTTTCTTTTAAAACCATTGCAGTGACATCATCTTATGGCAGGATTAGCATGCTACACATTGAAATGATGGGTCTATCTTTTAGAATGAACGGGAAAAGGCAGAAAGATGTTTTGTGCGTGCTTTCTACCCAGTTAGAAGCAGTAAGGACAGAGGGACGAGAATGCCCTAAGCACATTACCAAAAATAAAAAGTACCATAATTCGAAACAAACCATTATACAACACTGTCAAACTCTGATTCTTTGTTATATATTTATATATCTTAAAAGGTTTTTTTGTTTTTTTTTTTTCTTCTTTATTAAGAAAGCAGCTTTGAAGCTCATTAGGCACTGCCCAACAATGCATTAAATCAAATATTTG
The DNA here is from genome assembly GCF_965119305.1 of Pelophylax lessonae. Classification (NCBI taxonomy): domain Eukaryota; kingdom Metazoa; phylum Chordata; class Amphibia; order Anura; family Ranidae; genus Pelophylax; species Pelophylax lessonae. The sequence goes on from NC_138768.1 coordinate 112,761,638, forward strand.
TAATGAACTCTCAATCTTCTTTAATCTTGGGCTTGAACCAAGTTCTCTATACATTGTATGGTAAAATAGCTCTTGTTTAAAGTTCCTTGATTCTCTCCACTTCGAACACTCTCCTCTTTCCCACAACATACTGCACAGATCTTTAACAAAAAAAAAAAAGACAACAAAACTATAACAAAAAAGGTAACATTTCACGAATAGAACGGTATGTTATTGATACGTATAAAAAAAAAAAAAAAAAAACAGCTTAAAGAAAAATGGATGTTGCATAGCATTAAGGATTTAGCAGTCAGCAAAATAAAAAGTAGACAGTTTGGTATTGGTAGGTTCCATTTTTTGATAGCTATTCCCCAGTTGCTATGTACATATATATATATATTTATTTATATATATACTGTTTATAGTCTTTTTTTCCATCTTGTCATCATCCATGTTAAATAGGTTCATTTGATTCAAGACTAGTCTCAATAAAACACTTCCTGGCACTTTGCTGCATACACTTGGTGTGGCTGAATTGTGAAGCAGTGTCCTTTATGCAGATTTCTCTTTAGAAAACCATGAAAGTGCCGTCTGTTCTGCTACATATTTTTTTTCGGTTAGGAAAATGAAACAATCTGCAAGGCTGTGTGGGTAGATCAGCTGAGCGCTAGGCCACAAGTCCTCCAAAGGCTGCAATGGAACGTTTTGTGTCCCCTCCCCCCTTCCCCTCCCCAAAAAAAAAAAAAAATCAGTACTCTAACAAAAAGACACCTTGGCTTCTTGGATCTGCGGTGACCAACATTCAAGCTGGTAAAGCTTCAAAAGAATGTAAACAAGCACCATGGTGAAGGCCTCGAGGAACCTGCAGGCCCGGGAGATAGGCTTGTAATACCATATCTTTCTGTTGCTGTGCTTCTTGGGTTCTTTCAAAGCAAGCACAATAGCTTAGAAACATACATTCACAGCTTAACACTCATCTCCTGCTTCCATGGCGAAAGAAAGCTCTTTTCTCATCTGAAGGTAGCTTTGATACTGCAGCTCAATCTTGTGAAGTAGGCGGACGAGGGAGCTTTAGGATTTTATTTTATCCCTTTTGCCGAAACCGGCATCAGCTTAGTTGATGAAGGAGAGTTTATTAGGTGTTCATCGCCTTTGCTGTGCATATACTGGATATGCTAGTGTGACGTTCAGAGAGTCATTGTGCTGTACAAGTGACGTATGTTGGTAATGTAGCACCAGTTCTTTCAAAGAGTTATACAAGTTGTATGGTTCTGCAAATCCATAACCGGTAAGGGTCTTGTTTATGACACAGTGCTTGACCTCCCCATCCGCTCTGCAAGGGAATTAAAAAAAAAAGATCCATAAACAACCTTTGTACTGTAGAAATGTAAGGAAACACAGAGCATGATTTACCTAAACTGGAAGTAATGTGTTTATTGGGTCCCCCCTTTAACTACGGCTTTCAAGTTAGAAATTAAATGTTGAATCTACTTTTCCTTTCTTATATATTTATTTAAAACCCAACTCTAGCCATACTGTTGTGTTCTGGACAGAGTTAGGAAAGGCTTAGATTAGTGTTGCCCCAATACTAAGCATTTAAAGCCAGGGATCCTCAAACTATAGCCCTCCAGCTGTTGTGGAACTACACATCCCATGAGGCATTGTAAAACTCTGACATTCACAGACATGACTAGGCATGATGGGAATTGTAGTTCCTGAACAACTGGAGGGTCATAGGTTGAAGACCCCTGATTTAAGCACTCGTGCAAATGCTCCAATACTTAAACTGATACCTTCAGACTCGGTTCACATATGTGCCGACCGGCCTGGAGTGCGATTCTGTTTAGTGGTTCGAGTGCGATTCCAAAGCAAATTGTAGTGTATGAGATTAGAAATCGGACTTTTTCAAAATCGCACTGTGGTCAGCCCACACATATGTAAACAGGCTGCAAAAACCCACTGAAACACACATGAAAATCAATATGAAACTGATGTCTCTGCAAGCGAATTCCCATCAGTTATCGTGCATGCATGAGCCCTAAAAAAAAAAAAACCATCACATGACACTATAAAAAGGTATCGGTAATTGGTATGAGCGAGTACTTGAGAAAAAGTGATTGGTACTGGCATATCCCTAGCTTAGGTCCTCTGTCAGATCTTTATAGCTGTCTGTGTTCCCCACTGAGATATCCCCCTAAACCTCCTGCTGATAGGGGTCAGAGGAAAAGGAAGTGAAAGTCTCTTGATTGGGGATAGAATGCAACTTTTAGTAATCTGTGTGTGGTTATTTAATGCTTTCGCTACTTCCTGTCCCACTAACCAGCGTCCCCTCCCATTTCCTGTCCCAGCGACCCTCCCATTTCCTGTCCCAGCGACCCCTCCCATTTCCTGTCCCAGTGACCAGCGTCCCCTCCCATTTCCTGTCCCAGTAACCAGTGCCCCCTCCCATTTAATGTCCCAGTGACCAGCGTCCCCTCCCATTTCCTGTCCCAGCGAACCAGCATCCCCTCCCATTTCCTGTCCCAGTGTCTCCAAAAGAGACGGTACATTCTATTTAAATTTAGAACCTAAAAAACTTCTAGTGCTGGGCTTTGAAGGTAACATAAAACATTCAGAGAACTCGTAAGACATTCATCAAAGTATAGTAAAATGTATTAATATACGTACACTACAGAGCAGGCGTAGCACCCTTGTTTGCTGCTCTCCCGCACAAGGAATGTACCATCACGCTTTCCCCGTAAAAGGTTCTCGGCTTGACTTCTGTTAATATTTCCTACGTTCCATGTTCTTTCATCGTGGTGGGGTAAGTCCTCATCTTCCACCGTAGAGTACTGACTAGAATGAAGAAAATTAAAAAAATTTTAACCTAAAGAAGTAGCACTAATTATAGATAAATTTTCTGTATCTATGAATTACTTAAAGTGGAACTTTAGTCAGAAAGCGAAGTCCTGCTGACTTCAGGCTGGCCACTGGTTGATATACTATGTAAAACTGTAAAAATAAGTGCCTATACTGCTCACAATCGAGTATTACACTCGCCCTGCTTTGCACATGCTCAGTTCCTCTCCATTTTTAGCACTGTGCCAAAAATCAGATGCAATAATCAGATGCAATAGAGGCCGGTCTCCTGACCGCTTTCCTGCTGCTCAGGGCTTTAGCAAAATGGCAGAATCCAGCAAGAAGTAAACTGGAGCAAAGCTGGAGGCAGTTTAAAGCACACACTCATTTTAGGAGCATAATAAATGTGGAATGTAGGTTTCTTGCTAAAGAACATTATTTTGTTTATCAAGATGTTATTGGTAAAGTTCCGCTTTAAAGTGATTGTAAGCGATCACCTTGTAAAACGACTCATTGAGTTTAAAATTTAAATGAAAGGCAAACATCTGTGTATAGATAAAAAAAAAAAAAAGACCTCAAATACCTCCCCCCTCCCCTTTTTTTTTCTAGAAGTGATCACATTCCCTCGGTTTCTCAGCTGTATAAGAGCTGGCCTGGGGGGAGAAGACGCAACAGCACACTGATCTTCCCAGTGAAAGGCTGTGCGGGGGGGGGGGGGGGGTGGGCATGTCAGGACAAGTCTGATCATTGGAATTTCCAGCACAGCTAGGGAACTAACTATGGTAAGCTCTCCTGCCTAGTGTGGTCAGTTTTTAACTGGGATTTCACACAAAGGTAGCAAAAAAAAAAAAAAGAGAACAGGATACTTTTTCATATGAGTGCATGGTACAGCAGGAACATATCAGGAATTTAAATTCTGGAGTAACACTTTAAGGTCCCAAGTCAAAGTTACATAAATCTGGCCGAATGACTGTGAAGAGTTCCCATTTAGGTAAGAATTGGGGACTTTAGCAGCACATAGGATGAAGAAACTAGAGGCTTGGACAGCTTGTATACATGACTGTTTTGCTTCTGGCTTGCATTTTCAAAGCAGTTTGGATAGATTTGGATTGCATGGTTTGAATTTTGATTTGGATCTTATGGAGCAGTGTTTAGCTGTATGGCTGCTGCTCCTCCTATTGATCTAAGTTTGAACTGCTGTTCCTTCCTGTACAAATCAACAGGAATGCAAACAAAAAAGAAGTATTTCAAATGCATTCCAAGAACGTTCTAAAAAATAAAAAAAATGTTGGACTTTTTGATTCTGATGCCTTTATACAGAAAACCTAAACTGCCTCTCTACAAAACTGTTCCGCTATTAAATCTTTCTACGCCAATGAGGCTAAAAAGATTTGTTATTCCACTTTGATCTGTCAAATAAAATTCAAACAATATTGATAGCCTTGAAGTTTAAAATAGGCAACAACATGACATTTATGCAACAGCCAAGAATTTAAATTTGTCATGGGATAGTGATAAGTGGGCAAAGTGCTGATTTAGAGGTTTTATCCTAGATGTGACAGTTCGGCCTCGTGTCTGAGCATCACTTACTCTTCTGTGTTCTCGTTGCCCAGCCACTCGTTTAGCTTCTTCTGTCGAACACCTTTTTGTGTCAGCCACCTGAAAACAAAGAAGCGCAAAATGAGGTGAACCTATGTTCCTTTCACAGGGAGAATCCTATACTTTAATAGAAGAGAAATGAATACAAGATCCTTACATTAAGTACTGGTCTCTGGTCTTCCTCAACTGTATGAGATCTGGCTTAATGCTATTCATACGTTTGTCAATCTCACGGTATTCTGCAGCCTGCTTCTTTAGGTCTTCTTCAAGTCTGCGTTTACTGTCAACTATTTCACTGATTCGTGACTTCAGCTTCTCGTAATTGTGTAAGATCCTGGGAGGAAAAAAAAAACTTGGTTAAAGCGTAAGCCTAGGCAAAAAAAAAAAAAAAAAAAACACATCTTTGCAATACATGTACGTTCCCCATGTTTTATCCCCTTTAAAATGCTGTAAGCATTTGTTGATCTGAGAGAGTGGGCGCTCCCAACTTCCTGTCTGGGCTGACAACACCGTGCCTCTGCTGCACTGAAATCCTAAGCAGTTTTGTCAGCTCTACCCGCTTACCCCTCTGCTGAATTACAGAGCTCCGTCTATCTCTGCCACTCCTTGGCCCTTTCCACGTGTATACATTTTTTTTTTTTTTTTTCAAGCAAACCAATGCTGATTCAGTCACAGGGACTGCCCACACACTAAAGCCCCGTACACACGCACCGATTGTTGCCGCCAACGTCCGATCGGCCGATTGTCGGCTTGTTAGTATGCTTCTTCCGATAACCGACTGCGACTTTTCGGCCGAACAAAATCAGGTGTGCATGCTATAGAATTTTTGTTGGCCATCAGCAGAACGGCCGATTGTTCCTCAGTCAGTACAGATTTCGGCAGACAAAAATCAGATGAGCAAGACTGGGCATGCTCAGAGAAGAAAAAACACACAGAAAGTAAACCAGCACATGACATCACTTCTGCAGTTGGTTGTTGTTGGCCGACAAAATTCGTGTGCAGTCTAGAGCACATTTCAACCAACACAACAACACTGGACAAAAGACGGCCGATCGGTCGGCCAACAATCAGTGCATGTGTACGAGGCTTAATGTTGATTTACTAAAGCTGGAGAATGCAAAATCGTCGTGCAAAGGACCAATCAGCTTTTTTTTCTTTAAAGCTTAATTGAACAAGCTGAAGTTAGCCGATTGGCTACCATGCACAGCTGCACCAAATTTTGCACTCTCCACTTTTAGTAAATCATCCCCCCAGTGTAAGGAAAAGGCTCTGTGGGAAATGTAGTTCTGGAGGCATGCCTGCATCAATAAGAACTGAGTTCCAAGCAGCAGTCCCTGCAAGAATTTTACAAGTCTGGTAATGATGTCACAGAAATTAAAAACAATTTCTGGTTACAGCTAAAAACAGAGTCCTTCAAAGGGCCACATTACTCTAAAGATTAGCAAACACTTGTCTTGGTTGTAAAGCCCCTCTGTCAAATGAGAACACCGTGTTCTGCATCTTTAGAAGGACTTGTAGCACTGGATAAAAAAAAAAAAACAACTCTTTTTACAAGGACGTCCATCTATTAGGGGTTCAGAAATCTTTGTGCACTTGTGGTCCAGCATCCATGGTGCTTGTTCCAGAACTTCAACTACTTGAAGTTCACTCTCCTTTCAAAAGCAATCACAATACATTTCTAGGTTGGGATCATTTGAAAATCAAAGTCCCTGCATTTGCATCCTTCAATATCCATTATAAGAACAACAATGCCCTGAGATTCAGCCTTTAATACTGGAGTAAAATAAAACAGCAACTTGCATACCTCTGTACTTCCTTCTCATTCCCCTCACGACGAAATTTGTCTATGTACTCCTTGCTGTACTTCTCTTGCGTTTGACATTGTTCTTCAAATATTTTAATGGTTTCATTAAATGCTTCAATGGCTGTTCTTTTCATTTGAATTTCCTGAAAGAATCAAAAAAAGCTTTTTGTTAAATCTGGAACAGAAAGCCAAGGCCTCACTAAGGAGTCATGGGTTTTCATGAGCTCCTTTCTCTATGCCATCAGGCATTTACCAATCCTTCATATTTCTTTAAAGCTCATTAAAGGCAAGAATTACTGTCACATTTTACCTGAGATGTCCTGGTGTAGTCCTCATACAGTCTATCGTACTCCTGATTTTTCTCTTGGAATTGCAAGTTATACTCATGTAACTTCTTTCCAACAGCTTCTATACTGTCTTCTTTTACTACTTGATCCTTAACGATAAAAAAAAAGGCCATTATTGAATGATCCCAGGAAAGAACATTTTGAGACAAAGTAATAATGAACACTAATATCAGCGGAATGCTTAAAAAAGTGTTCCGTACCTGTTGTAGCCTGGATACTGGATACAGGAGCTTGACATCCAGCTTTGGGTTGTACTGGGCCAACGACTCGTTTCGGTAGTGGGTGATAAGTTCGACCACCGAGTTAAACGTAAATGGTTCAGAAAAGCCATATTTTCCATCTCGATGAAAGATTTTGATGAGTTTGTTATTTCCCCCTTTCCTAAAAAAATAAATGAATATGCTGTAGTTAAAATCCAATCCTGAATAACACAGACGTGAGCATGGGACAGCTGACTGAGACAGCACATGCAAATCCCGCCTTCTCACCTTAGTGTAAGCGTGTAGTCGCCATGCATTTTTGTAGATGCATCTCGTACCAAGAAGGTACCATCAGTGGTATCACGTAGCTTCTCATTAACCTCCTCCCTGGAGAAAACAAAACAATCCTTTACAAATCTTCAAACTACACATATTTCTGAAAACACAAATTACTACAACAATTTCAAAGCTCACAATACAGTACAGAGCCATATGTAAAACAAAGTGTGCACATCATCCAAAAAAAAAAAAACTCCCATAAACATGGCTAGACATGCTGCAACTGGATATCGGCTTTTGCTGGCTAATATGCTCCATTCAAACAACTATTTTTGACTATTCATTTGATCTCAAAGTATTTGGAGCTGCAGTCAAGTAGTCTGACACTTGAATCATAAGTGGGTGTTGTGTGGAATCTGGAGTGCAGGAACAGTTGGTAGATACAAATTCTAAAATAACATTACTTGTAGGTAAAGTGGGCCTATTGCCAAACTCAAAGACCCAAAACCAGAGAAAAGGGTTAAAGTATGTACTGCTTGTAGGCTGGAGGAAAAGAAAGGAAAGGAAAGGAAAGGAAAGGAAAAAAAAAGGAAAAAGAAAGGAAAAAAAAAGGAAAAAAAGGAAAAAAGGAAAGGAAAAGAAAAGGATGAAAAAGAAAGGAAAAAGGCAAAAAGGCAAGGAAAGGAAAGAAGGAAAAAAAGGAAAGGAAATAAGGAAAAAAGGAAAGGAAAAAAGGAAAGAATAAGGAAAAGAATAAGGAAAGGAAAGAAGGAAAGGAAAAGGAGGAAAAGGAGGGAAAGGAAAGGGAAAGGAAAGGGGGAAAATGAAAGGAAAGGAAAGGGGGAAAATGAAAGGAAAGGAAAGGGGGAAAATGAAAGGAAAGGAAAGGGGGAAAATGAAAGGAAAGGAAAGGGGGAAAATGAAAGGAAAGGAAAGGGGGAAAATGAAAGGAAAGGAAAGGGGGAAAATGAAAGGAAAGGAAAGGGGGAAAATGAAAGGAAAGGAAAGGGGGAAAATGAAAGGAGAGGGGGAAAATGAAAGGAGAGGGGGAAAATGAAAGGAGAGGGGGAAAATGAAAGGAGAGGGGGAAAATGAAAGGAAAGGGGGAAAATGAAAGGAGAGGGGGAAAATGAAAGGAAAGGGGGAAAATGAAAGGAAAGGGGGAAAATGAAAGGAAAGGAAAGGGGGAAAAGGAAAGGAAAGGGGGAAAATGAAAGGAAAGGAAAGGGGGAAAATGAAAGGAAAGGAAAGGGGGAAAATGAAAGGAAAGGGGGAAAATGAAAGGAAAGGAAAGGGGGAAAATGAAAGGAAAGGAAAGGGGGAAAATGAAAGGAGAGGGGGAAAAGGAGGGAAAGGAAAGGGGGAAAAATGAAAGGAAAGAAGGAAAAGGGAAAATGAAAGAAAAAGGGAAAAAAAAAAAAAAAGACCATCTGCAAGCTAATCTGACAACTTCATTCTTCCACAGACATCAGGAAAGGCATACCTTGAAATATCGCCCCAGTACCATTCAGCATCTTGCAGAGACATATTGTGGTTTGTACCGTTGTTTATTACAGGACTGGGTTTGGGAGGTTTTGGTGGCAGTGCTGAAAGAGAATACACAAAATTAATTTTGTCCACTAAATATTGCAAGTCACAAAAAAATTGCAAAATATAGAACATAATGAAAAAGAACTGTACATTTCTCAGAAAAAAAACCCTTCTGCACAGTAACTCCAATTAGCGAATCAGGACCTATACAATGCACTATGTTGCTAGGCAGAGTCAGCCTTCATTGACTTGCAAAAGAGGTGACGAAATGCAGCCTGAAGAAAGAAGTACTTTGAAGAGCAGATAAATGAATGCATGTGCTTCAGCCCTGAAAACGCTTCCACGTCAAACTGCTAAAAGCATCAATCTGTGACCCAAATATGTCTGATGCTAATCTCTGTATAAAATACGACATTTTAATCTGCCCTAATATCACACAAGCTGCCTTCTGTGCCAGTGTAGCAACAATGAGAACAATATACAATGCAATTAACCCACAAGAGAACTAACAAGGTGAAGATCCCATCCAGTGCCAAATCACAGAGCTGCTGCTGCTGCTGCTGAACAAAAGACTGCCGCTGACAAATGTATGACAAGCGCGGACAAAAGAGCTACATTGTGCATTGGAAATATATATCTATACCTATTATATATATATATATTATATATATATATATAAAATGTATTTTTAAAGCTATACATCAGTTGATCTTTGAAAAGAATGAGAGTAAATGTAAACCCCTCTTACATGGATGATACATTTCATGCACACTACATAAATCTCATTTAGTTTGAGTGCAGAAAAAGGTTGCATTGTTACCTGGTGCATCCATCTCTATATAGAAAATCAGATCAGCCTCATATTGTATGTCTAACTTGTCATAATCCGGGTTGCCTTCATCTACACGCCACATAGTGTTGCACATAGTCCAGATAAGTAATACAGCCCAGAGCTCCTTTGAAATGCTGTCTTGGAATTAATTTTAAAACCTTTAAGGGGCAGCACAGAAACCTATTACATCATCTGAGCCGTCCAATCGAATGTACTAAAAGATGGGCCACTCCTTTGTCTCTGTCCATCTTCCACACTAACCTTACGCTCACATTTGCACCGGAGGAATGTGATTTGCATGGGACGAGCGCAGAAAAATGCCAGTAATAAAAAAGGCTTGCATCGGGCAGAGGAGCTGGCACAATGCGATTCCCTTTTTATGAGCGTGCAGAATGGTACGTTTTACTGCTGGCAGCCTGCTGAGCCGATCGGCTGCCGCACGTACCACCGATAATCTCCTCTCTTGTGTGAAGAGCAGGCACAGCCACATGCAGCAATGTCTCCCTAACATGTCGTCATGCAAATAGCCAGACAGCTGACCAGACGAGCTGGAACAAGGCATTCCTCACACAAAACCCATTGCATTCTCAAATTGTGATAAAGCATTATCTCCAACACAAGCCGTGTCATTTCCTCAAGGTGCAATGACTAACATGTCAAACAAAGCTTGAAAAATTCCCACGCCAACTCTGTATGAAAAGCACCTTGCCGATATCTTTCTATTGCACAGCCAGGTGAGGAAAGTCAAGTCAAGCCCCCAAAGATAAACCCAATTCACAGCAGATGCTAACCTCCATGGGTAAGGTTTCATCACTCCGTGCCAGGAGTTAGATAAAAAACCTCATTGCTATAACATTGATCATTGCTACCAAGTAATTCAAATCCCGGGTGGTTTAGGCCTTCTGCTTGGCTACGACATTTTATTTCAATCACAAAGGCAGAGTGGGCAAACTCGCAGAAACAAAGGCTTGAAACCATGAATACATTATACAATTTTCCTTTATATTTACCAAAGCCATATAATATGAGGTCACACTTTAACACTTTCAATTACTTTGCAATCAGGCAGGCCCTTCCACTACATAGTTAAAGGAAATTGAAGTAGAAAATTGTATAATGTATGGCCATCCTAAAACTCTGAATTCTCCACAAATCCATACAACCGAGCTATCCAGAGCTACACTTTGTCATTGCCTGTAACGCGTCCTTTGTCAAACTGTATATAGCAGCCACTCTCAATCACGGGTTCCATGGATTCTTTGGCTGGCTCCTCTGTAGGATCCCTAGGAGGTGCACAGAGCCCTGCCTGAGAATGGCTGGCTCCGCTGGAGGAACCCTAGAGGTGCACAGAGCCCTACCCGAGAATGGCTGGCTCCGCTGGAGAAACCCTAGAGGTGCACAGAGCCCTACCTGAGAATGGCTGGCTCCGCTGGAGAAACCCTAGAGGTGCACAGAGCCCTACCTGAGAATGGCTGGCTCCTCTGGAGAAACCCTAGAGGTGCACAGAGCCCTACCTGAGAATGGCTGGCTCCTCTGTAGGATCCCTAGAGGTGCACAGAGCCCTACCTGAGAATGGCTGGCTCCTCTGTAGGATCCCTAGAGGTGCACAGAGCCCTACCTGAGAATGGCTGGCTCCTCTGGAGAAACCCTAGAGGTGCACAGAGCCCTGCCTGAGAATGGCTGGCTCCTCTTTAGGATCCCTAAGGGTGCACAGAGCCCTACCTGAGAATGGCTGGCTCCGCTGGAGGAACTTTAGAGGTGCACAGAGCCCTACCTGAGAATGGCTGGCTCCTCTGGAGAAACCCTAGAGGTGCACAGAGCCCTGCCTGAGAATGGCTGGCTCCTCTTTAGGATCCCTGGAGGTGCACAGAGCCCTGCCTGAGAATGGCTGGCTCCGCTGGAGGAACCCTAGAGGTGCACAGAGCCCTACCCGAGAATGGCTGGCTCCGCTGGAGGAACCCTTTCTCAGGCAGGGCTCTGTGCACCTCTAGGGATTCTACAGAGGTTGCTAGACGTTTCTTCACCTGAGGTTGATTGACCTGCCATTTGATGGTGCCTACCTTGTTCTGGGGACAATACCACTTAGGTAAAAAGATGATCGGGTCATGCTGCTAGGTTTTCCATTTCTTTATTTTTGGAGAGGGGGCATGCAGTCAGGCAGGCCCTTGCACTACATAGTTGAAGGTAAATCTAAAGAGAGACGAAGTAGAAAATTGTATAATGTATGGCCATCTTAAAAACTCTGCATGCTACTGAATTCTCCACAAATACATACAACCGAGCCATTCCGAAGCTACACTTTGTCAATGCCTGTAACGCGTCCTTTGTCAAACTGTATATAGCAGTCACTCTCAACCATGGGTTGCAAGGATTCTTTGGGTTCCTCCAGAGAAGCAATCCATACTCAGGCAGGTCTCTGTGCACCTCTAGGGATCCTACAGCGGTTGCTGCTAGGTGTTTGACCTGAGGCTGATTGACCTGCCATTTGATGGTGCCTACCTCGTTCTGGCGACAATGCCACTTAGGTAAAAAGATGATTGGATCATGCTGCTGGGTTTGCCATTTCTTTTTAAGGGGGGCATGCAGTCTGGCAGACCCTTGCACTACATAGCTGAAGGTAAATCTAAAGGAAATTTTTAAAAAAATTGTATAACGTATGGCCAGCTTAAGGGTTGCCTTCTTCCCGCTGACCGGTAATGTAATTGGCATTTTCTCACATGGATCCTCCCAATGATTTCAGTAAGGGTTCCCTGAGACCCGAAAATTATTTTTGGGGTTCCTCTGGAGTAAAAAGGTTGAGCTAGGCTGCTACATAGGTTGCTAGACTTTCTATGAGCAGTTTCAGCCTCTCACTAAGCACTACATCCAATGATTCTTTTTTAGCCATCTGTAAGGAAGGGGGGTTCTCATCACAAATTTAGGGGCATTTTTCCCTAACAATCATACTTAATACACCATAAACTTTAGATATATTAATCAAAGACTGCCTGCAACTGAAGTTATTTTAAGGGTCCCTTCATGTTAAAAAGGTTGGTATGTTGTATAAAACACCCAAGGAATGCAGAAATGGAGAAATTGTGAAGGGAACCAGTAGACAATGATTATAGCACCATCATCCCATATATACATAGATAAAGAATATACATTCTTTACCCAAGAAATGCACACATAATCAGCTGTCACAAACGCCTGACATTTTGGGCTTTCTGCATGAAAATGGAGGCAAAAAAAGGAAAAGATTTTGTACACAATTTGTAGATCTAGATCTTTTCCCCTTAAAGCAGTGTGACAAAGGACGCAAAAGAAAAAAAAAAAAAAAGCACGTATACACTATAAATAAAAGAACTTGACACAAGTGGTAGCACTGAGAACATGACAAAGCAGAGCTGCCGGTCGGTCAGGAGCCGGTGTGTGCACACCAGACCTGTCTAGCTGGCTGTGGCATGTACTGGGGCAGAGGCCGGTATGTTTCCAGTTTCCCGTACAGACAGAACACATCACAATGCAGCCAACTCAGCTTCGGGAGGATTTAACCCTCTAAAAACCACTCTGCAACTTGCTGCCTCTTAGCCTGGGCTGGTTTTGCTGAGCCCCATCTGCACCAATCAGCCGGTATTTAGTCCTTCCCTTTGTGCCGGGTTCCTGTTACTCGTGCCTCTTCTCTTATACATACACAGCTATCGTTACAACTCTAATTCCTTTTCACCTAACGCAACAAAGTAGATGTGGGCACTACATCAAAAACGATTAAAGTAAATTAAGAAACCAGTTCAAACTCAAGATAAGTCAACTAATGGCAGCTACAGGCCTGAATATATTAAAAAGCATCTCTAATGAAAGAACACGAAGCTTAAAAATGGACTTACTTAGAATATCGTGCATTGTCCTGTAAGTATAAATCCCAAAAAAAGATTTCCAGTACAAAATTACGCAGTGCTGTATTTCCAAAAAAAAAAGTGCTAAAAGTCAAAATTCTCCAGTGCTGAACAAAGTGTGAAGTTAGCGTTGATTAAATCCCATAACAGGTGAAATTTCGGAAGGACCGATGGAGCTGTTACTTTGCAGGGAAATCAGCCGCTAAAGGTAGTGCAGTGGAATCTAGTCCTTCATATCCAGTTAATGATTAAAAAGTGAAGGCGATTTCAGTACAGTACTCAGAGGAGGGGAGGGAGCAACGGGGAGGGAGGGAGGGGGGTGAGAGACTCTGGCTTGCACGTCTCTCCGAGATAAAGATCTCAGTTTCATGATTAACTCGAGCAGGTTCAAATATTTGCTGAGCTATGGATTTTGGGTGGGGGGAAGGGAGAGAAGAGGCTGTCAATCACAGTGAAAGCTGTCATCAGCTAACAAGTGGCTGATGTGGGGAGCACGCTGGTTTTAGCTCGGTAACTGAGACGGCCATTGTGCGGGGACTTAAAATAACCTCTGTCGCTGACTGTTCAAGAGGTGGCCAACCGAGCCGAGCTCCGTCAGCAGCCAAATCCAGGAAGTGGCTCGCCTTACCAGCAAAAAATAGCAGCAAAGAACTGGCGTGCAAAAAAGGTTTGTACCTCCAAGAAAGAGACCGACGTGTCTGTACACAGCCCTCTTCCCTCCGCCAGTGCTGGCTGCCACATAGCTGCTCCCAGCCCCAGACAGAACAGAACAGGTACAAGACCACGACGGCTGCTTAACCTCTGCACACAGCATGTTCCTCCAACCCCGCGACTAATCGCTTTACTGCAGGAGCACAGATGTGCATTATTCTGCACGTACTCCTTTGTGACACAGCGGCCAATCTGCTGCACATCCCTGTGTGACACCAATACTGCTCCCTGCCAGCCATTCAAATTCACAACCCTGCGTACGACGTGCGGGCTGAGCGCTACAGATTGATGGGAATCTGGGCAAAAGGCGTACATTTAATGAGATCAAAGGTCTGTACGCTGGTTCAGACACCCAAATTGAATACACTATATAAAACCGTCAATGTGCAGACACCGAGCTCAAAATGACGTCACTCTTATGCCAAGTACACATGAGATAATCGGACGTAAAATAACGCTTTTGGAGCAATCGTGCGATAATCTGATCGTTAGTTCACAGCTTTCGAGAGCCAATCACCACAGTTCACACAAAAGGGACAAGCACCAAAAGGTTTCTCGTACGATAACGGAACAAAAAATGTTCATGTCATTAGTATGGGGTTCGTACGAAAATAAATCGTGTGACCAAGACCACGCATGCTTGGAATAGAAAGAATACATCACTTCTAAAGTTCTATTTTGTTATACAATTTTCGTAAATATAGTATAAAAAAAAAAAAAACGAACAAAATGGACGATCATTCATCCGATATTTTTATCCTTTGTAGGAGGCATTCGATTTATAACAGTCTATCAGTTCCAACAATGCTTGTTCAGACACCAACATGTATCAATCATAGCAGATGTAACCTAGTAATTAATGCACACTTTATTCAGGCAAGGACTAAAGCAAACCTTTACCTCCCCACACCTAATTTCCGTAACGTTAATCTCCCCCCCCCCCCCCCCAAAATTCAATACCTTCTATTTTTATATATGGCATGGCGGCCCTCACTTCCATATTTCTTGTATGGCCAAGAATGACGTAGCCCCTAAGCTGCCAACAGCCTCCCAAGATACTCCTGTTCTGTATCCTAGGTTGGTTGTCTCAATCAATCGGAAATGTGCGGCGTGGTTGGCCATGGTAGGGGGCCGGCTGCCTCTACCCCGATTAACTCAGCCGCCCCCGATGATGTGTGGTGCATGCGCATCATCAGGGAACCAGCTACAAAGGAGACGAGGACATGGCAGCGCAGGATTGGGTGTGCAGCAGTGGAGTGGCAAGTCATTACTAGGGGTGCACCGATCCGACTTTTCTTGTCCCGATACCAATATCTGGCATTGTGTATCTGCCGATACCGATCCGGAACTACACACATACACAATATGCATGCAGCTGCAGTACAGAGCAAAGCCGCTGCTTCATGTGTATGGCTCCTCCATTCACAGGAGGAGTGCATCTGATATCACTCCGCCTGTGA
Organism: Pelophylax lessonae; assembly: GCF_965119305.1. Taxonomy (NCBI): domain Eukaryota; kingdom Metazoa; phylum Chordata; class Amphibia; order Anura; family Ranidae; genus Pelophylax; species Pelophylax lessonae. The sequence continues at coordinate 112,777,092 of NC_138768.1, forward strand.
GCCGGGACTATACAGGAAGTAGCGGCTCCCATCCCATACTACTACTACGCCAAGTAAGGGATGGTTGAGCCAGGACTCAGCAAAACCGTATCGGCCCATGGACTGGTTAATTTTACTGATCCCTCGATCCAGCTATTGTGGCAGTATCTGCGCCAATATCCGATCCCAATATCAGATCGGTGCATCCCTAGTCATTACAGTACACACTACTGGATTCTCCGGATGGGAGCATAACCCAACAAAAACCAAGAGGGGACTTAAAAAAGACAGTAAAGTTCCCCTGGAAGTGAACACAAGCCAAGAAAATACATGAAAGCAAGCAAAGCTGTGAAATTGACCAACCACAAGAGTACCTTTGATTCAGTAATAGAAAATGAAAGAAAACAGCTGATTGTTCAGTTTATGCTACATCTCACTTATTTTCCCCCCTCTCATCTCATTTTCATAGTCGTTCCCAGGGCTGAGAAATAGAGATGCGTCAAAATTTTGGCGGATGAAACATATTGGTTGAAAATTGTGTTTTTGGCCTTTTGCCGATAGAGAAAAAAGTGCAGATTTTGCCATGATTTTACTGTGCTTATGGTGAGTTTTTCATAGATCATGTGACTCAAAAAACCGCATTAAAACTGTAACAGGTGCATTATTAATGCGTTCTCAAGGCATTTCCACTAGGAGGTAAGTTTTTGGTGCGTTTTTTTTTTTTTTTTACTGACCAAAAATGCAGCAAGCAGGATTTTTACCACCACAACGGAAGCCCAATGGACCAGTGTGAAGACATACATAGAATTCAACGGAATGCAATTTTCTTGAGCTTTTCTAGCGCAAAAGGTGCCAATAATGACTGACAAATTCATATTCTTTTAAATTGATATTAATAAAAAGTCGAATCTAATACAATCATATATAAAACTATATATATATATATATATATATATTTTTTTTTTTTAAACCGGTAATTTTCAGTTTCAGCCAAGTGCATCCTGAATTTTTGGTACCGGAATTTCCATTCGGTGCATCTCTACTAAGAATGAGGTTTGACAACCTAAGTGTGCTCAGGGGTATTCTAAGTGACAGTGGAGCCATTGTCCACATTAAACAGCCTTAGAAATACACAATGCTCTATTATAGCTTCAACATATACTCCAGAGCTGTACAAGAAAGGAGGGGGCTGGGTGATGTGTGCAGTACTAACACGAGGCACAGACAATGAGTTACCGACCTCCTCCCTGTAAAACGTGTTTGAATGGGTGCGTCAGATTACAGGGATCCTGCAAATACATAATGGAACCGTCTTGTCATATCACTCTCGCTAATGGCATTTTAAGTGGAGGACATAAATCTATAGTTCCAGAGTCAGTCCTGGACTATATCTATTGACCTGAGGCCTCAAAAATAGAATATGATATAGTCTGCTGACCTCTAGTATCCAAATATAATAGGGTATAGCCCCTGACTTCAGGACTCACAATTTTATATGGTATAGTCCTGCTGGTCCATCCGATACTGCTGTACTTTCACCATCATCTAATCATACACCCTATAGACCAGTGGTCCTCAACTCCGGTCCTCAGGGCCCACTAACAGGCCAGATTTTAAGTATTACCTTGGGGAGATGCAGACTAGAGTACTGCAATCACTGAGCAGCAAATTATATCACCTGGGATGTAATTCAGTTATCTTGCAAAACTGGCCTGTTAGTGGGCCCTGTAGGCCAGGGTTGAGGACCACTGCTATAGACCCCTACAAACATAGCAGAACATTGAATATTTCGAGGAACTTGGATCCCATCTTGTAAGGCCAATACAAATCAAAAACCGGAAAGCAACAGGAATACAGAGGGGGGAGTCAAAATAATATGAATGCCTAGAATCAAATAAAAAACACATAAACCATTAGATTGTAAGCTCTTCTGAGCAGGGCCCTCTTAATCCTCTTGTATTTTATTGTATTGTAAATGTACTGTCTCCCTCTAATATTGTAAAGCGCTACGTAAACTGCTGGCGCTATAGAAATCCTTAATAATAATAATAGTAATAATAATAAATCAGCCACACAAACTACAAGAGGGTCACCCATACCATTGCAAAAAACATTCAAGAAAAAAAAAACAAAACAAAAAATAAAAATAAATTAAAAAAAAAAAAACTTTAAAGTGATTGTAAGTGCCGGTTCACATAGGCGCGACCCGACTTTGCCGGGCGACCTGTGAAGTCGCGGTGCGCAGCTCGCACCGGCATGCACAGACTTCATATCATTGAAGTCAATGCAGGTCGCCCCAAAGTAGCTCAGGACCCTTTTTCTAAGTCGGAGCGGCTTGTGTCGCTCCTATTAGAACGGGTCCTGTGCTAATCTATCGCAGGCGACCCACGGCGACTTGTCACAGGTGACCAGGTTGCCTCACAAGTCGCCCAGTGTGAACCGGCTCTAAATGGTCAACTTGTAAAACAACCCATTCAGGCTAAAGTTGAAATGAAAGGCAAACATTTGTGTTTAGAGATTATTTATATATATATATATATATATATATATATATATATACACACACACACACACTATAAATACCTTTTTCTCACTTTTTTATAAGTGATCACATTCACTCTGATCTCAGCTGCATACCAGCTGGGGGGGAGGAGAAGCACTGATCTTCTCAGTGAATGAATGACTGTGCGGGGGGGGGGGGGGGGGGGCATGTCAGGACAAGTCTGAACATTGAAGGAGAGCAGCCTGAGTTCCCAGCATAGTTAGAGAACTGACCACACTGCGCTCTCCTGCTTATTGTAGTCCGTTTTAATAGAAAAGCCGGGACACCAGGGATTTCACATAGAGGAAGCAATACAAAGAGAACAAGATACATTTTCATGGTACAGCAGGCACATATCAGGAATATGAAATGCTGGTGTTCTATCAGAATACTGCTACCAATAAGAAAATGCAACGGAAGTGATGTTGCCAACAAAATTGCTTACTGCGCATGCGCTAAGCATTCCAACATGGCTGCTATGCGTTTCAAAAGGTTTCCTAATCTGACAGAACATGAAGGCAGCTGCAGACTTCTTCTTACACCCAAACAAGTCTTCAATTTCACACTTTTTTTTTAGCAGTAAACTCACCTTACATACTTAGATTATGTCACTCGGTCACGGTGAAATAGTCTATTTCACTATATAATCAGTTTGGCGCTGAGCAGTGCGAGGTGTACCAAGATGGCTGTCGCCACCTTCTGGCAGCAAGGTTTGTCGCTGTATTTACTATAATAAAAATGTATTCATGTATAAATATATTTAACTATATAACAAGAGTTTACTGATAAAATAAGTGTGAAACTGAAGACTTGCGTGTGTGTAAGAAGATATCCACTGATGCCTTCATGTTCTGTCAGATTAGGAAACCTATTGAATGCATAGTGGCCATGTTGGAATGCATGGCGCATGCGCAGTAAGCATTTATTGCTCAGAACGTCACTTCCGTTACATTTTCTGATGGGTAGCGGTATTCCGACAGGACACAGAGGTAACAAACACTTAAACAGGCAGCAATTCAATGCATAATAATGTAAAAAAGCGGCTCCAAGTACAGCAACCAATTAGCAGCCATTATTCATTGATCAACCAATATCGGATTGGTTGCTATGGAGAACCGCTCTTTGCACATTGCCATGGCTCCTTGTGCTACTCTATGTAGTAATCCTGCAAATATAGGACACAGGCTAATGGATTGGCCATACTGGTATTAATAAGACCCTTTACTGGTACCAGTATGGCCAATCCATCAGCCTGTGTCCTATCTTTTCAGGATTACTAAATAAAGTGACTATCCACAGCGTCCCAAATTCATAAACCATTAAGGCTGGAATCGCACAGTTCCATGTGCTTCGCTGTGTGCACTGCATTATACATATAGGTGTGGAAAGACTTCTATAGCCTCCCCTTTCACATTAAACTGCAGTACATACACATGAATCCGACCCATAGAAAAGAATGGGATATCTGATGTGCATTTTAATGCAGGAGTTTTGCTGCATGAAAATAGAAAAGTGTGAAGAGGCCCTAAAGGAGAAAAATAACAAAAAAAGTTCAACATTACCAGGCATCATCCCAATACTGTACACTAGGAAAATAAAAAAAAAGGCACTCAAGCACAGGAACCAATCAATGATAAGCCGGAATCGGATTGGCTGCTATGGATAACTACTCTGCACATTGCCATGGCTTTGTGCTATTGTATTGAGCAATCCTGGAAAGGCATCACACCAGTTGATGAAGACTTGTAAAAACAAAGTATCTGGGAACAACAACTGATGGAACCTGCGATTTTCTCCATGACTTCTTTAGACCTCTACTGCAATCCTCAGGACCCACTAACAGGCCAGATCTTAAGTATTACCTTGGGGAGATGCAGACTAGAATACTGCAATCACTGAGCAGCAAATGATATCACCTGGGATGTATTTCAGTTATCTTGCAAACCTGGCCTGTTAGTGGGTCCTGAGGACCGGAGTTGAGAACTGCTGTCTTAGAAGATACGGCTATCATTGCGGTGAGCAACATAGTGAATATTCACGATGCCTTAAACAAGTCAGCGGCAGCAGATCTGACATTTGGGAAGCCGGAGCTCATCATGGCTGTGCGGACAGTGAAAAAACAAAACTTGCTGAACGAGGACCTCTGGTGGTTAAAATTTATACTGACCAATGTTCAGAAATAGTGGTTATAAAATCAGAGCAAAACTCTAAATTCTAAAGTATATTTCACAGAGCGCTAACCACCTCATATTACCAACAAAACATCACCACTAAATGAAAGTGCCTGGAACATCCGCATAGTTACCATCAATCACTCAGTTTAAACTGTAGTTGCTAGTCACTTGTTCGCAAAATGCTTGCTGCCTGGCTTCAATACTTTGAATTATTGATCAAGAGCAAATATGCTGATAGGGACCTATGACTTTTAGCAGACTTTGATCTGATTGATCTGAACACTTTTTCTAGGTCTGTGATGCAAAGAACTGAAGCCAGAGGACCCGCCTAACAGCCAGGCAACCAGCATTGTCAGAGGAGAGCATAGCAGCTCCCATATTTCTTTCACTACAGGTGAAAGGTTTGTTTCACAATTTTTCATTCCTGATTTTGAGGACTGACCAAGTGCACTCACTGCATTAGACTTTCATTTTATTAATGATCTTAATTTCAACCCAGTAGAGAATAGAAGGGTACTCTGAAACTAGCAGCACATGACGTACCTAGAAACAGAGCAGGATCCGCCAAAAGTGTCAGTTATTCTACAAAGGAGCAGCAAAAAGTGGGATCATGATTGCCCATTGAGACAGTAGATATACAAGGTGTAGTACAATTAGGACAAATAAAGATAACAGATGGCAAAGTCTCCGAGACGGTGATCACACCTCTATCTGTACAGGTGACCATCCTAATGACCACACCTCTATCTGTACAGGTGACCATCCTAATGGCCACACCTCTATCTGTACAGGTGACCATCCTAATGGCCACACCTCTATCTGTACAGGTGACCATCCTAATGACCACACCTCTATCTGTACAGGTGACCATCCTAATGACCACACCTCTATCTGTACAGGTGACCATCCTAATGACCACACCTCTATCTGTACAGGTGGCCATCCTAATGACCACACCTCTATCTGTACAGGTGACCATCCTAATGGCCACACCTCTATCTGTACAGGTGACCATCCTAATGGCCACACCTCTATCTGTACAGGTGGCCATCCTAATGACCACACCTCTATCTGTACAGGTGGCCACCCTAATGACCACACCTCTATCTGTACAAGTGGCCATCCTAATGACAAAAAGGCCATACACGAATCAGGGATCAGCATAAAACAAGAATAAAAAATAATAATCTGATGTGCAGGGGTTGATGACCGTCCTTGCAGGTGAATGAAATGTTAGACACCATGTTATTTCAGGGAGAGAGCATGCAAGGACACACATATAGATAACCGCGGCACAGACTGTCTCTGGATGCCAGTATAAAATATGTACAGACACATCTTGGTTTACAGCTCAATTAGAGAAGTAAATGATATGCACCAAGAATATATAATTGCATGTGATGACTAGAGCCTTAGGTATGAGGGCACAACAGATCTAGTGTTATCAGTAAAAATATAAACAGACACAACCCACACACCACAGTCCAACCAACCAGAATCCATCTGATATGAGACCGACTGCCTAACAATTAACAAGAGATCAGAATATACATTTAGTAATTGGAGAGACGATCATATGGTGGAATGTGTTAACCGGCAATAGACGTGACCGTGATCTTAGACATCACTTAATATCATGCTAGCATTTATAGGAAATACCTGGTACTTACAGGTATGAAGGGACATGTGACTTAACCATGTGACAGTGCTGGTCCACTCAGAGTGGTCACATAGGGGTACTCAGTGGTCACAAAGGGGTACTCAGTGGTCACAAAGGGGTACTCAGTGGTCACAAAGGGGTACACCTGTCAGTAGGTTTTATAACCCCACTGACTTCGGCGAAAGCTGGCCATACACAGCTTGTTTGGCTCTTAAAAATTGACTGAACTGGATGAAATTTAAGTTAAAGTGGTTGTAAACCCTCACATATACCAAGTAAAGGGACTACCCTCTGGTGATACAGAGACAAATCCTCCTACATAAGTTGTATCTGACCATCTACACCAGTCTTTTCCTTCCATCCATAAAAAGTGCAGAATTTACATGGGATCTCTCCACTCTGAAAAGCAGGGGGTGGAGAGCTTAACTTACATCAATGAGGAAAGCTCTGAGAACTGATTGGACGGAAGAGAGACACCCTCCATTACCCAGCACACAAACAGAGCTGAGGCTGTCAATCACAAACTGCGCCCTCCCCTGTCACCCTTTTTCTCTTGGTGTCAGGAAAACTTGTGATGTATGCTGATAGCAGAGGAACGAGGCAGCAAATGACATTTAGTGCTCTGGATTGAGACAAGTACACTTTAGAGGGATTTGCTTTGTTCACATTTCATGTATGAGCTTTACAAGCACTAACTTTTGTCAAGCTGGCAGTGGCTCAAATTTCAGCCGAATCAGCAGGAATCGGACATCATTCGAGCCTTCTATAAGTGGCAGGCAGCAAAAATCTCCCTTAAGGCCTATGTCGATGGGCTTTTGTTCTCTTCACACGGGTTTTGCATTCCCTCTCAAACATATGAGAATGCACACCCGCTTGAAGCAGGTCAAGATCTGAATGATCTCAGAAGCGTTTCAAACGGAGGTGGAGTTTATGGCATTGACTCAAGCCCATAGACATAGGCAAACCCATAGACCTAGGCCAGAAAGGAGAACAAGTGACCGCAGTACGTTCACTTATGGCTGTGTCCAGGACCGGAGTGCAGCAAAAAGAAAGAGTAGGTGCCTCACATTTCATCTCACCTGTCAACCAGCAAAAGACAGGCTGTGCTGAAAGGAGACAAACCTCAAACCTCTTAATATATGGGATATTTTACATGCATTCCTTTGAGGGATCAGCCGGTCTCCAGGCTTAGAGGCTCTTCAAACAAGAGTAGATAATTTCCTCCTGACACGTAGGAGTGGCACCGGCGGCGTGTGGGACTAGAAGCACACATCCCCTTGGCTGCACAGCCCTGTCATTTTGGAGGTCAAGGAGCAGCGTGAATTAAATAATAAATCCTTCTGGTGTGACTAGCAGAGAAAGACACCTGGCTAACCACAGCATTCCTGTGGGTGGGGTGTCAGACAAAGACATGCTACTGACATTGTCTGCTAATGCTCTCTAATACGCAGATGTACTCTGCTTCCATCAGCTCTTGTAAAGTACAGGAACATCACGCTGAGCAACGTCACAGCCAATGCTTCAAATGCTTTCTTCCGTGTTCAGTCCTTGCCACATTCTTATATTGCATTCTAGCAGATTCAAAATGTATGATGTAGCAATGAGAAATATGATAGAATGACCATCTACAACAAGAACTTAAAGCGGTCGTATACTAATTTTTTTTACTTTTACCTACAGGTAAGCCTATAATAAGGCTTACCTGTAGGTACAATTAATATCTCCTAAACCTGCACGGTTTAGGAGATATTTGCCCTGTATGCAGCCGCTGACACCAGAGGCACAAGCGCTCTGAAGGTCCAGCGGACCTTCGGAGTTCCTTGCCGGCTACTTGCCGAAAAGTGACTCCCGCGCGCATGCACGGGAGTGACGTCATCGCGGCTCCGGCCACTCACAGCGCCGGAGCCGCCGAACCCGGAAAAGACGCCGAGGGAGCATGTCAGCTCCCACAGCGGTGTCCGTGTCGGGGCTTCGTTCTAAGGTAAGTATTTCATAATGAGCTAGTATGCGATGCATACTAGCTCAGTATGCCTTTGTCTTGCAGGGTGTTTTTTTTTTCCGGCAGTATACAACCACTTTAACCACTTCTGGACTGGAAGGATTTGCCCCCTTAATGACCAGGCTATATTTTGCGATTCGGCACTGCATTATTTGAACTGACAATTGCGCGGTCGTGCGACGCTGTACCCGAAAAAAAATTGATGTCCTTTTTTTCCCACACATAGAGCTTTCTTTTGTTGGTATTTGATCAGCTGTGTGATTTTTATTTTTTGCGCTATAAACAAA